>NC_052160.1:101344662-101659466 GCF_902713615.1 Scyliorhinus canicula | reverse complement strand
AAAGCCCAGGGCCCATAATTTAGGACATTAGTAAAGTTGCAAAGAACAGGGAAATAACTGAAATTAATCAGGAACATGAAGAGAAGTGAGGAAGGGCTGCTGTTGAAATGTTAACTTATGAATTCTCACGTGCTCTGTGTTTCGTAGACAAGGGGGCGAGGAGAGGGAGAGGAGGGGAGAGGAAAATGAAAATGAAAATGAAAATCGCTTTATTGTCACTAGTAGGCTTGAATGAAGTTACTGTGAAAAGCCCCTAGTCGCCACATTCCAGCGCTTGTCCGGGGAGGCTGGTACGGGAATCGAACCGTGCTGCTGGCATGCTTGGTCTGCTTTAAAAGCCAGCAATTTAGCCCAGTGAGCTAAACCAGGAGAAGAGAAAGGGAAAAATAAGAGATGAGTGGAGAAAAGAGACAAGATGAGAGGAGGGGACAGGAGAGGAGCATGTTCTACCACACCCCCTCAGGTCTGTACATTGGTCTCTTAGAAGCAGAGACAGGCTAAATTACCATGGGGAATGAGGAAATGGCAGAAATGTTGAACGGATATATTTTGTGTCTGTCTTCACAATAGAAGGCACAAGTTAAATACCAGAAGTAGGGGGTAATTTATGGGGCTAAAAAGGGTGAGGAAATTAAGATAATTGATATCAGCAGAGATAAAGTACTGGAGGAAGAGTGGATGAGCTGGCTATATGATTTTCTAAAATTCTCCATATTCTGGAATGATCCCAGCTGATTGAAATTAGCAAATGTACAATTGCTCTTCAAGAGAGGAAAGGAGAGAGAAAACAGGGAACTATACACAAGCTAGCCTGATATCAGCTATTGGGATGATGCTGGAATCAATTATTAAGGAAGTCTTAACAATGCACTTAGAAAAGCAAAGCACAATTAGAGCATGTCAACATGGTTTTACAAAAAGGGCAATTGTGTTTGACAAATTCATTAAAGTTTTTAAGGATGTAACAAGTAGGGTAGATAAAGGGAAACCAGATGTGGTATGTCCAGATTTCTAAAGCACATTTGATAATGTGCCATACATTACAAAATACACAATATATGGGCTCATGGAGTTGGAGATAATATATTAGCATGGATAGAGGATTGGTTAACAGACAGGAAGCAGACAGTAGGGATAAATGGGGTATTTCAAAGTTGGAAGGCTGTAACTAAGGATCAGTGTTGGGGCCTCAGCAATTTAATCTATATTGATAACTCAGACAAAGAGAGAGAGAAGTATTATGTTTTCTGATGATACAAAGTAAGCTGTGAGGAAGACACAAAGAGGCACAAAGAGATATAGACAGGTTAAGTGAGTGGGAAGATGGAGTACAATGTGGGAAAGTGTGAGGTTATTCACTTTGGTTGTAAGAGTAGAAAAGCAGAATATTTCTCAAAAGATCTACATCTGGACAATGAGGAAATTTGGTTGACTATTGATAACTTGGTGAGACTAGATCACAGGCTTCTGAAGATCTGTTTCTTGTTGATAACTATTCTTTCAAAAGATGTGGATATGTGGAAGTAGAGTTCAATGGTCTGCTCTGGCTGTACTGCCAATGCAGTGCTGTGATAGTAAACAGCTTTCTGTCCATGAAGAAAAGGTTGAGTTGATGTGACAACACCAAGCCATATCTTTGTTACATTTCAGTGTGGATTTATTGAAAGCAAATGTTTTGACTTTATTTTTTTCTACATTGTCCCCTCAGGGAACTTGACGGCTGATTTTTCCTATTAAGGTATATGTTTACCTCACTCTTATGGTGGGCTGAGCACAAATGTCCATCGAAAGGCACAGCAACTAAGATGAACTGTTACAGATATTACCAGTCTAGTAAAAGATGCCATAGCCAACCAATTAGGTTGATTAATCTGAGATGGCTAGAGATGTCCAGTGACCAGAAAAATAGGAGACCACTGTTTTCTTCAATTGCTTATTGAACAAGGATAGGCGTATTAACATCAGTGTCCTTGAAGGAGCCAAGAGCATTGGCATTCAGCCATGTTCTTCCGAAACCAACTCTGTTTCGACGGTCATGTGCTTAGGATGTCAGAGTCCTGACTACCAAAGCAAATCTTCTTTTCCCAGATTAAGGAAGGCTTCCGAGCAATAGGAGGACAAAAAAAACACTTCAAAGACACCCTGAAGGCTTACCTCAAGTAATGCAACATAAGCGTCAATGCCTGGGAGACCTTTGCGAACAATAAACCTACTTGGAGAAACCTCCTGATTGCAAGGACACGATTTTTCGAGGTCACCTGACGGCAAGAGGAGGCCAGGAAAAGGAGCCTGAAAAAGGAATACCATAAACCGTCCAAGGGCTGATCCCACCTCCCGGAAACACCTGCCAAGTATGCGGTCGACAATGCGGCTCAATGTGGCTCATCAGCCACACAAGGACCCACAGAAGCCAAGACCAGTCACATAGAGTTTCTTAGGTGGACAATCATACCTGTCAGCGAGTGATCATCCAAGAGGAAGTAGGAGATATTATCATGCAATAATGGCCAGCGATACTACTCCTATCCTAGTGCTATCACATGATTGAAGAGAGGAGGAGTTGCTTTTTCTGACAGGAAAAATAAGTTTAGAACCTCATAGTTTTACATTTCCTTTTAATTTCAACGCGCAGTGCAAACTATCATTATTTGGTGACAAAGAATTGCTATTGAAGCAGTAAGGGGAAATTCTCAATATAAGGGGCGGGATTCTCCGAGCCTCTGGGCCAAAACACGCTCGGCACGGGGGCGGAGAATGGGGCGCCAGACCTGCAATCAGGTCCGACGCCTTCCTGTGATTTTTTGGGATCTGGAGAATCGCTGCCAGTCGCACGTGCGCGGTCTGCACAGTGCTGGTCGAGGGCCATTGAAAGAGGCCTCCGCGGCGATTGTCCGCTGGCAACTGGCCGAGTTCCCGCCAGCTTGGTTCACTCATGGTTCCACCCGACGGGAGCTCATAGTGGCGGCTGCGTACTTAGTCCGCGGCCGCCATTGTGAGGGGGGGCCTATATTGTGGGGGCCGCCCCACTCTGTGGGTCCGCCATGTTGCGCAGACCTGCGGCCAGAAGTACAGGGCCCCATACCAGCAGCCGGAGCTGCGTGGACGACTCCGGGGCCCTGCTGGCCCCCTTCAAAACGGAGAATCACTCTGGACTTTCTAGAAAAATGTCCAAAGTGATTTGCGCCCGTTTTCTCGCGGGCGTGAGGACATAGCCCCATTATCAGAGAATCCCGCCCAAAATTTGTTCTCATTTTATAAGCAAAAACATCGGGCGGGATTATCCGTTTGCCGACGCCGAAATCACAAAATACAATTGGGCGGAGAATAGGTTCTGACGCCAAAATCACGGCTGGTGCCGATTTGATGTCAAATCACAATACTCCATCACCTCGACAGTGTCACCAATGCGCTCCAGAACGCACTTACAGGAAACACCCTTTTCATATCATTAGCGGGCCTGACCCGGTATTCTCCGGGGCCTCCTGAATTCTCCGCCTCCAATAGACCGTGTTTCCGATGGCGCGGTTCACTTGTGCTTTTAAAAATCGTGAAACCACCGTCATGGCTGCTGAGGGAGAGAGAGGGGATACAGAAAGTGTCCAACCTCTCCATAGTGTGCTGACATTTGTGCTGCTGGCTGGGGGGGCTTCTGCCAGGACCTGGGGGAGTAGCGGGGGGTGGGGGCTCGGGGTGTATGGTCACGGAACATGCAGCTGGACACACCGCTAACAGCCCACTGTCAATAGAGGGCCACGGATCGTATAGGTGTGCCTCCAGGGCACCCCCCCTAGGTTCTCTCTGGCCCCAGCTGACCCTTCAGCTGTATGTGTGCACTCCAGCACAACCAGTGCCATCTTGTTAGCTGATATGTGTGTGTAGAGAGTGTAATGCATATGTGCGACTGCAGCTTATCAGCCTCCCGAGTGTCAATCACGGACCCAGCGAATCCCGCACCGTTTATTGGAATCAATTGTGTTCCACGTGGCACCGGTGTTAGCCCCTCAATACAAGTGGAATCAATCCAGGATTGGCGCCAGTTTTTCTGTCGTGGAAGTCCAAGAATTCTGTGTTGGCGTCAACGAAACGAAGAATCCCACCCGCAAACTCTATCGGTGTTACTACGACGTTGAAGGAATTCTGTGTCTTGGGAAAAAATGTCATCACTTTCTAATTCAATATGGTGTACACCCCATTGCAGACTAGACTGCACTGGACAAGAAAAATGAAATGTATCGCTTTAATGATGCAGTATGTTAATTGACAGTGTGATTGACTTTGTATCCAAAACAAACTGTAGGCAGAAATAAATAGTAAATCCTTCAGACTCTGAAAGAGATCTTGAATGTAAATATTTCATTAACATTGGGAAAGTGTGACTGTTCTTTGATATAATAATCCTGTAAATAACTCTAGGCTTCCTTTTCCAGTCTAATTATCAGCCATTCATTTATTTAATAATAGTCTAAACAGAAGTTCAGCAATCCAACCATGAACAATCTAAAGCAGGTTATTACTCTCACTTAAATCCCAGGAGCTAAATGTTGGGGCACAAGTGATGGGATTGTTAAAACTCTGTAATCTAACCCAACAACATCTTTAAAAGGATCTTCAGAGTTTCTCCCTGGTGGAATCATTAATGCTCAGGGTTCAATTGCTTGCACACTCCGAGTGCCAAAGTGCTTATGGCTTTCAAAATCTCTTCATAGGAGCGGAGATCTCATCAAAAGATTAATCCGCTATCAGAGTAAAAAGTTGAAGCGCAGAGTCGAAGGAGCCAGCACTATTTCACTGAAGGCAGCACCTGTCCCAAGGAACAAATACAGAAGCTCATTCTGGCAGTTAGTAAGTGGAGAAACTGTTATTATTCTAGGCATTAGGCACAACGTGTGATATGGACGCATCGAATTCCTTGGCTAATGTGGCCACGTTCTGGGCATTTCTTCACAATAAGTTATTCAGCGCACAGCTGCTCAAAGTCTGCTGCTGTATGTCACTGGCAAAGATTTAAACAAGGCAATTAAAGAGGCAGCAACAACAAGAACTCAGAACATTTTTTAAAATATTCTATTCGAAGCTTATTCCTTTTTTCACAGCAAACTTACTGGATGAATTCTCCGCTTCCTGCCGCCGGCAGCGAGGATTGCGATTGGGCGGTGAGTAAGCGCAATGGAAAAATTGCGATTTTTGCCCAGTGTCGATTCTGTTGAGATGCTCTGGCCACCACTGGCAGTGTGGGTCAAACCCTGTGCCGGCGGGTTCACGCAAAAACCTTCATTTGCGTGGATTTTACTATAATTCGCAGGTTGGACACTTCATCCGCCATCTTTCCACGATGCTCCGCCCCTCTCAGGCTACGAATCAGTGAGGGTATTTCCAAGTGGGACCTGGGTGCCATGGCTGTTGTGGGGGAGCGAGGAGGGACGGAAACTCTCAACATTTGTCAGGTTTGCTTGAGGGTGGCCTAACGGGCCGAGGGGAGAAGGGCAGCACGGTGGAACAGTGGTTAGCACTGCTTCCTCAGGGACCCAGGTTCGATGCTGACTTCAGGTAACTGTCTGTGTGGAGTTTGCATGTTCCACCCGTGTCTGCGTGGGTTTCCTCCGGGTGCCCCAGTTTCTTCCCACAGTCCAAAGGTGGCAGGTGAGGTGGATTGGACATGTTAAATTGCCCCTTAAAGTCAAGTTGCAAGAATAGGGCAGCACGGTAGCATTGTGGATAGCACAATTGCTTCGCAGCTCCAGGGTCGCAGGTTCGATTCCCAGCTTGGGTCACTTTCTGTGTGGAGTCTGCACGTTCTCCCCGTGTGTGCGTGGGTTTCCTCCGGGTGCTCCGGTTTCCTCCCACCGTCCAAAGATGTGCAGGTTAGGTGGACTGGCCATGCAAAATTTCCCTTAGTGTCCAAAATTACCCTTAGTGTTGGGTGGGGTTACTGGGTTATGGGGATAAGGTGGAGTTGTTGACCTAGGGTAGGGTGCTCTAGAGCCAGTGCAGACTGGATGGGCCAAATGGCCTCCTTCTGCACTGTAAATGCTATGAGAATAGGGTGGGGATTGGACACAGGTAGGATGGTCTTTCGAAGTGTCAGTGCAGGCTTGATGGGCCAAATAGCCTCCTTTTCACCTTCTGTAGGGATTCTGTTCTATTCTATGCTATGCCCATGGACTCAAGGCCCCCCCCCCCCCCCTTGGGATCAGGATGGCCTGGCTCATTGGACCATAAGACATAGGAGCAGAAGTAGGCCACTCGGCCCATCAAGTCTGCTCCGCCATTCAATCATGGCTGATATTTTCTCATCCCCATTCTCCTGCCTTCTCCCCATAATCCCCGATCCCCTTATTAATCAAGAATCTATCTATCTCTGTCTTAAAGACAATGATTTGGCCTCCACAGCCTTCTGCGGTAAAGAGTTCCACAGATTCACCACCCTCTGGGTGAAGAAATTCCTCCTCATCTCTGTTTTAAAGGATTGTCCCTTTAGTCTGAGATAGTGTCCCCTGGTTCTAGTTTTTCCTACAAGTGGAAACATCCTCTCCATGTCCACTCTATCCCGGCCTCGCAGTATCCTGTAAGTTTCAATAAGATCCCCTCTCATCCTTCTAAACTCCAACGAGTACAGACCCAGAGTCCTCAAACATTCCTCATACGACAAGTTCTTCATTCCAGGGATCATTCTTACGAACGTCCTCTGGACCCTTTCCAAGGCCAGCACATCCTTCCTTAGATACGCTCAGACCACCATTGCAGCAGTTTGTTATTTAAATGTACCCCTTTGGTGCTACGTACAGGCCCCTGGCGGCTCACACTGCTGACTGGACATGGCCAAACTCAATCAGTGGCACAAAGCAGGTGCTGCCACTCCTCAGTGCATGCATCAGAAGCGCATCCCCACTGCAGGGAAGCAGGAGAATGGCAGAGCTCACCCCAAACAAAAGACTGACCAGGGGCATTCCAGCGATGGCGGCAAATCCTGCTACCAACCCTGGTGAGCCAGGTCCAAGTTAATGTTGATATACCCCGCTGCCCAGGTGCATGGGGCATCCGTTACAGCATGGATGTACCTGTGTGAAGACATTTGCGATCTCCCACACAAGTCCCCACTCGAGTCCTGGAATGATCGAGAGGCATAAAAGTTCAAGACAACCGTCACCTTTCTGGCCAATGGGAGTGGTTATCCTCCTCCCTACCATGCCAACACACAAGGGCCACACACAAGGGATAACCTCAACACTCCCAGTTTTCCAACTAAGAGGCCTAGCCAATGGCACTCCGCTGCTCAGTCCCACCTCTCCAGTCACCCCGACGTCAAAATGAAACCCCTTTCCCCATAACCGTTCACCTCTTCCCACTCCCTTAACCCTTCACTCTACCGTCTCCCTAGCCTTCCATTCCTTCCCAATAGCAGAGCTCCCCCTCCCCCTCTAAGAGTTCTAACAGCATCACCACAGGGTGGTGGCCCTGGGCAGGCAGTATCAGTGGGTCTTGTCTATGGGACAGAGGATGATGACGGCTCGATGTGAGACGAGCTCTGGTGCTCCTCATTGTTTGGCAAAGTCTGACTCCTGCCTTTTGGATCACGTCCACTGTCAACCCGGGTAATCGCTACATGTGTGCTGGCCATTCCATCTCATGGGCCCATATATCTTGAGGGGGGGGAATGATAGGGGGATAGAGGGAAATGGAGAACGGTTAGAGCTCACTAACTGAGTAAGCTGTCATACAAGGCGGGCTCACACTTCTGGCCCCATGCCCTGCCATTTCTCGCTGAGGATGACCCCAGGTGGGACGTTCATGTGTCAAGGGAGCCTACCCCGCCCCAGCCTTGCCACAGCTCCCAAAACCAGGTGGATCCTCTGCACCCAGACTCAGGCCCAGCCAATCCCTAAAATCCATCAGACAGAGGTTAGAGGCAGAGGTTGGTGCAAATGTTTAATGGTGAGTTTATACATTGTTGTGCCCTAGCCACTAACTATTATGTGCTACACCCATACAAACTCAATGTGTTGTCTGACATTCTTATCTTACGTCCGTTCCCGTTCCTTGTGGTCTTACCCCAGTCAACATATCAGAAGTTGAGGCAGCCTGTTGCGTGTCTCGCCCTCTGACCTGTGATGCACTTAACGGCCTTCCTCTGGAGGACCTGGGCCTGGATGGGCCTGGCTGACTTTCAGGTGTCTCAGGTGACGACCTGCCACCTTGTTCTGCCCGCTGCCCTTGAGATGCACCAGTGTCAGATGGAGGGATTCAGAAGGGTTGAGGTGTTCCAGCAACTGTCCTGTGGGAGGCACTGGCATGGGCCCCATTACGTCCTCCTCCCTAGGGGTGCTTGGTGGCCCCCGGGCTACTCTATGGGATGGAGGTGAGGGTGGGGTGAGCTTCAGAGGCTCCATCATCACCTGGCGGCTCTAGTCCTGGACTCATAAGCAATCATCTGAGCCATGATCCCAATGCCCTCAGCCATGGAGCACTGAGACTAGAACTTGGCCCTCAGTGAGTGAGACATAACCCTCACTGCCTTGGTCATGTCCTTCTGTGCTTGTGACATGTGCCTCTGTGACTAGCTAAGGTCAGTCAGCACCCGGCCAATGTTCTCGCTGCCCTCAGCCATGACCCTTTGTGAATGGACCAAGCTCTGGAGAACCACAGCAATGTTCATGTGGGTCCGGGACCTGTCTGCCTGTGACTGAGCTCCCCTGTCCTGCACCTTAGACACCGACCACACAGTATTCCCCAAGCCTTGAACGTCCTGACCACTGGCCCTGACTTCTTGCCCCAGGCCTTCCACTGCAGATGCCACTCATCCAGCATTGGCCTGAGTACCACTCAGTGTTGGCAACATCTCCTGTGCCTGAAGGTAATTGGATTCCTCCAGCTGTAACTGCAGGCGCTGGAAAGTTACTCACACCCGTTCCTGCAAATTCCGGCTCTGTGTCTGAATCTGTACCAGCGATGGGATCATACTTTCAATAACACGACACCTCTCCAGACGACAGCTGTCCCCTGGGATCGGGCAGCCCTCCAACCGTCCACCCCCTCAGGAGTCCCAGCCTCCACTTAATGTACTGCAGCATGTGTGAAGTACGGGCTAAAATGTCCCTCCAAGGTGATAGTCTCTGCGATGGTGGAGGGAGCAGTGATGAAAAGTCGGTGTCTTTCACAGGCTGGTGCTCCGGGTTGTGCTGGGGATCTGGCAGGGAGAAGTGACCCTGGATGGCCCGGCCATGTGAATCTTGTCACTGAATCCCTTCCAGTATCCGATAACAAATCAAGACTGATAAAGGAAGAAACAACCAAAGATATAGGGCTGTATTCTCCGCCCCGTCACGTCACTTTTCAGCCTCGAGGAAACTTATTTTTCAAAAAAGGAGGCAAAAGAAATACTACGAAAAATCCGCAAGAAGGCTCGAACCATTGCAACATAGTCAGAATGTAAGATCCAGAAGGGAACAGCGATGGTTGAAGTATGCTAAGGTACTGCAACAGGCAGGTCCTCATTTGTATCTAATCATCACTGACGATGGAACAGTCGTTAGGAGAAACGGGTGAGCCTTGCTGAAGGTTCAGGAACCTTTTGTTATGGAACCACAAGAAGACATTGTGAGCAATCCTGAGCCAGTTGGAAAAGAAATATCTCAGCATACAGAGTCTGAACAAAGTAAAAATGCACAAATTCAAGAAGAACAACAAGAAACATCTGCAACAACAAATAAAAATGAAACACGGTCACAAGTTCAACCAAGGCTCAGAAGATCAACAAGACAATGGCAGAAATCTGAGAGACTGAATTTGTGATAGACTGTAAATATTTAAATGTTCCAAAGAATTATGCATATCATATTGTATTGTAAAACAAAGTCATGAAAGTAAATAGTTACATTTCCAAAGGAAAGGGGATGTGATGATATGCATAAGCAGTCATGTGTATAATGGTGTCAATGACCTCCGACCAGCAGCTGACTGTGTAAATCTGCCACGTGACTCTGTACCTCGAGGAGTTGGGAGATAGTCGTGTTAGTGGATAGTCATACTTGCAGTAGCTCTAGGATAATTTATCATTATTAGTAGTTTGTAATATATTTCTTATAGTTATCATTTATTGCATAATAAAACATTTTAACTAGTCAAGGACTAAACATTCTACTCTGCATCATTCCTACCGGTCAAGAACCAGATCATAATACGGAGTATCTCCAGCATCCTTTTTTGTTTTTATTTCCGATTTCGGGCTGCCCCAGTATTTTGCTTTTGATTCTGTCCCTAGGGTGCAGACTGATGTGAAGAAAGGCAAAGAAAGACCAGAAAAACTGGGGTTACTCTCATTAAGAGAAAATAGATTGAAGGATTCGTCAAAAGTATTTAGTATGGGCAGCACGGTGGCCTAGTGGTTAGCACAACCGCCTCACGGCGCTGAGGTCCCAGGTTCGATCCCGGCTCTGGGTCACTGTCCGTGTGGAGTTTGCACATTCTCCCCGTGTCTGCGTGGGTTTCACCCCCACAACCCAAAAATGTGCAGAGTAGGTGGATTGGCCACTCTAAATTGCCCCTTAATAGAAAAAATAATTGGGTAATCTAAATTTAAAAAAAAGATTTTTAAAAAAAGTATTTAGTATTATGTAAGGATGGAATCTAGCAGCTAGAAACAGATAGTTTCTGGCAATTGAGGTGTCTTGACAAAAGGCTATATAGATTCTGCGCTGTAAATTCTATAATTCTATGTAAGATTAAATGTAAGAGATTTACAAGAGAGAGCAAGAAACCTTATTACACAGAGCTCCACTCTCTCAAAAAAATCCCAATCATTTCCATTGTGCAGTATCCAATATACTGAGCACTTTGCAGTCATTCTTATTGTACAGATATAGCCTGACATTTAAAAACAGGATCCAAGGTTGGGCTATACTATTCTCAGTTGTCAGTGTAGTAAGTACAGTCCGCCTTGAAAGAGCATCACGTTTTAGAATCTGACTCTGCCTGTTAAGGTTTATGGGGCGCGATTCTCCCACACAGGGAGAAATCGTAAGGCTGGCGTCAAATCCGGGCGGGTTTGACGCCAGCCCCCCCCCCCCCCCCTCCCCGACCGGGAACCGATTCTGGTCCCCGGTCGGGGCTAGCAGCCCGCCGCCGTAAACTCCGGCATCGCGGGCTTAACGAATTTCGTTAAGCCCGCTTGCCAGTGTTTGCGCCGGCTGATGCGTCATATGACGTCAGCCACGCATGCGCGGATTGGAAGACTCCAACCCGCGCATGCGCGGATGACGTCATCGCGCATTTGCGCGAAACCCGCGCATGCGCGGGCCGGGATGCCCCTCAGCCGCCCCGCGAAGTGATACAGCGGGGCGGCGGAAGGACAAAGAGTGCGCGGGAATCGGACCCGCTGCCCGCGATCGGTGGGCACCGATCATGGGCCCATGGCACCCTTGGCACGGCCGTGGTACTGCCGTGCCAATCGGTGCCATGGTTTTAAAAATCGGAACTTTACGGCCGTTTTTACGAACGGCCAGACCAGGTGTGTTTGCCGTTCGTAAAAACAGCCGTAAAGGGCTTGGAACTCGGCCCATCGGCCAGCTGAGAATCGCTGCTGGCCGTAAAAAAACGGCGGCAGCGATTCGTATCGGGAGACGGGCGTGGGGGGGGGGGGGGAGAATAGCGGGAGGGCGTCGGACTAGCGTGGCCGTAAAATTTTACGACCCCCGCTATTCTCCGCACCGTCGTGAGTGCGGAGAATTGCGCCCATGATTTTTAAGTAGTTGCTAGTTTTCCTTACTTTGAATTTTCTGTGTTATATAGGTTAATTGTTATTATCAAAAGCTTAGAAAGTGAGGGACCGCACATTATTCTGATCATAGAATGATATGTTCCAAAAATATGAAATATTTTGATCCAGACAAAAGTACAGAGAATAATCCCAAAACTCACCATAACATAATGCCCCTAAAATACTTTGCTTACTTTTGCTAATATATTCAACATCAATAATGGGGGTACACTAACAAAGTGGTCATGCTACCGGACCAATAATATGGAGGCCTCGGCTCATAATAAAGGGAATATGAGCAGTTTCAAACTTGAATTCAACTTAGAAAATCATGGCTATAAGAAGCTAGTACCATCAAGATTGTCATAAAAACAAAATGGTCCACTAATGTCCTTTAGGGCAGAACGTCCCGTTCTTAGCCAGTCCATCTCTTGCCTCTTAACCCTCTTCAAAAGTAGCCTCGCAGTTTCTTTTACTTTGTACTGGCATTTGGGCATCTTTGGCTAGGCCAGCACTTTTATTGCCCAACCCTAATAATTGTATCAACCTACTGCAAATAATAATTGCACCATCACCTTCCCTTAGGCAGCTGTGCAGGGGAAATAGATGCCAGTATCAGCTAGTGACGCCTGCATCCTGGGAATCACAGAGCCTGTTTGGTGATGCCACTATGATCACAGGTATAGAGATAAAATGAGCAACATTTAAAAGTTCTGACCAAAGAAGCACCAATAATTGAGAACAGTTTCACGCAGCTTTAAGCAAAGTTTACCATGAACCTCAAAGAGCACTGTCTGCTGATTACATTAATGGCAAGTGATTGGAAATTGGTCCTTGGTAGTGGGTTAGTCACCTAACTGTAGTGTCTCCCAGGGCCTTGATGCCTGCACATGGCCTCTGCAGTATAAGAACATGATGGAAGAGACCTGTGAGGAGAGAGGAAAGAGTGGACAGGGATCCACAACAGAACAGGAAGACTGCAGAGGAAGAACTTCCAGAAACCTTTAGTTTTGATAGCTGGCGTGTTTTGAGGAGGGTCTGTGCATGCAGTTGTGCAGGGAGGGTGGAGGGAATCCAAATATTCTTAATGCCCAGTCTCCAAGAATTCTTAATGCAGCTCTGTCTTTGAGCTGAGGTGGCACGGAACTGAATCCCGGGATTAAATCTCTGAGCTTGTCTTTATGTAATTCTGGTATTATTTTAGTGAAGCAAATTATGCCACGGCAGAAATAGTTTACTCAGGGTTTAATTATATTTATGCAGTTATACTTGCCTAAAAAGCAATAGTGACTGCATTTCGAAGCAATTCATTGGTTGGCTGAAATTTTGCGATATCCTAAGATATCGGCACTGTATAGATAGAACTTTCATTCACATTGCAGGTATTGATCCGAGGCAGGTGTCCCTGACTGAAATGGACACTTGACTGACACATACTGCGGACAAACCTCACTCTGACCAGCACCAAGGTGTAGTGATAATATAAGAATGTGAGAACATGGGAAACAGGAACCGGAGTAGGTCACTTGACACTTGGAGCCTACTCTGCTTTTCAACAAGACGGTGTTTGATTTTCTGCCTCAACTCCAGCTTCCCGCTAATCCCTTAATACCCAAAAATCTCTACCACCACCTTGAACATAAACAATGATTAAACATCCATGCCCCACAGGAGTAGAGAATTCCAAAGATTTGCAAGTTTTGAGTGAGGACATTTCTCCCTATCCCTAAATGGCTGATCCATTACTCTGAGACCGTAATGATGTGTCCTTGATTCCCCATCCAGGGAAACATTTTCTAACATCTACTCTGTTAAGCCCCTTAAGAATTTTATATGCTTCATTTAGATCACCTCTCATTTTCCCAAAATATAATGAATATGGGCCTAGTCTACTCAATCTCTCCTCATAAGACAATCCTCTCATCTTAGGAACCAGTCTAGTGAACCTTCATTGCACTTCACTGAGGCAATTATGTCTTTCCTTCAGTAAGGAGAGCAGAGCTGCACAAAATACTCCAGTTGTGACCTCTCCAGATCATTGTAATGCAGGTTCTTTACTCTTATATGCCAATCCCTTGGTATCAGAAACTAACATACCATTTGCCTTCCTAACTGCTTGCTGTACCTACACTTCAACTTTCTGTGATTAATGTACAAGAACACCCAAGGTCCCTCTGAATGCAAACATATTCCAGTCTCTCACCATTCAAAAAGTGTTATTTTTTTAATTTTTCCTAGCAAAGTAGAAAACATTATACTTCACAGATTGTATTCCATTGGTCATGCTGTTGTCCACTCAGCCAACTTGCATAAACCCCTCTGAATGCTCCTCACCAATTAGTTTCCCACCTAATTTTGTATCATCAGCAAACTTGGATATGTTTCACTCAGTCCTCCTGTTTCAGTCACAAGTATAGATTGTGAGAGAGCTGAGGCCCAAGTTGCGGGACTTCACACAGCCTGCCAAGCCAAAATGCTCTTATAATTCATGTTCTTTTTTCTCTGTTCATTAACCAATCCTCAATCCACATTAATATATTGGGAGGGATCCTCCAGTGCCCAGAGGCGTGTTTCTCAGCGACACGCCATTCGCTGATGGCGGGATTCCCTACTCCCACCACTTGTCAATGGGATTTCTCATTGAAGCCACCCTACACCGCTGGGATACCCATTCGCGGAGGTGCACTGCCGGCGGAAAAAGTGAATCACAGGAGCTGAAGAATTCCGGCCATTATCTCCAATCCTCTTGAGTCTTAATTGTGTGCAATAACTATTTATATCTCACCTTATCAAATACTTTTGAAAATTAAAAGACACTACACAACAGAAAAGCGCACCTAAGTTGGTAGATAGAGATGGAAGTGAAAGGCAGAACCAGCTCAAGTGGCTGAAAGGCATACACCTGTTCCTGTCTTCCTTTCAGATGAGGACATGGCACCAAGGTTATCCTGCCATTTTGGGCTCATTTCTTATGAGTATATTGAAAGGGGCCTGGTTTGGTGGTGGCATGGTAGTTTATCAATGGGCTAGTAATTCAGAGACCCAGGCTAATGCTGTGGAGAGCCAGGTTCCAAATCCCACCACAACAGACAGTAAAACTTGAATTTGATAAAAAATCTTCAATTATATTGTTGTAAAAACCCAGCTGGTTTAATCATGCCCTTGAGGGAAGTATATTTGCAATCCTTACTTTGTCTTGCCTACATGTGTCTCCAGACCCACAGTAATGTGACTGACTATTAAATGCCGGCCCCAAATCTCTGGCCATTGGGCTACTCTTGTCCAACCAGCAGCGCACTCCCATCTGCAAGTTTCCTGGGGATGTGGGGTAGCTTCATTGGGAGATTCCATTGACAAGCGGTGGGAGTAGAGAATTCCACCACCTGCTAACGACACGCCGATGAGAAACACTGGGAGAACGAGGAATCCCTCCACTGTATAAAATGGACGGGCAAGCCATTCGGTTCAAGGGCAATTAAGGATGGGCAACAAATGCTGGCCCAACCAGCTACATCTACATCCCATTAATTATTTTTTTTTAAATGTAGAGCAGAGAGAGAGATTTAAGAGGGAAATAAAAGGAAGTAAATAATTATTTTTTTAAAGTAGGAGAAACAAGGGGAGTAATTACTGCCCAGAATGTAGCAGTACCCCATTACTCAATATTATCATGCACTGATACATGATGCTTTAGGAATGCAAATCCAACATACTTTGAGTGTTACTTTACAGTTATAGCACATCCCAGAAACACTTTAGATTCCTTCAACAGCATATCACAGCTATTAATTTATATGGAACTTAATACTGAAACATGAAAACTGCATAATATTGTGCCCATTAATCATTCAGTCCAAAGCAAGCTGGAAGGTCAGTTATGTCCATGGTAGTGGGATGTGCTATAATTACATACCACATTATGGATTTATTTTTCCATTGCATCATTGTAATCTTTACACCACCGAACTGAATGAAAAAAAATAACAAAGGATAAAGTCCATCCTATCAAACTGTTCCTTCCATAGAGTAAGTAAAAGTTACTCTTGCATAAGTGGCACTCAACTAAAGAATTATGGCAGAGCTCCTGTGGCGTGGCTCATAGTGCGTCAAAAGTCAAAGATTCTAAGTAGCTGGAGGTAACTGGGCTGCAGGAGTGGGGAGGTTCTGTGGTGGATGAGAAACAGCAGCACCTCACTGATCCATTCAATGGTTCCTCCTCCAACTTTTGATGTGTGTGGAAGGGCCTGGCCTCCCTCGCTCCCACAATGTTGCCGACAAACTTGGGAAGCCTCCATGCAGAAAATATTGTAGATCACCCATATTCAAAGAGCTTGGAATGATTCAAAAATTGTTGATCACCCATATTCAAAGAACTTAGAAATAATTCAACCCCAGACCATACCCCAACAGTGGCTAGGATACGCGACTGAAACCCCAATATGTTAGTTTATTTTGTAAGACTGTGTGGAAAGAATACTTCATTTCAGGAGTGATTGCATGAAGAAATAGGGATTTGGTGTTTTAAGACAAAACTTTATTATTAACACATGATGTGGAGATGCCGGCGTTGGACTGGGGTGAGAACAGTAAGAAGTCTTACAACACCAGGTTAAAGTCCAACAGGTTTGTTTCAAACATGAGCTTTCAGAGGACTGCTCCGTCCTCAGGTGAACCTGAGGAAGGAACAGTGCTCCGAAAGCTCGTGTTTGAAACAAACCTGTTGGACTTTAACCTGGTGTTGTCAGACTTCTTATTATTAACACAGTTCTAAACTTTTTAACATCACACCTGAAAATAGCTTACAAGTATCCCTTAAACAATACTACTAAATACATTAAATACAATACCCTTAATTACTATTTCTATTTCCAACTAAACAACAGGAAAAAACATCTAGCTCTCAATCCATCCTAGATTCCAATGGCACTTGCTTTCTAGTTTTGTCTCCTATTAGAACCCTGCAGTCTCTGGCTGGATGTCTTCAAAAAGCTGTTTCAACTGGTTTGTTTCAGCTTTGTCCTTATCCTCAGACAAGGCGGCATGGCTTTAAATATTATTACTCTTTTTAACTATCCTACTGTGAGAGCAAAAGACTTTACTTGTAGTATATAGGGTAGCCAGATCAAAAAGTCCATTCAAAAAGCTTTCTCAAAATGTCTGAATACCTTAGCTCTACCCAGCAATGACATCATCTCACCAAGCTGAAAACAAATTAACTCCCCAGGCTGAAAATACATTAACTCCCCAGGGACTCCCACTTATCAATCAACAGTACATTAGCCCAGGCTTTTTACTCCGGTCAATTTCACTTCTGGCTCCTAAAAGCTTTCTGGTCTTGTAAAACAAGATTATTTTATAAACTTGACTACTGCAGTCAAACACACTCGAACCCAGGCTTTTAACTCTTAAATTGCCAAAGGCTTATGATCCAATACATCTAAAATCCTGCATTTATCACAAAACCTAAAATGTGGTTTCTTTAAGAATATAGAAAAATAAGCACATTTATCACATTTGCATGAACAAATAGCTTTATTTGAGTCTCACAGATTGACTCAGCTACAATAGATGTGAATCGTATGCTGCATAAAATGTTTGTGAATCATAAAATAAAAGCTAACCTGTTGCCTTCTTCATTAAATATCCGAGCACCCAATACCTCAGTGACCGGCATTTCTAACCAAACTCCCTCCTTCACATGCCTTCTCAAAATCTACTTTCTTGTCGACACCTTTGATTTGCTCAGTTGGCTGAGAGTGTGGTGCAGGATAATGCTGGCCGTGTCAGCCCAATGCCTATAACTGTTGAGGTATTTCTGGGCCTTTCCGTCTGTTGTAGAGATGCAGTTGCCAAACTACGGAGATGGCTTGGATCTTCCTTGGTGCTAGAATCATGCAGAAATTGTAAAGAGGCCGGCAGCAGCAGCAAGCTGCTTCTTCCTCCTACCCCCCCCCCCCCCCCCCCACCCCTCACTATAATAAAATTCCTCAGCATAGCTTTCATTGTAAAGGTTGATCCTCATAATTACTTACAGCTTAGGCATCCCCACACAACAAGAAACCATTTACTACCAATATCTATTTATTTGATCCCCTCACCTGACTCCTCTCCGTTCAATGGGCAACCCTCGGTTTCGCCCCATGAATCGTTTTATTTTTATTACATATACTATATAATCTAAGCCAGTTCTTCAAACTGTTTTCCGGTGACCCATTTATACCAACCGGCCAACCTTCGGGACCCAACCCGGCTGACCTTCATGACCCACACCGGCCGACCTTCGTGACCCACGCCGGCCGACCTGCGCGACCCACCATTTTCTCTTACCTTGTTTGCTGCTGACAGAAATGGAGGAAATGGTTTTGGGTCCCTTTGACCCTCGTACACGCTCCTCCAGTGGAACCTGTTGGATGAAGATGAAGCCTTCCGGTGTCGGAAAGTGTGTAGTCTCCATCTGTCCAAAGTTCTGCATTTTTTCCTGTAAAATTTTATCAAATAAACCCCCCCCCGAAATTGTAAAAAGAAATTAAAATAAAATGAATAAAATAAATGAATAAAATAAATAAAACCGCCCTGAACTTGTAAAACAAAAAGCTGCGGCTGTTTAAAAAAAGCGGCCGCACTGCGCATGCGCGCCGTTGATCGGGCACGCATGCGCAGTTCGGCCACATTTTGTTACACGTTCATGGCCAATTTGAAGGCCCGTTGCAACCGGCATTATTTTTTTTAAAAATAATTTTTATTGAAAAATTTTGTATTTATATAACAACGAACCGCAATAAAATACCAACAATAACAATAATGATAACAGTCATAAACATTCGCCCATCCTTAATGAACAACAAAACATATTAACAACAACTTAAATTAACACAATACTAAGTTAAATAACCATAGAAAAAAAAGAACAATAGGAACAATAAAGAACACCCTCCATCTCCCCCCCCCCCCCCCCCCCCCCCCCCGGGTTGCTGCTGCTATTGACCAAGATACCTATCTTTGAGCCAGAAAGTCCAGAAAAGGCTGCCACCGTTTATAGAACCCTTGTACTGATCCTCTCAGGACAAATTTGACCCTCTCCAATTTTATAAATCCCGCCATGTCACTGATCCAGGTCTCCACACTTGGGGGCCTCGCATCTTTCCACTGCAGCAAGATCCTCCGCCGGGCTATTAGGGACGCAAAGGCCAAAACACCGGCCTCTTTCGCCTCCTGCACTCCCGGCTCCGCCGCAACTCCAAAAATCGCAAGTCCCCAACTTGGTTTGACCCTGGATCCAACCACCCTCGTACCGTCCCCGCCACCCCCTTCCAGAATTCTTCCAGTGCCGGGCATGCCCAGAACATATGGGCATGATTCGCTGGACTCCCCGAACACCTGGTGCACCTGTCCTCACCCCCAAAGGACCTACTCATCCGAGTCACAGACATATGGGCCCGATGCAGCACCTTAAATTGGATGAGACAAAGCTTTGCACATGAAGAGGAAGAGTTAACTCTCTCCAAGGCATCCGCCCAAGTCCCGTCCTCTATCTGCTCCCCTAGTTCCCCCTCCCATTTAGCCTTCAGCTCCTCCACTGATGACTCCTCCACCTCCTGCATTACCTCATAAATGTCAGACACCTTCCCCTCTCTGACCCACACCCCCGAAAGCACTCTGTCCATCGCCCCCCGCGAGGGTAGCAAAGGAAATTCCTCCACCTGTCTCCTAGCAAATGCCTTTACCTGCATGTATCTGAACATGTTCCCTTGGGGGAGCCCAAATTTATCTTCCAGTTCCCCCAGGCCCGCAAACGTCCCGCCAATAAACAGGTCCCTCAATTTACTGATGCCCACCCTTTGCCACCCCCTAAATCCCCCATCAGTGTTCCCCGGGATGAACCGATGATTTCCACCTAATAGAGCCTCCATCGAGCTCCCTGTTTTCCCCCTATGCCGTCTCCACTATCCCCAGATTCTTAGGGTCGCCGCCACCACCAGGCTCGCGGTATACCTCTTAGGAGAGAGCGGCAACAGCGCCGTTACCAGGGCACCCAGGCTCGTACCTCTACAAGACGCCATCTCCATTCTTTTCCACGCTGCCCCCCCCCCCCCCATCACCCATTTACGCACCATTGACACATTGGCCGCCCAATAGTACCCCAAAAGGTTGGGCAGCGCCAGCCCGCCTCTATCCCTTCCTCGCTCCAGGAAAACCATCTTCACTCTCGGAGTCCCATGTGCCCACACAAAGCTCAAAATACTGCTAGTCACCCTCCTAAAGAAGGCCCTGGGGATGAAGATGGGCAGGCACTGAAAGAGGAACAAGAACCTCGGAAGCACCGTCATTTTGACGGACTGCATCCTCCCCGCCTACGACAATGGCAGCATGTCCCACCTCTTGAACTCCTCCTCCATCTGATCCACAAGCCTGGTGAAATTATGCTTGTGAAGAGTCCCCCAGTCCCTGGCCACCTGCACCCCCAGGTACCTAAAACTCTCCCCCGCCCTCCTAAGCGGGAGCCTACCAATTCCCTCCTCCTGGTCCCCAGGGTGCACCACAACACCTCACTCTTGCCTAGATTTAGTTTATAGCCTGAAAAGGTCCCAAACTCAGCTAGCAGCTCCATCACCCCCGGCATCCCTCCCACCGGGTCTGCCACATACAGTAGCAGGTCATCGGCATACAACGACACCCTATGTTCCTCCCCACCCCGCACCAAACCTCTCCACCTCCCTGAATCCCTCAACGCCATTGCCAATGGTTCGATTGCCAATGCAAACAACAAGGGGGACAGGGGGCAGCCATGCCTGGTCCCTCGGTAAAGCCAGAAGTACTCCGACCTCCTCCCATTCGTGGCCACACACGCCATTGGGGCCTCATATAGCAGCCTCACCCATCTAATAAACCCTTCACCAAATCCAAACCTCCCCAACACCTCCCATAAGTGCCCCCACTCCACTCTATCGAAGGCCTTCTCCGCATCCAGCGCCACCACTATCTCAGCCGCCCCCTCAATCTCCGGCATCATGATGACATTCAACAGCCTCCGCACATTCGTGTTCAGCTGCCTTCCCTTAACAAAACCTGTCTGGTCCTCGTGTACAACCCCTGGCACACAGTCCTCTATCCTGGTGGCCAGGATCTTTGCCAGCACCTTGGCATCCACATTAAGGAGAGATATGGGCCTGTATGAACCACACTGCTGGGGGTCCTTGTCCCTCTTTAAGATTAAAGAAATCAGCACCCGCGACATCGTCGGGGGCAAAGTCCCCCCTTCCCACACCTCATTAAGTGTCCACACCAGCAAGGGGCCCACTAGGTCCACAAACTTTTTATAAAACTCCACCTGGAACCCATCCAGCCCCGGTGCCTTCCCTGACTGCATCTGCCCGATCCCCTTAACTAGCCCCTCCAGCTCAATCGGCGCACCCAACTCCTCCACCTGCTCCTCCTGCACCTTCGGGAAAGAAAGCCCGTCGAGGGACCTCTCCATTCCCCTCCTCTCCACCGTTGGCTCCGACCAGTACAGTTCCCCGTAAAAGTCCTTGAAGACCTCATTCACCTCTACCCCCTTCCGCACCACATTCCCACTCTTATCTCTCACTCCAGCAATTTCCCTAGCCGCATCCTGCTTGCGGAGCTGATGAGCCAGCATCCTCCTCGCCTTTTCACCATGTTCATACACTGCCCCTTGTGCCTTCCTCTACTGTGCCTCCGCCTTTCTAGTGGTCAACAAATCAAATTTAGCCTGTAGGCTGCGCCTCTCCCCCAACAGTCCCTCCTCTGGTGCCTCTGATTACCTCCTGTCTACCTCCAGCATCTTCCCCACCAGTCTATCCCTCTCACTCCTCTCGCTCCTCTCCCTGTGTGCCCGGATGGATATCAGCTCCCCACGAATCACTGCCTTCAGGGCTTCCCAGACCATCCCCACCCAGACCTCCCCCGTATCATTCACCTCGAGGTACCCCTCAATATTTGCCCGGACCCTCCTGCACACCTCCTCCTCCGCCAACAACCCCACATCCAACCGCCACAGCGGGCGCTGGTCCCGCACCTCCCCCATCTCCAACTCCATCCAATGCGGAGTGTGGTCGGAAATTGCAATGGCCGAATATTCGGCCTCCTCCACTCTCGGAATCAGTCCCCTACTCACCACGAAGAAGTCTATCCAAGAATAAACCCTATGTACATGGGAGAAGAAAGAGTACTCCCGTGCCCTCGGCCTGACAAACCCTCATGGGTCCACCCCTCCCATCTGGTCCATAAACCCCCTCAGCACCTTGGCCGCCGCCCTTGAACTGGACCGATCCAGTGAAGGATCCAACACCGTATTGAAGTCCCCCCACATAATCAGACCTCCCGCCTCTAGATCTGGGATACGTCCCAGCATACGCCTCATAAAGCCCGCATCATCACGCAACCGGCGTTATTAACAGCCAGCTGATGCGGCTGTGGCGCGCAGATTTGCGCGATCGGGAGCGCCGTGACGGAGGGCTCCGTGACCCTCCCAACATCAGTCTGCGACCCACCTGTGGGTCGCGCTCCCGAGTTTGACAATGCCTGATCTAAGCCATTATTGTTGTAGGCGGGCAAATTAAATTTGGTGCAATAAAACACAAGTGTGGCATTTCCAGTGTGACATGTGCTTTAGAGTGGATGCAAGTATGCACTGGATAAACATTGTAAAAATATACTAATAGAAATAAGGTCACTCAATTGCCCTGTAACATTGTGTGAAATACAGTTCGATATCAATTCATTCTGAAACTCGGCTGCAATAGGGCTTCAGTATGAAGCTGACATCACTGAAACCTGTACATGTGTCGAACCTATTTAGTAAGAAGCTGTAAGACCCTCCTACAAGCAGAGGTCGGATTGTATTTCATGGCAGTAACACACCTCGGTATTCAGATTAAAGCGACAAACCACTCAAGAGTATATGTTTTATAACTTCATCTGAATTCAGCAATGTATCACTGTCTCGCAACAGTAATACATTGTTATTTTTTATACCGACCAACTAATCAAAGCATTCAAATAGCAATGCAAGTCATTCTGGGTCTGTTTGCAACTAACAGTAAAAACAGTGGCATCTTAGCTTTAGAAATAATAGTGTATCTATTAGGAAAGTCTGCTTATTATTAAGATTTATTATATGGCCACAATGACCTGGCAATCTGCTGGCAATAAAACAGAAAGGGGAACAGTGTCTGTCACAAATGATGGGATTGTTTATAATCTTAATCACAGTGAGGAAATTCTAATCTAAACTGAAGATGGAGAAAGAAACAGGATTTCCGAATTGAAACTTCAGTTTCCTTTCCTGTTTCTCTCACCTTCCCTTTTGGTGCTGGCACACACCTTCTAATAGCCAGAAGGTCCGACAGAGCTGATCTGCACTCAGCCCTCTGTAAATAGCTAAACGGAGCTGTGGAACAGCAGCAGCACGCTGACTCATTCAACGCTTTCTCCGCCGCCCTCCATGTGGGTAGGAGGACTTGATCTTTCTCTATGATCCAGCTAAAATTGAAAAGACTCCTCGCAGAAAAATGTTCTCTCTCGGACTCTATGACACAGCACATGATCAGCACTGTACTGCTGGGTTGCCAGTGACACATTGTTGGTTGGATGACAGCGTAGTCAGTTCTCCAGGACCTTTTAGCTTCACATGCCTCAAATAAAGACTGCATCCAAACACCTATTCAGAGTTCCTGAGTCTTCAGCATCATGGAGCCATCATTCACATCAGTCTTAGTTTAGTAATTTGCCCCTATTTGTTTTCAGCATTAAGGCTTGGAAAAGCCAGCACTCACCACAGTAACATTAGGGTGAGAGCCAATTAGACAATTTGATTTCAAAACATTCTACTTACAAAACAAATTGTGGATCATGGAGAATTTTAAATTTCTGTACATAGCTTACCAAGATATAAAGTATAACTTGAATTTTGTGCACATATTATAATGCATTGTACACCCTTCACAAAATGCCATGTGCATAAATTAAAAAGCAATATGCAGCTCATTGGCATTTTAACATTGGCACATGTTGTGCATATATTACCCAAAGTAGCCAATCTGAGAAGGGTTAATAACCTCAGGTTTTGAGCATCATTAAATGAAGGTCATACTTCATTCGTATCTTTTTTCGCAATATCTAGACATCTTGATTTTGTTGCAGGTTAAAGTCACTTCTACAACAGCAGCACTAGAGAAATTCCCTGATGTGGCCAGCCGCTCTTATTGTAGTTAAAAACTCCAGTTGCCACTTGGACACAATTATACTGGCTGTTTCAATGGCCTTTCCAGGCAAAGTTACTTCCTTTTTTCATCCTTGGTGGAAAATAGGACCACATTATCTTTATTACACCTAACTTTCTAACTGTTTTAATTGGGTTCCCTGTTTTTCAAACTTTCATCAAATGGACAATGTTTTGTACATTGATGAAACAAAAGACATGCTATCAACACTTTTCATCTTGCGCTCATCAGAATGCCAATACTAAAGGAGAAATTGATACTGCATGAGAAGAGTGCTCCTTGGTTGGCAGGTGGACTCTCATTGATAGAGGCATTGCCATAGAGAATGCACCATGGCATAATTAACTGCCAAGCTTTTGTTTAAATACAAACCTGGCATTGGCTAAGGTGTAGCCATGAGGAATGAATCAGGGAATGGTTGTGCTCAAAACTTTTGTTTGGCTGAAAAAAGGCAGAATTCTTGGTGTAATAATCCACGGGAGGCAGGAGTTCCATCACCACACCAATATTTATTTACAATAACGATATTACAGGAGCAGCTACAAACAGTGCTGCTAGCAGTCCAGTCAACCTAAGACTGCTCACAAAGCCTACACAGGTGATTATATGGGCCCCCTCAATGAGCTATCATTGAGGGAGCTCATACTCCAATTGGCCAACCAATAAAGCCAATTGGAGTTCATTACACCCCTCCCCCCCAAGGTCCGAGGAATTCCTGCCAGCTGGCATTCCTCTGAGCTTCTTCCTGCTCCTCATGTCTGGGTCTGTCACCTCTGTGTCGTCCGCCGGGTCATTCTCTGAAGTGGGTGGGGTGTATCTTATAGGTGCCCGTCTTTTCCTTGACGACCTCCTTGGAAGTTGTTCTTCCTCCTCCTCGGGGAGAGGTGTCGCGGCGGCCTCGTCGAGTGTATCCATCTCCAACTCTGATGACTGGATGACGGGGTCTGGAGAAATTGCTCGGAGCTGGGGTGTGGGTATCCTTTCCGTCTGGGCTATCCCAGCTTGAGGCGGTCCTGCTTCGCCTGCCTCCAGGTGTGGTTCTGCTGCCCTTATTTGGTCTAGGTGTTTCTTCAGCAATTCCGTTACTTCTTGGAAAGTTTTCGTGTCCGGCGCATCGGGATAAGTCAGACTACGTATAATGGCGAAAGCGGAGGGTCCGCACACCGACAGCAGGATAAGCCGTCTCCTTTCGTCCGTCAGTATATAATTTGCCCGGAAGAAGTAATACATTCTCTCCACCTACTGGGACCAGTCCTCAATAGCCGGGTCGAATGCCTCTAACCTCCCAAAAAACAGCATTTTTTAAAATGGCAAGGCTTACCCTTCGAGTGCAGCAGCTGGTCTCCGCAAAATTTGTAGTTTACCTCGTCGCCACTGTAATAATCCACGGGAGGCAGGAGTTCCATCACCACACCAATATTTATTTACAATAACGATATTACAGGAACAGCTACAAACAGTGCTGCTAGCAGTCCAGTCAACTTAAGACTGCTCACAAAGCCTACACAGGTGATTATATGGGCCCCCTCAATGAGCTATCATTGAGGGAGCTGATACTCCAATTGGCTAACCAATAAAGCCAATTGGAGTTCATTACACTTGGCATGTTCTTTCTGTTTATAACGGACAGGGCCCTGTGTGTGAATATATGTTGCTTCTAGGATGCGCAAGTGAGCCACATTTCAATCTTGACTAATTATCTTAAATTTGTTGACAATTTAATTTTTACCACAATCAAGATTGTTTAGAAATTGTTGATCCAGTTCCGGAATCACATCTAATGTTGGACATCACCTTGTCAAGCACAAGCTGGTTGGGTGCTGTCAATATTTTGCCTCTTGCGAACAGCTGAAGCAAAATATTGTCTGATATGATCCATCAGTTCTGTACTATGAAATTATTAAACATATTATTCCTTGTGAATTTCTGGAGGTAGCATTTATGGATAAACAGCCCAATCTATTTACCCAGCAAATAGTCTATTTAAAAATAACATTTACAAAATATTAAATGAAGAGTATAAAGCTGGAGCTTGGTGAGCTGGCTATGTCACAAAGCATGCTGATGTTATCTGCGAGAGTATCCCAAATTGTGGAGGTGTATAGTTTTGTTTTTGGAATGATACAAGGAGACAAGTGAAATCTCAGCGAGAATAACCAGTCTAGTCGTCACGTAACAATTACTGAAGACTATTTATTAAAGTAAAAGAAAGACACATACACATACACAGGATTATTTTACTCTGAGCCAATTAAGGTCTATGAATTACTAAACAGACACAGGTTATGTAGAATGTACCCCTTGTTCCAAAATATATCCACAATCCCTGAACTCCTTAAGAATTCCACGTTTCCCCAAACAATATCCACATTAAATAAGTTTATGTCAAAACCAGCTTATAGTTGACACACAATCATCTTTGGGAAACATCTTTCCCTGGTCCAACGGGTCTATTTAAAATGCCTTTATGAAGGTTTTCTGCACTCCCTTGACTCCAAGACTTTGAGGCTGTTAGGTGTAAAATTGACCTTCAGGCTGCTAGCTGGAAACTGGCTTGTCTGCTTCTGAGACTGTTAGGTGTCAACTGATCTCCCTTGCTTCTGAGGGTCTGCTAATTATACCTTTGTTCCAGTTTGATTCTGCCTTCTGTGCATTTGGCTGTCTGCCTGTATCAAATTCCTTGATCCTAGCCATTATCATACGTATACCTCATTGACCTTCCCAAGCATCTAAGTAAATTATTTCTACTGATAAGCTATTCACATCTGATTCTTACCTAAAATGCCTTCTAATCTCTTTATTGGGAGAGACACATCTCCTGTGGTCTTTCAAATACTGGCTACTGTTAAATACGTAAATAGAACAGTCTAGATAATTCTGTGATGTAGTTCTATCTGGAGCCTCATGTTAAGCCTTTACTTTAGATAGTATAATGTTCAATAGAAGATTGAGTTTACCAACAACCCTGCTTCCCGCAATACCTGTAAATCCAGACCATGGTTAACCTCATCCAAGATCCACCACAATGCTAACAGCTGGTGATAGCAGAAAACCTGACAGAAAAAGTATCAAGAGCACGGAAACTGAAAGAATCAGCAAGAGAAACAAACTCAGGAAAAGGACTGTGCAGAAAAAACACCAACAGAACTCAAGAAAAGGCTGCAGTGAAGGGAAAGCATGGGGGAAATTCTACTTTTACTAGAGTGTTTCAGCCAAGTGGAAGGCCCAGATCAAGCCAAGAAGTGACAGAACTGACAACAAAGGTTTCCCAGGTACAAAACAGCTTCGGAACTAGCAGAGAAAGCAATGGATTCACCTACACAATTTGTAAATCTAGGTTCCAAAAGCTAATGGAGACACTAAAAGAAGAGTAATGACGGCAAAGGCGATACCAACTTGCGGTACCAACTTAGCACTGTTGAATTACCATTTCACACCACTTCAGAATGGTTTGACGCTGTCTGAACATCTGATGGGATGATGTCAGTGGACTCAACTTCTTGTTCTTCCACACATGTTTATGGCTTGTCTCAGAACAGCAGACATAGAGAGGCGAGGGAGAAGGAGGACGAATATTGTACAAATCAAAACAGAAACTATAATCAATGCCACAGAGTGGATACTTTTCCAGACCTTCAACCAAGTGAATCTGGGAAACGGATTGGTGACCAGAATCATGAAGGTCAGGCCAGGGAAAAGTCACAATGTCTGTGATTGTATCTTCTAGAGACTGAAAATGAAATGGTGAGAAGAAACCAGGCAGCCTTGGATCTACAAGAAGATACAATGGAATGGACTAATTATCTGGATGATCAGGAAGCCAACCTGAATAGAGAATCAACTGTCTCTGGTGGTTCACTTACCACTCTAAAGAGTTTGAATGAGAACATGGAGAACTTGAATCCTTCACATCCTCTGAGGGAGCCGAGAACAAGGACAGGGATGAAGGCAGAGAAAGATGGGGAAGATGTAGGATAATATAAATAAAGTACTTAATAGTTGGAGACTTGACAGGGGTGGTAGCGGAGATGTAGTGTAAAGGATTAACATGAAACATGTAAACAGAAGACCACATCATCAGTGATGTAAGATCGCATGGCAACAGAGTATCTGTTGCTGAATATGCTGAGAGATATTTCTATGTGCTAACCCTGTACTGTACATAGTTAGCATAATGCCCAATAAAAGATAGAGTTTACCAGCAACTTTGCCTCTCACCATACCTGTAAATCCCGACCATGGTTAACCGTATCTAAGGTCAACAACAATGATAACATAACATAGCCCTTCCACCACTACCTTGGCAGAGATAGTTCTTAGGGGAATGGCCTCTAGAAATCAGTTTGTCACATCCATAATGGTGAGATTATACTGGTAGCCTCCTTTTGCTTTTGGCAGAGGTTGCAAACAATCCACCAAAACATTGCTGAAGGGTTGCCCAAAATCTAGCGTGCGAATTAGGGTGCATGTTTTTTTTTACATTTCTTTCACAAAAATAGGGTTTTTCATAGTCCAAAATAACTCCACAATAGTCATTAAATATATATAGATACAATACAAAAATAACACATTTCAATCACTATCAACCCTACTAAACCCTAACCCTTACTCCTATAACTCATAACAAAGAAAACTCCAACTAATATTTAATAATCCCACCTAACAGCTGACAGTGACTTGACTCTCTGAGAAAGGAAATGAGTGGCTGCCATCTCAAGTACAACCCATCTACCGACCTCTCATGGTGTACTTGACCTTTTTAAGGTTTTGGAAATCCATTAGATCACTCAGCCACATTGAGGCGCTGAGCGCAAGATCCCGAAAATGGCCACCAGCAGACAAGGCTCCGGTTCAGTACCAAGAAACTCTGGCAGGGTGTTAAAGAAGGAGACAGAAAAGCCGACAAGTTTTAGACAGGACCAGAACACCAAACCCAACTGTCTTCTACCCCCTAGAGAAAAAAACCCCAAACTAGTCCGAGTGGAGACTGCTCCACAACCTAGTACATGTGACAAGTTCTACAGAATTTCACCTCATCCTTGTGGATGATTGCCCAGTAAAAATGCTGGCTTATATACAGAATAACATGCCCAGCCATTGGAATTTTGTGGGGTATTTTCAATATCTACATACGGTATCTCAGTGGCACCACTACCTGGTGGACCACTATTCACTCTTTGTCAGCAGGGTCTATGAGGAGGTACCCACTTCTGCATCAACAGTTCATTCTTTTAAAATTAGCATCCCTGGACACCCTCTGCTTCAGTGTAGGCAGCCTATGTTAGGCTTGCTGAGTCATGACCAAGAAGGATTTGCTTAATGCTTCCTCTGGCTGATCTACATTTCCAAAGGTTTATTCAGGTTCATCTATCCATAGTGCCAGTCCAGTCTCCTGTGTTGCTGTTTGTTTGGCCATGGACCGGGCCACCACACAGTCAGTGGAAATGCCTGCAAGTTTCTCCTGTAAATGCTCTGACCTTGTTCTGCCTCTCGAAAACCACTGGCGAAGCTATCATCTTTACCTACCAGGTTGTAACCAGGAAACAGCTTGACCCCGTCCAAGGGTAAACTCAGTCCGGTCTCTTCAGTTATCACTATGAAATAAGATCACTTTCCATGTGTACCTGATATAAAGGTATGAGTATATACTCCCGATGCCGTCACTAATACCTTGGCATTCAATTCGCTCTCTAGCGGAAAGGTATGCCTTTCGCCAGTATGAGTGAATGGGCAGCCCCTATAGAGATTGTGTTAACCTCTCCTGCACTCAGAGCCGTATTTGTACAGGGGCCTACTGCCATGGTTAGTGTCCCAGCCTTGTCTGCTGTACTTCCTATCTGCACTTTTCTGCACTGACCAGGTGTTTATCGACAAATCCGATAGGTTTCCCTAGTAACTGCCACCATGTCAGCTTCAAGGTGACCTGCCTTCTGGAGCTTTTGGGCTTTACTCATCATCTTGGCACTTTCTCTTTCAGCCTGAGGAAGGCCCATTGTACTTTCAGCTTTCCCATCTCCCCCATGGTTTGTTCATCGTCTTATCACCCTTTCACCTTCTGTCATTTCCAAATTTCTAATGGTGATATGGGAAGGGGCCAAGGGCCCCCATAGACAAGTTCACAATGATCAGCATGAATTGCTACTTCCTGGCTTTTGAAAATTTTTGTTTCTTCACTTGGGTTTTTATGGAAAAAAGTGAGTTTTTAAACTCCTTGAGCAGGATCACCGCCCTAAAGTTTTCATAGATGGACTCTATCTTAAACGCCGTTACCCATCAGTCAACTGTAAGTTGTTTGACCTTTTTTGAACTCAATGAAAGGTTTGTTTAGGCTGTTTCAGAGAGTTCAGAATTATTGGCAGTACGCTTCCGGTATGAGCTCATATGCACCAGGATAGCATCTTGGTCATTTCGTAATTCAATGAACTCTCATTGGACAATAGGGAATAAAGCTCATAGGCCTTTCTTGTTAATTTCCTTTGCAGTACAGTAAGAAGTCTTGCAACACCAGGTTAAAGTCTAACAGGTTTGTTTTGAATCACTAGCTTTCAGCGCACAGCTCCTTCCTCAGGTGAATGAAGAGGTGGGTTCCAGAAACATAGATATAGACAAAGTCATGGATGCAAGATGATACTTTGAATGTGCATTGTATCCTTGCTTCTTCCAATGCCTTCATACTCTTAGCTCGTAAAAGTCTGTCTGTCAGAGTTAAAATTAGCAATTGACCTTGTATCTAATGTTTTTGATGGGAGAGAGTGCTACACTGAAAATGAAATGAAAATTGCTTATTGTCATGAGTAGGCTTCAATGAAGTTACTGTGAAAAGCCCCTAGTCGCCACATTCCGGCGCCTGTCCGGGGAGGCTGGTACTGGACCCTTTGTCCGAAGAAGTTGCCACCCTTTGTCCGAAGAAGTATTTCCTAACCTCTGTGCTCATGGTCTGTTTCTGATTATAAGGTAATGTCGCTGTGTTCTAGAATTCCCCACCAGCAAGAAATGTTTCTCTCTATTGACCCTATCAATTGCTTTCACAATTGTAAAATCTTAATCAATTCACCTCTTAACCGTCTGTATTCCAAGGAATACAAGGTTAGTTTATGAAATCTTTCCTTATAATCTAAACCTTGGAGTTCTGGTGACATTCTGGAAACTCCTTCCAATGTCAAAATATAATTTCTAAGCTCTAGTGTCCAGAATTGAAATCAGTAATCTGGTTGTGGTGTACTAATTAGGACTTTGGATAGCTATTGCCAAAATTCCTTCTCTTTGCATTCTAGCTCTTTAGTTATAAGAACATAAGAACGAGGAGCAGGCAATTCAGCCCCTCAAGCCCACTCCGCCATTCAATATGATCATAGATCCTCTCGGCCTCAACACCACTTTCCTGCCGTTCGCCATACCCTTCACGCCATTCCTAAATAAAAAGCTGTGTATCAGCTCCTTAAATTTACTCAATGCCCCAGCATCCACAGCATTCTGGGGTAGTGAATTCCACAGATTCACGGCCCTTTGCGAGTAATAATTTCTCCTCATCTCTGTTTTAAATCTGCTGCTCCTTATCCTAAAACTATGATCTCTCGCTCTCGGTTGCCCTACAAGAGGAAACATCCTCTCTAAGTCTACTTTGTCAATTCCTTTTATCGTCTTATATACCTCAATTAGATCTCCTCTCATTCTTCTAAAAGCAAGAGAGTACAGACCTAAACTGTTTAATCTCTCTTCATAAAACTCCTCATCTCTGGAATCAATTTAGTGAACCTCCTCTGAATTGCCGCCAATACAACCAAATCTCTCCTCAAGTACGGGGACCAAAACTGTGCACGATACTTCAGGAGTATTTAATTAATAAGTTATCTTTCTATTTTTCCAACCAAAATGGATATTGTCACACTTATCCACTTTAAACTCCATCTGCCAAATCACATTTTGGCCCACTCACCTAACCTATCCATATCCATTTGTAAATTTCTTATTTCTTTATTACAACTTACGATCCCACCCATTTTAGTGTAATTCCCAAATTTAGCTATAGTACCTTCTATCCCTGTATCCAAGTCATTAATATAGATTGTAAATAATTGGGGCCTGAGGACCGAACCCTGTGGCAACCCACTGGTTACATCTTGTCAACCAGAAAAAGACCCATTTATCCCAACTCTTTGTTTTCTGGCGGCTAGCCAGTCCTCCATCAAAGCTAATAAATTACTCCTATCCCTGAGGCTAACATTCCATTATCTTTTTAACCTGACTATGACATTTTAATGATGAGTACATAGAACCCTATATCTCATTGGGTTTTCACAGTCCTCAGTTTTCACCATTTAAGAAATATTCATCTCTATCCTTTTTTTGGTCCAAAATAGATGAACTGACATTTACATGCATTTGAATCCATCTGCAACAATTTGGCCCATTTACTTAATCTATCAATGTATCTGTAATTATATACTACCATGTATACTTTTTATTATGCCACCTATCTTTGTGTTTTTGGCAAACTTTGATGTATAGTTTTTTCTTGTGTTATCTAATTCATTAATAAATATATTGATATGTTGAGTTCTCAGCACAGATACCTTGTGTGACATTTTAGTCATTTCCTTCCAATTTGAGTTCATTAGTATTATCTCTACTCTACCAACTTGCCAATCTCTGAACCAAGTCAATAATTTGGCTTCAATTTCACACATTTTAATAATGGTTAATAGTCTCTTGTATGGAGTGTCACTGAATACTATCTGGAAGTTCATGTAAGCATATTAATTACATCTATAAGCATTTCCCTATCTACTACTTTAGTTACTTCATAAATAAATTCTATTTGGTTGTTCGACATGACCTATCATTTGTGAATCCATGTTGACTCCCTCTGATTAGATCAAATTCCTTTGATGAAAATACATCTGTCCTTCATGATTGATTCCAATAACTTCCCGATTACAGATCTTGGATTAACATTTCTATAAATTCCTCTACTTTTTTGTTCACGCATTTTTTAAATAACGTTTGCAATTTTCCAATGTAAAGGGACAATTTCGAGATCAAGAGCACTTTGGAAGTTTATGGTCAAAGCGACTTCTTCACCTACGTCCTCCAACCACCTGCGGTGGAAACCATTGTTTCCTGGGTACTTGTCAGTCTTTAATTCATTTGGAGAAAACATAATCTTACTCCGAAGAAAAATAAATCCGTGGCAAAAACAGTCACAGATATTTCATTGGGCAGGTGCAGCAAGATGAATGGAATGTTGGCCTTTATCACGAGAGAATTTGAGTACAGGAGTAGTGAGGTCTTGCTTCGATTGTATAGAAGCTTGGTTAAATTGCACCTGGAGTAATAATAATAAACTTTATTAGTGTCACAAGTAGGCTTACATTAGCATTAACGTTACTGTGAAAATTCTCTAGTCGCCACACTGCAGTGCCTGTTCGGGTACACAGAGGGAGAATTCAGAATGTCCAATTCACCTAACAAGCCTGTCTTTCGGGACCTTTTATTGAGTGCAGTTTTGATCCCCTCACCTCAAAAAGGATATTATTGCCATAGAGGGAGTGGAAAGAAGCTTTACCAGCTTTGTTCTGGGGATGGCAAACTGGGCCTGTATTCTCTCGAATTTCAAAGAATAAGAGGTGATCTAACTGAAGGCCAGCATGGTGGCACAGTGGTTAGTACTGCTGCCTCACAGCACCAGTGACCCGGGTTCAATTCTGCCTGTCTGTTTGGAGCTTGTACATTCCCCCGTGTCTGTGTGGGTTTCCTCCAGGTGCTCCGATTTCCTCCCACAGTCCAAAGATGTACAGGTTAGGTGGATTAGCCATGGTAAATTTCCCCTTAGTGCCCAGGGATGTGCAGGCTAGGTTAGGGGAGTAGGGCGGGATGGGTGGGTGAGTGAGTGGACATGGGTAGGGTGTTCTTTCAAAGGGTGGATGCAGACTCGATGGGTCAAATGGCCTCCTTCTGCACTGTAGCCATTCAATGAAACCTATCAAATATTTGAAGAAATAGACATGGTAGATGCAGGTAAGAAGTTTTCCTTGATTGGGGAGTCTAAAACCAGGGGCACAATTTCAAAATAAGGAGATGGATGCTTAGGACCAAGATGAGGAAAAATGTCTTTACATAGGGTATTGTGGTCTTTGGAATTCTCTGTGGAAGCTTAGTCATTGTGCATGTTTAAGGCAGAAATTGATAAATTTCTGATTCACAATAACATAAAAGGTTATGGGGTAGTGAGTGTTAAAGGCATTGAAGTGTCTGATCAGTTATGATCATATTAAATGTTGGGCAGGCTCAGTGGGCTGAATGGTCTACTCCTGTTCCTATGATCCTGTCGTAACTGCCATCAGAATGTTTAAAGAAGTCTGGAATAAGGGAAGACCGGTTGCTCGAATTAAAGTTTTTTGTCTAAATTACTTTTGAAATGAAGAGCTTGTGTTTTTGGGAGACACCAAGAGATAGACACCACGAGCTCAGTCTTGATGTTATTAAGTGGTGCAATGGTAGCCATCAACAAGATTGTAAAGTATTGTACCGTATCAGTAAACAAAAAGCAACATGGTTTACCAAAGTGACCCGAAAAGGGCACCTTTAAAATCTTCACTCTCAATAAGTTTTTAATTTCTGATTAATAGGGTTTAGTTCTGAGAAAATCCACATAGAATTCACATCACAAAAACAAGCCACTCAGCTCACTGTGCTACTGCCAACTTTCCACATCTCTTCCCAATTTACCTCATCTCACCTAATTAACACATCCTTTCTTTCTGATATGTTTATCAGGCTTCCCCTTAAATACATCTTTTCTTTTAATGTGCAGTCTGCCAGGTACTTTAATATCTTACGATTGTCTCAGAAACAAGGGCTGTCCAGTCTGCCCATTAAAAGGACTTCAATAAATGTGCCTTAGTAGATTGAAGAAGTGGACTTTGGGGTGGGGAATACGTCAAAGGTATTTTGAAACATTTTGAAATCAGAACTAATTAATTGTAAAACATTGCATTTACAGTAACTTCTTTGCCTGATATTCAATAAATGACTTTGAAGGACACAGACTGTTGTTATGTAGGCAAACACAATAGTGGAGAAGACAGAACTGGAAAAAATAGATTTCACAAAACTTTTAGGAATGTGATGTTGTGAAGTCTGCTCCTGTGCTGTGAGGAGACATTTACCGTTGTCAGATGGTGGATGTGTATTAAAGCAGCGCCTGCTCGAAGCCCTAGTAATAGGGAACACTCTGTTGGCAGGGACTGACTCTGTCTGACTGATTCCAACACGTTCATCATTAATAATCGGCACAATGGAGGCCTTGTGTTATTTTAACATTCGCCACCATCCATCACTGTTTAACTTGACACCAGGCATCACAGGGATCTAATCCTCCTCGGGCAGGGAATGAATCGCAAAGGATTGAAAACAACAAGTAGTTCTTGATTGGTGCGTCTAAAGACTATCCTGGGCACGGTAACTGGATGCTGACTCCGGAATAGTTAGGGGCTTTCTGTAAAAGTTTACAAGGTGTGAAGACTGCCCGGTGAAAGTGAAAACGGGTTCCAGCTGACCTTTCGCTGCCCGTGTCCAGAGACCCACGTGTGTCCAAACATGTTCAGAGAGCAATTTCAGCACTGAGAGCATTTCAAACATTACCGCGCAGGCTCCGAACTATTCCATTCAGTTAACCCCCGTGCATGCTGCATACTCCATCTCCAACAGGTTAATAATAAGGGGGCAATTGGAAAACCGTGATAACAGTTACAATGGACCAACTATGCTGATTATTGCTGAAAAGGAAATATAAGCGATCCAGGCTCAGTTTCTCCAGTAAATAAACAATGGCCGTGTTATTATTCCTGGGAGTTTAAACATTAAAGCCAAAGGCAATGGGGGTTGAGGCTCTCCCGCTTGACCCATTCCTGCTTCTCCAGCAATTCCCAAATCTACTCCCGGAATGAGTCAGGAAGAACATTTATCCCTCCACGTGGAAACCTGAACAAGCCCTGGGCAGGTTTGTTATATTACGGGCTATTTAACCACCAAAGCGAGTTTCCAACTTCGACCTGAACGTGTTGATATATTCCAAAGCGAAGACTTTTTATTTTTATTTGGCCAGAGCTTTGAGGCAGTTCGCCGCCGCCCTCCTGGGAATAGATGAAATCAGATTGAAGTTGTGATGCAGGACGACAGCTAAGAGTTGGGATAGAATTTCTGCGCTTTCTATATATATCTCAGTGATTTCATGCCAGCGGAGACTTTAAATGCCACCTAACAGTTGGCGTCGACATACTCTTCTGCAGTTGGTGCTTGAGATAACTTGAGACTAAAAAGCCCCATTGATAATGGAGCTATTCGAAACCAACCCTTACTACTTTGCAGACCAACGCTTTTTCGACAACGAGAATGTGTTTCCCTCCCGTCTGCAAGGCTTTGAACAGCCGGTCTACCAGGAACGGTTGGGGGCTGGTTTGTGTGCCGATGGCAGGTCACTGGAAGCCGGCTTGGAGGAGCACATGTACCCGGTGTCGGAGCTCCAACAGCAGCAGCAGCAACAGCAGCAGCAGCAGGGCTGCCCCGGCCAGTGCTTGCTGTGGGCGTGCAAAAGCTGCAAGAGGAAATCGGTGACCTTGGACAGGAGGAAGGCGGCGACCCTGAGGGAGAAGCGGAGGCTGAAGAAAGTGAACGAGGCGTTCGAGGCTCTGAAGCGCAGCACTCTGCTCAACCCCAACCAGAGGCTGCCCAAAGTGGAGATCCTCCGCAGCGCCATCCAGTACATCGAGCGGCTCCAAGCCCTGCTCAGCACCTTGAACCAGCAGGACAAGCTGCACTACAGTGAGAGCAGCCGCAACACACGCCATGTGGCAAGTATCCCCGCACACAACTGAACGGATGGAGCTGACAGTCCCAGTCTCAGAGGGGCCACAGGAAGCAGCAGCATAGTCAACCTCACAACCCTGGAGTGCCAGCCCAGAGCAACGCTACCCAGTTGATGGGCTGGCAGGACCCTGGGCAATGGTTTGGGATGAGTTGATGGGAGTTCCTCACCCAGCTCTGGCACCATCCCCAGGATTGGGAAATGTTTTAGTTTAAAGCGTAGCGCGTCCCTTCTTTGCCTTTATGATTGTTCTGCAGTCTGGCAAAAGTTTTTGAAGTTTAGAAAGAATGCAGCGCCTTTCACGACCCAAATTAACTTCTCCCCCCCCCCCCCCCCCCCCCCCCAATCCCTGAAGTGTTGCCACTGCTATAATGTTGGAAACCCCGCTCTGAAAATTCTGCAAAGTCTAATCTCTGCAGTGCCTGACTGGGGCCCATGCAGAGCCCATCGCCGCAATTTTAAACAATAATATCAAAATAGGGACAAGTTTGAAATATTCACTCAAATATTTTAAATCGACAGCGGGTGGAAAACACTCGTTTTAAAAAGGCGCTCAAAGTGACGGCTGTGGTCTCGTGGCAAGGGACCAGGGAAAGACTTGCATTTTATAGCGCCTGCCACCACCACCGCAGAGAGTCCCAAAGCGCTTTCACCGCCAATGAAGTACATTCATTGCGTAATTTTAGTGAACTAAGTTGATCAAAATGTATTAATGAATGGCCACCTTACATTGATGCTAACAGATTTTGACAGGTGTATCAGTGGAGGGGGTGGGGGCAGGATGTCACCATCTACACGCGCGAGGCTACATTCAGGGAACTCAAACAATTCACTTGATTTTATTACAGCTTTCACGCAGGGGTTGTGGGGAGTGTTTCAAACAACTGTTTAAACAAAAAAGATACAATAAACTTGGAATGCTGTGGCTCTGCGAGTTCAGAAGACTAGGTCCCAACGCAATTCGAGTGTTGCTATAAATAGTCTTTGTAAATGCCATCCATCCCTGGTCATTTTTCCATTCCTGCAATTGTAGGTCGGCGTACCCAGCGAGTGTGGATCAAACAGCGCCTCCTGCAGCCCCGAGTGGAACAGCTCCTCTGATCACTGCAACAATCCGTACAACCCCAGGGGTAGGTACAGCCCAGGAGAGATTGGTGGGGGAAATCTTTTTTTTAACCACAAGAGGAATTATATCATTGAATTATAGTGGCTTTTTCCCAGGGTAGAGGGGTCAATTACTAGGGAGCATAGGTTTAAGGTGCGAGGGGCAAGGTTTAGAGGAGATGTACGAGGCAAGTGTTTTACACAGAGGGTAGTGGGTGCCTGGAACTCGCTGCCGGAGGAGGGACAATAGTGACATTTAAGGGGCATCTTGACAAATACATGAATAGAATGGGAATAGAGGGATACAGACCCAGGAAGTGTGGAAGATTTTAGTTTAGATGGGCAGCATGGTCGGCACAGGCTTGGAGGGCCGAAGGGCCTGTTCCTGTGCTGTACTTTTCTTTGTTCTTTGTTCATTGGATGTTTCATGGCTAACCTCAAAGTAGAAAAACAAATCTCCATATTGTGAGTTATTCTGTTCATTAAGAATAACCCCCCCCCCCCCCCTCCCCCCACAATAAATCAGTGAAGTGGAAACATAATTTGCACTTTCATGGTTGTAGCTAGCTTGGGTCCGAGGAGGCACATTCCTATCCAATGGCCGACTATCTCATTGTATTGTCTAATAAGGCGCTGTAATGTTGTACTTTTCATTCTCCGCACATCACAGCCACCTTTTGAATTATTTTAAAAGAGGGCAAAATTTCACACCGCATAAAACTGTGTGTAAAGCTAACAAGACTGCTGTAAAGTGTCCATACCACCCTGGTCAGCTAGGGGGGGAAAACACAGCCCAGTTTATAACCCCTGCATAGATTTCATCAACATTCCTTGACTGGCCCACTGGGAAGCAAGCTCATGGTCACCAGCTAAGAACCAGTAAAATTAATTATTTCAAGGGGCTCCAAATGAAACAGCCATAACTTATCGCTCAGATCTGAAGTCTCAGACCTTAAGGGCAGCATAGTGGCATGGTGGTTAGCACTGCTACCTCACAGGTTCGAGTCCAGCCTTGGGTGGCGGTAGAGTTTGCACAACCTCCTCGTGGTTGCATGGCTTTCCTCCGGGTGCTTTGGTTTCTTCCCACAATCCAAAGGTGTGCAGGTTAGGTGGATTGACCATGTTAAAATTGCCTCTTAGTGTCCAAAGATGTGCAGGTTAGGTGTAGTTACAGGGTTATGGGGGATAGGTAAGGTGCTCTTTCAGAGGGTTGATACAGTCTCGATGGGCTGAATGGCTTCCTTCTGCACTGTAGGGATTCTATTGATACAATGCACCTGAGCACACAAATACTTGATGTGACTTTAACATAATGATGTTTCACAAGGGTAAAAAATACTGGGGAGTAAAATCAGATGAACAATGGTCTGGTCAAAAGGATAGCTTTTTGAACAGAAGTTTGAAGTTGCTAAGAGGTGCAGTGAAATGGAATGTTTTAGGAAGAGTATTCCCGAGTTTGAGAACATGACTGGTATAAGCACCACCATTGATGGCGGAGCAGTAGAAAGAGGAAACCACAATAAAATAAGGTCAGAAAAACTGACAGTGAGAACTGGGCATTTGGGTGGAGGGGCTTGCAGAGGTAAGGTGGAGCTAGGCACCCAAACAATTTGTAAACACGGATAAAGGTAACAGAAGCAATGTGCTGAGGGATGGGGATCCAGTGGAGGAACTTAACAAAATAGAATTTATTATGGCATAGGATGTGAGTAGTAGAGTACTGGATAAGCTAGTTTGTCTAGGCTGGAAGTTTGGGAGGTGGACGAGTATGTCATTGTGAAAGTTGAGCCGAGAGGAGATTAAAGTCTGGTGGAGCCATCAGTGGCACTGAGCATGATATACTCTGATGGTGTATAAAACAATCTTGAAAAACAGAATATGAAATGCAAATAGTGTGAATACGACTTATTGTGCCCAGCACCACTAGGTTAGGATGAAGTAAGCAGTCAGGAATCAGATATAGGACCATTTGGTTTACCCAATGTTGAGTTCAAGACATTTTCAGCTCATACAGGCTTGATATCAGCCAAGCAACTGCACAGCACAGGAACAGTTGAGGAGTGATGGATGACATTGGAAGGCTCCAGCTGGACTGAAGTTGAGACATGCTGATGGATAATGTTGCTGACAGGCATCATATCATCAAACACTAAGTGGCAGCCAAGGATGGAATGTTGGAAACGGGAATAAAAATCATGGCTACAGATGCCTTGACTGTGCCATAATCCGTAATAACGGATCCCATGAAAGAGTAATGTAATCGAGGTAGACCACTGCAGAAAGGCAGTGGCTAAGATGGGATGATCAGGGCAACATGGTGGCACAGTGGTAAGCAGTGCTGCCTCACAGCGCCAGGGACCCAGGTTCAATTCTGGCCTTGGGTGACTGTGTGGAGTTGCACATTGTCCTCTTGTTTGCGTGGGTTTCCTCCAGATGCTCCAGTTTCTTCCCACAGTCCAAAGATAGGTGGGTTAGGTGGATTGGTCATGCTAAATTGCCCATTATAATAATAACAATCTATTATTGTCACAAGTAGACTTGCGTTAACACTGCAATGAAGGTACTGTGAAAAGCCAGTGTCCAGGGATGTGCAAGTTAGGTGGGGGAGCGGGTATAGGGTGGGAGAGTGGGCCAAGGTAGGGTATTCTTTCAGAGGGTCTGTGTCGACTCGATGTGCCAAATGGCCCCTTTCTGCACTGTAGGGATTCTATGATCAACCATAGCGAAGGCTACAGAGAGACCGGGAAGAGCAGGGATAATATAGCCCAGTCAGTCATGGTAATTGTCATTCAAATTGATCAAGATTTGTTGCTTTGTTTCAACTTTAAACCAAGAAGACATGTCTTCTCGTCGGGCATGAACAACAGGTCAGACTTTAATAGTTACATCCTTAGTACCACGTCTGGCAGCATTTCTTAAGAGATGGCTACTTCCCAACCAGCAATAATGACACAGGCACCATTGCATCTTTTATAATCTCATTCTAATTGTCAGAAATCACACATCATTCTTTCCGTGATGCAACATTTCAAACTAATTAATCAACAAATGTTGTTGTTACCTATTCATTACTTATGGTGTTATTAATTTTTTTTTTCAGATCACCTGCTATCTGTGACTAAGGTCCAGTCTTCTGGAAGTGGCAGCTTGTGCTCTCTCTCCTCTATAGTGGACAGTATCACACCAGAGGATTCACCAAACAGCTTCCTGGAGGACAACACCCCAAACTGATCGATAGCATTTGCTCTTTCCATGTGCCTTTTTATAATACAGTATGAAGCTTTTTTATTTTTATACATTTTTGATGTGTGATGTGCATAGTGTTTGTTGCTGCAAAAGGGTTGCTTTATTAGTAAAAAAAATAATCATTCCTAATTCTTAAACCTGTTTAAAATGGCCAATCCTTTTTATAGAGCTGTTTGACCAATGCGTGCTTTTGTAACTAAAGAGTCTGAATTTAGTGTTGTAAATATACATTTTTTCTTTTTAACTATTAATTTGTTTTGAGTGAGTTTGTTATTTGGATTTTTTGCTAAATTATTTTGCTTTTTACAATAAAATTATTGTTATAAAACATTTCAAACGTTGCATTATTGAGAGAAACTATTTAAATGATTGGCTCAATTATCACAGAATCATGGAATCATAGAATTTTCAGTGCAGAAGGAGGCCATCTGGCCCATTGAGTCTGCACCGGCCCTTGGAAAGAACACCCTACTTAGCCCACACCTCCCTATTTCCGTAACCCAGAAACCCCACCTAACCGTTTTGGACACTAAGGGCAATATATCATGGCCAATCCACCTAACCTGCACATCTTTGGACTGTGGGAGGAAACCGGAGGAAACCCACATAGACACAGGGAGAATGTGCAGACTCCTCATAGACAGTGACCCAAGCCGGGAATCAAACCTGGGACCCTGGAGCTGTGAAGCAACATTGCTAACCACTGTGCTACCATGCCGCCCAATTAGTGGAATTAGTTTCCATAACAAACTGAAAGTGTATGGAGCGGGACAAAAGCAGAAGAAATTTATTTAAATCAAATACTGTGTAAATCAAGTTTTTCTATACCTATCCACAGAACATCATTGTTTTGTATATTGTTAGTGTACTGCTGCTGCCTTTCTTTCTACAAGCTCTTTAATAACGCTACTCAGATGACTTTATGGATGAGGCCCAAATACTTGCAGTGGCTCATGTTGAGGCCGACATGACACTTCTTAAATTGACTGTTAATTGATTCCTACCTTCCCTCCCTGAGCTTTTTGCTGCCACCACTGTGTACATTGTACCAGTGAGGGTGTGCCAGAGAGGTCTCAATAATTTCCAACATTGCACATCCACTCAAATACAATAATTTCAAAATAGGATCAAATATTGGAATCTGAAAAGTCAAACTCAGATTTCAACTCAATCCCGTTTTATTACTGATTTTAGTTCTCGACATATTTAGAATGCAACAAGTGTAGATTTCCTAAATGCCCAATGGTGCAAATAAGACAAATTTCCAAATCCATCACATTGTTTGACAGGCTCTGGGAATTCCTTTCCTGCCTCTGGCCTTTCGCTCCTCCCACAAGGGCCACACCTTGGTCCGCAGGAATCACTACTCACTGATTTACCTCATATTTTCTCTTTACTCCCTTGGTGGTGTCATTCCAGTAGGTCTTCGCCTTGGTTCTGCAACTTGAAGAAAAGGAGATGAGTTACAGAATCAGGAGTCAATAGACATTTTCCCGATGAGCAATCTCACTGACATTTGGAATGCGCAAAAAACAGTAAAGTTTGAGATCATATTGCGATTTGAAATTAGACCTGTTCCATTCTGTTAATGATCGCAATGTAACTACGTAACAGCATGGAGATAATAGCAGTGACCTCTAACTATCACAACCCTTCGAGACCTCGTGCGAGCGCCATTCAGTGCTGGTCTCCACAAACAGGGACCATCAGAATGTCACTCGTGGGGGTCTCCCAGGGGATTGGAGGCCTCTGGGTGCTTGCCCTCTAGCACTGCTGATGCCAACCGGGTAGTGTAAGAATTCCGACAGTGCAGAAATAGGCCATTCAACCCATCAAGTCTGCACCAGCCCGTGGAAAGAGCACCCTACTTAAGCCCATATCACAACCCTTGAAATCCCTTGGTGGTGCAGAGGGACTAAAGGGTACAGAGGGTCGGAAAATAACCCAGTGAAGTGCCAAGGCAACTAACAGGTTATGCCTCTGTGGCCTAAAAAGCACCCCTGCTATGTTTTAATACCATGGGGCAATATTAAACAATTAATGGGAGTATACTAAGAGCGGTAGATGAAGCAAGAGATCTTAGTGCACAAGTATACAGGTGCCTAAAGGCAGCAGTTCAAATAGACACGGTTGTAAAGTAAGCATATGGAATTATCTCCTTCATTGGCAGAGATATAGGATATAAAAGTAAAAATTTAATGTTGGAATTGAATAAACCACTGGTGAGGCCACAACTGGAGTATTGTGTGCAATTCTAGTCACCACATTACAGGGAGGACGTAATTGCTCCGGAAAGAGTGCAGAAGAGGTTTTAACCGGCATTAACAGTTCCCCCTCTGTGTAGCCCATTAATTCTCTGGGAGGCAGAGGCTTTTTCCAAGAGTGAAAGTGTCAATTACAAGGTGGCACAGGTTCATCCAACATAGAAGATAGAACAGTACAGCACAGAATAGGCCCTTCGGCCCTCGATATTGTGCCGAGCATTGTCCGAAACCAAGATCAAACTATCTCACTCCCTGTCATTCTGGTGTGCTCCATGCGCCTATCCAATAACCGCTTGAAAGTTCCTAAAGTGTCCGACTCCACTATCACAGCAGGCAGTCCATTCTACACCCTAACCATTCTCTGAGTAAAGAACCTACCTCGGACATCCCTCCTATATCTCCCACCCTGAATCTTATAGTTATGCCCCCTTGTAACAGCTACATCCATCCAAGGAAATAGTCTCTGAATGGGCACTCTATCTATCCCGCTCATCATCTTATAGACCTCCATTAAGTCGTCTCTCATCCTCCTCCGCTCCAAAGAGAAAAGCCCTAGCTCCCTCAACCTTTCCTCATAAGACCTATCCTGCAAACCAAGCAGCATCCTGGTAAATCTCCATTGCACCCTTTCCAATGCTTCCATATCCTTCCTATACGAAGGTGACCAGACTGCACACAATACTCCAAATGTGGTCTCACCAGGGTCATGTATAGTTGCAGCATAACCCCACTGTTCTTAAACTCAAGCCCCCTGTTAATAAATGCGAACACACTATAAGCCTTCTTCACGGCTCTATCCACCTGAGTGGCAACCTTCAGAGATCTGTGGACATGAACCCCAAGATCTCTCTGTTCCTCCACATTCCTCAGAACCCTGCTGTTGACCCTGTAATCCGCATTCAAATTTTTTCTACCAAAAATGAATCACCTCGCATTTATCAGGGTTAAACTCCATCTGCCATTTTTTGGCCCAGCTCTGCATCCTATCAATGTCTCTTTGCAGCCTACAACAGCCCTCCACATTATCCACTACTCCACCAATCTTGGTGTCATCAGCAAATTTACTGACCCACCCTTCAGCCCCCTCCTCCATGTCATTGATAAAAATCACAAATAGCAGAGGACCCAGCACTGATCCCTGTGGTACACCGCTGGTAACTGGTCTCCAGTCTGAAAATTTTCCATCCACCACCACCCTCTGTCTTCTATGTGATAGCCAGTTACTTATCTATTTGGCCAAATTTCCCTCTATCCCACACCTCCTTACTTTCTTCATGAGCCGGCCATGGGGAACCTTATCAAACACCTTACTAAAATCCATGTGTACGTGATCAACTGCTGTACCTTCATCTACACACTTAGTTACCTCCTCAAAGAATTCAATCAAATTTGTGAGGCAAGACTTACCCTTCACGAACCTGTGTTGACTATCCCGGATTAAGCTGCATCTTTCCAAATGGTCATGAATCCTATCCTTCAGGACCTTTCCCCTAACTTACCGACCACCGAAGTAAGACTAACTGGCCTATAATTACCAGGGTCATTTCTATTCCCTTTCTTGAACAGAGAAACAACATTCGCCACTCTCCAGTCCTCTGGCACTATCCCCGTGGACAGTGAGGACCCAAAGATCAAAGCCAAAGGCTCTGCAATCTCATCCCTTGCCTCCCAAAGAATCCTTGGATATTTCCCATCTGGGCCAGGGGACCTGTCGACCCTCAGGTTTTTCAAAATTGCTAATACATCCTTCCTCAGAACATCTACCTCCTCCAGCCTACCCGCCTGTATCACACTCTCATCCTCAAAAACATAGCCCCTCACCTTGGTGAACACTGAAGAAAAGTATTCATTCAACGCCTCTCCTATTTCTTCTGACTCCATGCACAAGTTCCCACTACTGTCCTTGACCGGCCCGACCCACACCCTGGTCATTCTTTTATTTCTGACATAAGAGTAAAAAGGCTTGGGGTTTTCCTTGATCTGACCCCACCAAGGACTTCTCATGCCCCCTCCTAGCTCTCCGAAGCCCTTTTTTTTAGCTAATTCCTTGCTACCTTGTAACCCTCAAGCGACCCAACTGAACCTTGTTTTCTGATCCTTACATACTCTTCCTTTTTCCTCTTGACAAGACATTCAACCTCTTTTGTGAACCATGGTTTCCTCACATGGCCATTTCCTCCCTGCCTGACAGAGACATACCTATCAAAAACACACAGTATTTGTTCCTTCAACAAGCTCCACTTTTCATTTGTGCCTTTCCCTGACATTTTCTGTCCCCATCTTATGCTCCCTAATTCTTGCCTAATCGCATCATACTTACCCCTCCCCCAATTATAAACTTTGCCCTGCCGTATGGCCCTATCCCTCTCCATTGCAATAGTGAAAGACACCGAATTGTGATCACTGTCTCCAAAGTGCTCTCCTACAAACAAATCTAACACTTGGCCCGGTTCATTACCCAGTACCAAATCCAATGTAGCCCACCTCTTGTCAGCCTATCCACATATTGTGTCAGGAACCCCTCCTGCACACACTGTACAAAAACTGCCCCATCCGAACTGTTTGACCTATAGAGGTTCCAATCAACATTTGGAAAGTTAAAGTCACCCATGACAACTACCCTGAGACCTCCACACTTACCCATAATCTGTTTTGCAATTTCTTTCTCCACATCTCTATTACTATTCGGGGGCCTGTAGAAAACTACTAACAATGTGACCGCTCCTTTCCTATTTCTAAGTTCAGCCCATATTACCTCAGTAGGCAGATCCCCTTCGAACTGCCTTTCTGCAGCTGTTAAACTATCCTTAATGAACAATGCTACTCCTCCACCTCTTTTACCACCTTCCCTACATTTACTGAAACATCTATATCCCGGAACTTCCAACAACCATTCCTGTCCCTGTTCTAACCATGTCTCCGTAATGGCCACAACATCGCAGTCCCAAGTACCAATCCACACTCCAAGTTCATTTACCTTATTCCTGATGCTCCTTGCATTGAAGTAGACACACTTCAACCCACCTTTCTGTCTCCCGGTACACTCCTGCGACCTTGATACCCTCCTCAGTACCTCACTACTCTCATCACTGGCTTCTGGACTACAGCTCGTTTTCCAGTCCCCTGACAAATTAGTTTAAACCCCCCTGAAGAGCCGTCGCAAATTTCCCTCCCAGGATATTGGTGCCCCTCTGGTTCAGGTGCAAACCGTCCTGTCCCACCTTCCCCAGAATGTGCTCCAATTATCCACGTACCTGAAACCCTCCCTCCTACACCATCCCTGCAGCCACGTGTTTATCTGCACTCTCTCCCTGTTCCTCACCTCACTAGCACGTGGCATCGGCAACAAACCAGAGATGACAACATGGTGAGAGGGGGAAGGTTGAAGAGAGATGTGCATTTTTCACGCAAAGAGCGGTGGGTGCCTGGAATGTGCTACCAGAGGATGTGGTGGAAGCAGGCATATTAGCAACATTTAAGAGGCATCTGGATGGATACATGACTAGGGAGGAAATAGAGGGAACGGACCAAGTAAGTGCAGAGGGTGGTAATCTCAGAATGTGAGGTCCTAGTTTTAATTTATTTCCCAACTCCCTATATTTGGCTTTCAGGTCTTCATCCCTCTTCTTATCTGCTTTGTTGGTACCCATATAGATCAACAACCTCTGGCTGTTCATCCTTCTCCTTCAGAATGTCTCGCAGCCTCTCAGTAACATCCTTGACCCAGGCATCAGGGATGCAATATACCATCCTGGTGTCACATCTGCGGCCACAGAAATGCCTATCTGCTCTCCTTACAAAAGAATCCCCTATTACTGTTGCTCTCCCATTCTCTTCCCCCACCCCCTGAGATGCTGAGCCACTCTGACTTAATTCTTGCTGTGTTCCCCTAAGAAACCATCTCCCCGAACAATATCCAAAACAGAAAACCCATCAGAGAGGGAGATGGACCCAGGGGACTCCTGCACCATCTGCTCTGTCTGGCGGTCACCCATTCCCTTTCTGCCTGTTCATTCTTTACCTGCAGCATGACCACCTCACTGTATGTGTTTCCCATGAAGATCTCAACCTTATGGATGTCCCAAAGTGACTCCAGTTGCATCTCCAGATCCTAGATTTCCAGTAGCTGCAGCTGGATATTGTTCCTGCACACGTTGTCACCTTCGACCATGGAAATGTGTCTGACTTCCCACATCTCACAAGAGAAGCATTACCACATGGTCAAGCTGTCCTGCGATGACTTACCCTTAAATTACTCCCTTTACTTTTACTTCCTCTGAGTTTGGGGTATATTAAGGATAGCAGAAATACTCACAACGTCCTCCTTAGCAAGGCTGCCACACTTCTTTCTGAGGAAAGGTAGAAAAGGAAAGGATCACCTGGCTCCCTCCTCACTGAACTCCTTTTGTCACCAAACTCCAATTTTCACACTCTCCCACAGTCCAAAGGCACACACCAGTGCAAGTGGATAGAGCTTTTAATACCTAGAATGTCGTACTCAAGATATGGCAGCAGTGACAAAGCAAATTAATGATCTCACATGGATGGTCAGGATGTGTGAATGTATCTGCAGATCACAGACCAACATACTACCCATATCTCTTGCTATTCAATGCACAGTCCCTCCTTCATTCACCCAGCAGCACTCTCTAGCGTTCAGGTCTCACTCCATACATTCTCATACCACCTTACCCACACAATTCTCTTCATGCCTCCACAGCCTACAGCTGCAGCAGGCATACCAAGCACACTCGTACACGGACTATTGACATTCTACCTTCTCGTTTGCAGACGCTGGCACCCAACAGGTTGGAAACCCATGGTTTCAGCAGAGTGCCAGGATACCCGCTTCCCCTCAGCACCCATGAAGAGATGGTTGATCGAAACATTGGGTACAATACCTCAGAGCCAGAGGTACCTGGCACTGCCAAGGCCATTCAGGAAAAGATAAAGTGCTGTAGTGGTAACACAGGCAGAGGTTACAAGATCCAGAGATGCTGGTGTGTGGCCGCATAGTGCAGATCTCAGTGTTCAACATGCAGGTTCACGGAACAGTCCAGTAATCTGTGCTTTAGATTACTTGGAACGCTGAGACACCACTTCATTACACTGACAGTGACATGACTGTACACAAACATGTTCCTACCACTGCCATTCTGTCAATGTCCAGATTGTGGGCCCTCAGGGCCCAGAGCTGTTTGAGGACAACTGCAGTCCTCCCAAATGGAAGGCAGCAGCCGTCCACCAGTCACACTGCAGCACTGGGGTAGATCTGCATAAAAGGATGAGATCAGACAAGGTCACCTGCAAGCCAGGGAATAGGAGGGTGGACAATGGTAATTAGTTCAGTTTTTTATTGATGTGTTGCTGGATAAGGTTCGTGAGTGAAGGTATTTACTGTTTGCCTTTATTGGCCAAGAAGAATTTGTGTTGGGGAGTCTGAAATGGATAGTCTGATCAGAATTTTCATATCCCACCAACAGGTCGGAGGCTGGTGGTGGGGGGTAATTTAATTTGGCATGAGACTAAAAATCTGTTTCCCGATGGTGGAAATGAACATTTTGTGGTGAATTCATACTGTATTGTAATTCACACTGTATTGCATTGCATTGTATTATGTCCTTGTGGGCTCTGTATGTGAGCCGTTGCGTGGCTCTGCCCATAGGGGGAGATGAGGAGTTTGTACTGGGCTCAACCCTTGGCTTCGCCCATGGCCCCTCCCACTACCGGAAGTATAAAGTGCTGCAGCCTTGAGCCTGCCCTCAGTTCTTCTGGTCGCAGGCAGGCCTCAGTTGTAAGACTATTAAAACCAGTTTACTTCCAATCGTGTCTCTAGTGAATTGATGGTCACATCACTTTTACAATTAGGTTCTTGGGTTAAAGGTGGGTTAAAGATCGGTTGAGTGTCCCGATGAAGCCGGCATCCTTGTGCAAGCATTAGCATGGCTAGCACGCTCATTAAAAAACCTATATCTAAAGAATTAAGTTCCCCACCAAGCAGAAATTATAATGTTCACATTTCTGACTGCATATAGGTCACCTGCACCTGGCGAGGTTGACTTCTTCCACGTTTTTCATGTGAGTAGCTCCTCCTTTAGCCTTCTTGGGGACCTCTCATGAACGCAACCCCATGATTGAGATCAGCTGCCAGTGGGGCAAGCTTCCTGAAGGCTAAATGCAGGAATGAGAATCTGTGGGGAAGAGTGGAGAGCTGTCAAAGAAACCAGGTTGTGATGGGTCACATGGGGAGCCAGGGAGGATGCAGGCTGTCTGGGCCAGAGAGGAAGTCCAGGGACATGGGAGGGAGGGAAGGGCCTTCGAAAGGCCTTCATATTTCTTCTTCTATTGTTGTGCCTCGTTGCAGCCTTGAAATCCAAAGCTGTGGTGGAGTCAGTCCGCTGACAGCTATTCTCTGTTGACCATGTGGACTTTGGTGGGTGTTTGATGGTAGCCCGGAGCCAGAAGGCCCACGGCCTGCTAAGGGTCTCCTGCAAAGGCGCAGGTGCACCCTCTTTGGCCTGACCTGCTGGAGACGATGAGACCATTGGCAAAGAGGAGGTAGAGCAACAGAGCACCCTCAGGGTGTCCTGGAATGAAGCCACTGAGGTGCCTAACTGGTGATCCTTCTCGCTGTGTGGACAATGGCATCTCTATGAATCCTCAAGAAGCAGGAGCACCTGGAGAGAAATGGGGTACCACCCTCCACTCACCTAGCCACTGCTACCCTGCATCCACTGCTAGCATGATGGAGCACAGGAACCATGACAGCAGATAAAAGGGGCTGGTTTAGCACAGGGCTAAAGAGCTGGCTTTGAAAGCAGACCAAGGCAGGCCAGCATCACAGTTCAATTCCCGTACCAGCCTCCCCGAATAGGCGCCGGAATGTGGCGACTAGGGGCTTTTCACAGTAACTTCATTGAAGCCTACTCGTGATAATAAGCGATTTTCATTTCATTTTTCATTTCAAATGTGGATGAATGTCCCCAGCCCCAGCCTTCAGTCCGGTCTGTACCTGGCCTCTTTCTCTGTTGTTCCCCTGCCTGTCTCAGCATCTCCATCTGGTCTCTTAGGTCCGAGTCCAGAAGTTCTCCATCTGCTTGGGGCTGAGCAGGGGCCTGGTCTCCAACAGTCCATCGAGTGTCAGAGACCTTGGCTGTCACTTCCTCTGTCAGCTGTGGACACGGGCCAGTGGTGCACCCTCCAGATTGTGACCCCGAGCCTAATCTAGAATGTGCAGTCTCTGAGATTAATGTCACTGCGCTGCTGGAGGGTGCATGATGTCATGACAGTGCGTTGTCTGAGATGGCGTTGGGACCGGTTCAGTGGCTGGTCTCCCTTATTTGCTGCCCCCTTTTCTGACTGGCACTCGGAATGGAGAAAAGAAGGATTCAGTGGTTGCCTCAGCAGATTCCCTTGTTAAAGCAATGTTTAACTCTATGGGAGCATCTGACAACTGCAAACTGGAGGCATTCTTACTGGCTTCCTAGGAGAGGAATCACATCTTCATCACAAGCACAGTCCTGTTCCTTCCTTGCCATATCCCCGGCCTCCTCCTCGAATCTGCGGATTGACAGAATTGAAGTATCAAAGGTCCTGCCAGGCATACAGACGGACACATTCTTGTGGTGGTCACACAACAACAGCAAGTTCAGAGAGAGGTAACTCTCGGGATGTCAATGTTTCTCCGCATTGACGCGTGTTCCCATTGAGAGAGAAAATGATGACATCTCCTCTGCTTGATGTACATTGTCTCTTTGACCGTCCTGCTGCATCTATGGATGGCAACTTGCAATTCCTGACGGATGTCGGATAGAATGTTAGGGTGACGGTGAGCCTTGTGGATTCCAGTCCGTGTGAAGGAGGAGGCACTGCTCTTTGGTAGCCTCCTACGTAAACCATTAGCTCCTCAGGCACTGCTCCTGATTCAGTGTTCAGTCGGGTGGGTGCTCTCTGAACACCCTTACTGGGCATCGTCTTCTATGGAGAGCTCTCATTCTCCCCCATCTTCTGAGAGTTTCTCACCTCTGTCTCCTTCGCACCATATCCTTCTGACATTGCAGTTCAAGTGCACTGCAGTAACCATCCCCATGTCGATGCTTGTTCCCTCCTTTTCTATGGTCAGCAGCAATCTCCAAATTAATCCACTCATTGCGACAATGCATAAACATTGCCCTTGAATAGGCAAGTTGAAAGCACCTCAGCTGTAACTTGTGTGTGACCTATTAAATCATACCAGAAAGGGAAACCATCTTGCTTCATAATGTTTGTTGTTTCAGCAGCAATTAACATGCGTTGACCACATCTATTATTTTGGCCATGTGTCAGCCTGTTCAGGTCAGTGGCATTATGAAAGCGTCCATCCAATAGCTACCAGAGTACACAGTACTGTAGATTCATCTGTGCATATCACTTATCTCACTAACATTGGAAGCAGGAAAGTAATGTGCACAGAAAACTCTGGTTGGTCTTCATAAAGCTGACCAACTCACTTTCGCACCCAATATGTACTTTGCTTGTTAATGCAACCATTTGCTTCCAGTTATTACTTAGATCAACAGAGGATGGCTAGAGTTTGGTGGCAATAATTTGTCACAAGCAATAAACTGGATTTGTACTGTCTTACCTAGATAGCAGTGATACATTGTGCAAATCAAATTATTTTGACATATGACCATGTCCTATGTGAATCCATTGGTTTTCAGGGCAGAAAGTGGTTCCAGGAGTTCTGGGTAGGTCAGCACCCAAGATGAGTTCTATGCCCACCTTTATGTCATCTTCAACTCCACCTCTAGATCCAAATGAATCCAGTTCCTCTGGAATTTCACACTCATTTCCAAGTCAGTACCAACATCTACATCAATTTGAGGTTAGTTACCTCAAAACCCTGAATCATTTTCAGGACCCTGAATAATTTGCAGGTCCATATTTATCTCCAGACCTCCTGCACGAGATGATCTTCACGGGTACACCTTTCACAATGTCAAACGATGCTCTTGGCTTCTTTCGTTACATATTGGGGCTATCGGTGAACTGCTAAATATTAAACTCTTGACAAATGAAGCATAACATTTGATATTTTGCCATTTCTAATACTGTAGATGGAGCAGTTGTACCATTTTTCTTGTGGCATTTCTCAAAAACATTAAACACAGATAAAGGACGAACAAATAGGAAAGAAATCCTGGAAAAAAATCTTTTATGATTAAGGTTTAGAAAGGAATTCCAAAGTCTGAAATATAACCATGCTTTAGTCTTTTAAATTATTTATAAAATTCTGTCTTATTGAGCTCAGCTCACAGACAGAACATTAGTTACATTCATTTGGAGTTATGCAAATTAATTTAATTTTTCCAGGGAAAATATCAACCTCATCTTGGGAGTAACCTGGGGAAAAGCCCTGGCAGGTAGAACACCCAGGCAATTGAGCTGAACATTATCCCTTATATAATTTGATTTTCGCAAAAATATACACTTTAAAATGATGTCACGGGGTGCGGATTCAATATTAACGAAAGGAACGGCTAAATTCAATCGCTCAGTATAAAATTTGAATTTGTAAATGTTGATCTTTGCCTCAAACCCATGAAGAAAATAGCAATTGTAAAACCATATTTAAAGTTCTTCATTTATAATGGTTTTTTTTTACATTAGTTGTCCTTGCCCAGCTCATTGTCAGTGCCTCTCAAAGTGAAGTTTGTGTTTCCGAGAAACTCAAATGTGTCTTTATATTAGCAGTATCTGGCAATGTAACAAGTACCAGAAATTGCATTGAGAACCCATAGTGCATGTCAGGAACTGCAACATGATCTTCTGAACTTCGCTTGGCAGATTAATGCACACTTTATTCAACTGAAGCTCAAGCTAAAAACCTACAGAATAATTTATTCAAAATAAAACAGGTAAATTAACTGCATTCTATAAAGCAATATATTTGCATACTATAAAGCAATATATTTACAATCTTTACTGATCTCCTTGAAATGCTAAAACGACATGGGTGGGATTTTCTATTCCCCAGCCACGTGTTCCCGGGAGGTGGGATTCTCCAGTCCCGCAGCTTGTTAATGGGATTTCCCATTGTAGCCACCCCACGGGAAACCCGAGCAGCCGGTGGGAACAGAGAATTTGAATGGCGGGGAGTTCTGCTCCGTATGTCTTGCTACGCTACCTCACGACATAACACTGTCCTTACACAGTCACGACGTATGTGGCAAAAAAACTGTCCTTGATCTTTCCCAATGGGCTCAGAATGACTGACAGCTAGAATAAAGTCAGACACAGAGAGATAATTCAGCATCCTTTGAAGTTAGACTGAATCAAAGATTAGAAAGCTACACCCGTCTTAATTACAAGAGGTTAACAGCCCTTCAGTTTGTTAATTACATAGGGCGTTTGTTCACACAATACACCTGTCATTTACAGAAAAACTCAAAAGACACTTTTCACCAGCTCTGTACCTGGCCACTCTGCTGAGGTATCAACATTTAAATAGAGCACCGTGACTATCTTTAATCTTCCATGTGATCTGTTTAATAAGAAATAATCTGAATAAGAATCTAAAACAAGAATGCACTTTTTGTCACAAAGGTGTTTATAATTGTAATGGTCACAAATGTGTCTACAATTGTAAGCAGATCTACAACTTGCGACACCAATTGGGTAAGTCAAGATTGTTGTATTTTGCATGGTCTGTGGCTTCTGGTTCCTAAGAAAATGATTCATTTTGAAATCAATCTGATTGTTTGAAATTGCAGTTAGCAATTATATACATCCTCAAGCCAACCAGGGACCAGAGTGATGTTAGATTCACAGTTCTGATAGAGAAGGTGGAAAAATAGATGCAAACTGCTTTTTATGACCACCAGATGTCCCAAAGCAGTTTACAAACCAATGAAGTGCTATTTGAAGTGTAGTGTCTGTTGTAAGGTAGGAAACACTGCAGCCAATCTGTACACAGCAATGTCTCACAGATAGCAATAGGATAACAAACAGACAGTCCTTTTTTGGGACGTTGATTGAGGGATAACTCCCCCAGCTCTTCTTGGAAACAGCGCCTTTGCATCCATTCGAGCGAGCCTCACTTTAACATCTCATTCAAAAGATGACCGCGCTGAATGCCAGCGTTAATTTGTGTGCTCGAGCCCTGGAGTGGGATTTGTGACTCAAGAGACAAGGCCGCAACCAACTAAGCCAAGGTTGACACAGGTGGCAATTGCAATTGGTAGTTGGCATTTAAGCCAATCCTCAAGTCAGCAAGGGCCCCAAATGTATCACATTCCCATTGCTGGTCAGCCTACGTGAGGTTGAGGATTCGGCCTAGTGTATAAATTTTCTGCATGGCAGGTTAGTGTGGAAATGCATAATTAATGGAAAGATTTGGGTGTTACGTCTGTGCAGCCTGAGTAATGGCATAGCCACGGGCTCTGAAGTGCTTCAGTATCCAAACCACGCATCTCCCTTCTTGTATAGATATCTCACAGCGTAAACACCACCTCTGCCAAAATTATGTTTTATAAAAGTTAATTTTGAGTCAGTAATATCTAACTGTGAAAGATAAAATAAAGGCAGAATCCATAGAATTCCTAGAGTACAGAAAGAGGCCATTTGGCCCATCGTGTCAGCACTGACCCTCTGAAAGAGTAACTTACCTAGGCCCACTTCCCCAGCTATCCCCATAACCCCGTAACTCACCTAATCTATCTTTGGACACATAAGGAGCAATTTTAGCATGGCCAATCCATCTAACCTGCACATCAGTAGATTGTGGGAGGAAACTGGAGTACCTGGAGGAAACCCACACAGACACGGGGAGAATGTGCAAGTTCCAAGCAGACAGTTACCCAAGGCCAGAATTGAACACAAAACCCAGTGCTAATCACTGTGCCCATTCTAACAAATTCAAGTAGAAAAGCGTATACTACATATATTGAAAATCTAAAAGAAAGACAAAGAATACTCGAAATACTCAGCAGGTAATGTTTTGCCATGTGTTGGGGTCTCAACACGGTTCTATGGGGCTTTTCTATTCTCTCAAAGTAAGCTGCTTGAGACTGCAGTTTGTTAAAACCACAGCTGCTATATACCTATGAAATGAAAATGAAAATCGCTTATTGTCACGAGTAGGCTTCAAATGAAGTTACTGTGAAAAGCACCTAGTCGCCACATTCCGGCGCCTGTTCGGGGAGGCTGTTACCGTGCTGCTGGCTTGCCTTGGTCTGCTTTCAAAGCCAGCGATTAGCCCTGTGAGCTAAACAGCCCCTCTGGGGCCCCTATTGGGACCTCTGCACAAGATTGGAACTTCTACTCCATCCAGATCACTGTTCTCAATCATGTGATATTACATCATCATTAAATTAGAATCATGTGCTTTTGACTGGAGACCTTTACTCTATATCTCACCCTCGCATCCCAATTATTCACGTCCTCTTACATTGCCCCCTTCAAAATCTTAGACTTCACAGGATTAATCTTGGAGGTGCATTGATCAATCTCCCTGGTCTTGCTCTGATCTAATTCCAAGCTCAAGGACATTGTCATTAAAACACATCAGGGAAATCCAAGACTTTGGAATATATTTTGCTGGTAATATTCTGGTTATATATTTGAAACTGTGGGAATTTCTGAGTAAGATAATTAAGACAGTGCCAGATTGGCTTTATGAACATAACTGCATTTGAGATATTAATGAGCCTACAACACTGTAAATAGATACTGACCGAAGGCAATTTAATGAGAATGGGTACAGAACATGAATAGATCTGAATAAGTTGTTAAGGATTCAAAGGAAGAAATGCAAGGTGTGAAGGAAAGTACCATAGCGAAGGTGGATAAAGGGAATTTACTTTTCTTTTAAACTCTCAAAGCTAGAATAAGGAGATGACTTGAATTGAGTCTGTGAGAGTGCAGTTTTAAAGAAATTAATACAAGTGAGAAATCAAAGAGAAACACATATTTAAGGGGAGACTGAAGCCTTTGCAAGGACTGCTTTGAATCTCAGCCACAGCAAGAATAGCTATTTACCTGCCAGGAAGCAGTGCATGAAAGAAATCCAATTTTCAAAGCAAACTGCTGCATAACTTTGGAATCAACCCCAGGAGATGTAAAAGCATTGTGTGGTCATGGTCATTGGATTTTTATTGATCTCAAAATTTAGGTGTCGTAGAACAGATTTGGAGGAGTTAAGTTAAGATTCTTTGGAACTGTGTAAAGTCATTGTCTTAGTTAAGTGTACTTCTCGTTTATTTTTTTTCTTTAATTCCCGATAAACATTTACTTTGTTAAAATCATCACAAGGAGTTGGGGACATCATTTTCAGGATTTCATATCTCTCCTAATACCATACAAATTGCAAACACAGTTGAGGGTAGTTGTTTCAGGTTTCTCGTTGGGGATTTGAACAACTTGTCATTTACCATAAGCCACTCCCTCAACAACATTCTGAACGCTCCCTTCTGTTGGTATTCATGTCCTTCTAGTAGGTGGTTGTGGAACACTGTCTTGCTTCTTCTTCATCATCTACATCAGGATCTGAGTAGTAAGCCTAAGTTTCTATTGATTTTCTTTCCAAGCATACTAAGGTTCTGCAGCTTCTCCTTCTAGTTCCCTGGTCCATCTCAATCCCATACGATCTTGGTTGTTGAGCACTTTTGATTATTATGTCTTTTCTCCATTGTTCTCATATCCATACTCTCTCCGCTTGGGCTTCAGCATTGGTAACTCAGTGCTCTGTGTTTGGGGCTAACGTTCTGAGCCTGTTTGTTTCACATTTCTTCCCCATGCAGTTTAACCTTGTCATGGTCATTCAAGGTGAGATTAGGTTTTAGTTTCTGTTGCGAAATTGGAAGTTGTGGTTTTAATGCTGGTGGGACTCGGAGCCGCTGAGAGTTGGGGGTGTGGGTGAGCGATTTGGCAGAATTCCTGCACTTGGAGGAAATCAAGTACACCATCTGAGGTGTGGAGGAGGAGTTCATCTCGAGGTGGAAGATGTTCATTGAGTATTGAGTCATCAACAGGAGGGAGTGCCTGGAACTGTTTGAATTTTAAAGGCAAGACATTCCTTATTGTTATTATTTATTACTCAAGGTGGATTGAAGCAAACAGATGGCACAGGATCACAGCAAAAGCAGTCATTCAATTGCTGAAAATAATTTATGCAACACATTGTGATGTCAGACAATGGGCTGCAATCTACTAATGAATTATTCCCAAACCATCTCCCCTCGATATCTTAAAGTGAATGGATAAACCGTGAGATGTGTATGAACCATCAAGGGGTGAATTATCTAGCGGGCAGCGGTTCGCCATTCCACCGGCAGCAGATCCCCACCCGTGCGTTTCCCGGCGGCTTGGAGTGACCACAATGGGAAATCCCATTGGCCTGTGGCAGGGTCCGAGAATCCCACTGCCGACGATGGCACACCACCAAGGAACACATGGCTGGGGAGTTGGAGATTTCACCTCCAAAGACTTCACAATGTAGAAAGACAATCTTAATTAGCTCTTCTGAGTTACCGACCTTCTCTGCTCCAAAAAGGTTTCTCATCATCAGAGATGTAAATAGGAAGGAGATAGAGAACCACAACTTCCAATTTCGCAGCAGAAACTAAAACCTAATCTCACCTTGAATGACCATGAGAAGGTTAAACTGCATGGGGAAGAAATGTGAAACAAACAGGAATTGAACCCGAGCTGCTGGCCTTGTTCTGCATTACAAGCTAGCTGTTTAGCCCACTGTGCCAAACCAGCAAGGAAGGAACAGTCGAAGTGCCTCTTTTTGGAAATCTAGAGCTGTTTGATCCTGCTGCAGTAGCTTGGGTGCAGTATCTGGAATGCATAAAACAAGATTTTCTTGAACGATATAGAGGGAGATGAAAAGGAGCGAGTAATTTTAAAAACTGCGTGTGGTGCACAGACATACAATCTTAATGTCTCCGGATGCCCCAAAACCAAAAGGTTTGCAGAGATCATAAGAGTTAACTCAAAGGGCACGACCACCCCAAGCTCCCAGTAAGTTTACAGCGTTTCAAGTTTAATTCGACCTGGAGAGTCCCAGGGGAAACCATTTCAGACTTCATGGCGAGGTTCAAAAGGATTGAAGCGCATTGCAATTTTGGGACTGCATTAAATCATAAAATTTACAGTGCAGAAGGAGGCCGTTTGGCCCATCAAGTCTGCCCGGCCCTTGGAAAGAGCACCCGACTTAAGGCCACGCCTCCACCCTATGCCGGTGACCCAGTAACTCCACCTATCCTTTTGGACACTAAGGGCAATTTAGCATGGCCAATCCACCAAACGTGCACATATTTGGACTATGGGAGGAAACCGGAGCACCCGGAGGAAACCCACGCAGACACGGGGAGTAAGTGCAAACTCCACACAGTCACCCGAGGACAGGATTGAACCCGGGTCCCTGGAGTTGTGAGGCAGCAGTGCTAACCACTGTGCTACAAAGCCGTGAGATGCTGACAGATTGTTTAGTGTGTGGCATTAATGATGAAGCCATTCAAAAAAAGCTTTTGGCAGACTTGGTAGCACAGTGGTTAGCACAGTTGCTTCACAGCTCCAGGGTCCCATGTTCAATTGCCGGCTTGGGTCACTGTCTGTGTGGAGTCTGCACATTCTCCCGTGTGTGCGTGGGTTTCCTCCGGGTGCTCCGGTTTCCTCCCACAGTCCAAAGATGTGCAGGTTAGGTGAATTGGCTATTCTAATTGCCCTTAGTGTCCAAAAAGGGTTAGGTGAGGTTACTGGGTTATGGGGATAGGGTGGAGGAGTGGGTCTGAAGTAGGGTGCTCTTTCCAAGGGCTGGTGCGGACTCGATGGGCTGAACGACCTCCTTCTGCACTTTAAATTCTATGAGACTCAGACATAGATTTTAAAAAGATGCTTTATCAATGGAGAGCGTGAAGAAGGGCGCCCAAGAGCTACTAAACACTCTGAACAGTGCAGTCCACCAGTTACAGTGGTATACTGTAAGCAGCAGTGGCGGCATGAGTGAATGCACTGGTCCAAACAAGGAAATTAATATGGCAACTAGAAGACCCAGAAGGTATAGAAAATTAAACCACAGCCTAGGATAGACCCAGAGTGCACAGACTGTTACATGTGGTGGTAACCACCCCCCAGACATGCATATTTAGGGAAGCTGAATGCTTCAGGTGCAGGGAAAATAAAGGACATTTGAGACATAAGTGCAAGTGTAAGCAGAGCCTGCCTAGCACGAGTAGATCAAACAGTACAGCACCAGTATACCATATGGAAAATGGTCCTTAGGCCGAGTGGAAAGTTATGCCTGTCAGTCATATAAAATTGGACAGAGTGGCTCCAATCACAGTGGAGTTATTGGTAAATGGAAGTACATTATGGATGGAAATAGGCTGGGGCCTCAGCCATTGCGGTGGGGGAGCAGACCTATTGATACTTCCAAGACAGGGTCCACCCCCTGGGGTTGAGGAACACTGGGACCAGGCTGATGATATATGTGGAAGAGGCCATAAAGATAATAGCAGATACAATGATGAGCCCAATGAACTATTGACAGCAATCTGCTCAGCTGCCTTTGGTCGTGGTGTTTGGTCAGAGACCGAGCGTAAATCGGGTGTGACTGGCTCCCGATTTAAATTGACTAGACTTATTAAATTAAATTAAATTGACTAGACTTATTAAATTAAATTAAATTGACTAGACGTTTAGCATCAAAGAAGGGGGCCCACACAAGATCATTAGCAAGTACCAAGAGGTTTTCCAGTAAGAACTAGAAAAACTAAAAGCAAAAATGCATGTGAACCCAAAATCCACCCAAAGGTTTTCAGGGCCATACCTGTGCTCTGTGCATTATTGGCGAAAGTCTAAACAGTTGAAAAGGCTCAAAGATCCAGCCATCATTTAATTAGTGCAATTTGCAGAATGGGCAGCACCCATTGTGCCAGTAATGAAACTGGATAAAATTATTCGCACCTGCAGGAATTACAAGCTGATGGTGAACCAGGCCACGAAGCTGGACAGGTACCTCATCCCCAAAATTCAACATCTATTTCTGAAACTGGCTGGAGGTCAAACGTTCACTAACTTAGACATGAGCCATGCCTACAGCAGCTGGAGCTGGGAGATGCCTCGAGGGAACATGTGACCATAAACACACATAAGGAATTGCATCAGTACACATGCTTCCCCTTTGGAGTTGCATCAGCGTGTGCTATATTCCACAGAACCATGGAGAATTGAATGCAAGGTTTGCTGGGTATCGTGCACTTGAATGAAATATTAGTAACAGGACCTGCGGAAGATGAACACTTGTTGAATTTGGAAGAAGTATTAAGGAGATTCCAGGAAGCAGGAGTGCGCCTCAAGAGAGAGAAGTCCACCTTCCAGGCTATTGAGGTGGCTTACCTGGGTTATGGGGTGGGCGCACAAGGATTGTACCCCATGAAGAACAAGGTGAAGGCAATTAAGGAGACAGCATCCCCTAGGAATAATTCAGAACTCAAATCCCGTCTGGGGTTGGTTAAATATTATGGGTGGTTCCTTCCAAACCTGCCAATGATGTTAGCTACACTACAAGTATTATTAAAGAAATGCCAGAGAGGGGTTGGGGAGGCACCACAAAATGATGCATTTAACCAGGTTCAGTAGGTGTTGCAGTCATTGGGTTTACTGGTGCACTTCGACCCCACCAAGAAGATAATTCTAACATGTGATGCATCCCCATATGGCATTGGGCTGCTTTATCCCACAGAATAGATGATGGGTCGGAGAGACCTGTGGGATATGCATCGAGAATCCTTACAATTGCGGAACAGGACTTTCACAAATGGAGAGGGCCTGACGTCTGTGGCATCAAAAAGTTCCATCAATATCTAAATGGCAGTCATTTCACTTTAGTGACAGACCACAGTCCATTGTTGGGTTTATTCAAGGAAAATAAGGTGATTCCACCAATAGATTCGGCCCAAAAAGAGCGTGAGGCTCTGCTCTTATCAGCTTATGCCATTGAACATTACTCAGGAACACAAATTGTGCAATTTAATTATTCCAATGTGTAAAAAGGGACTTAAATGGGGAGGGATGTAGTAGCTAGCTCCTCTCTGAGGGAGGAATCTTGTGAGCCTCTAGTTCATTCAGGGATGGAATTGGGATTTCACTGGGATGCGTTGGGACTTGTCCAGGCAGTTGAATCCAAGAGCTGAGTACGGAAAGACCGTTTTAAGCACTGTGTTAGTAGTTGTTGTATTTGTAACTTGTTGTGCTTTACAAGTTAATTGATGGACCCAATTCTTGAAGATATTACACCTAAAATAATAGTTATATAATGCTGTTGCATTGGATATAGCTATGAATAGAGCAGCACTGGACTGCCATCTAAAACAGAATATCCACGATAAAATCAGGATATGGATTTTAAAGTTATGGTCTAATACATTATGCGAGGATATGGTCTTTGAATGTTCCTTCACTCTCTGCACCTCGGCCACCATCAGCTTTTGAAAGAAGGTGGCCCCTGCTCTACAAAGAATAGTCACTCATTTAAACTCATTAATGACCTTCCTCTATTCAATAAATGCAGCAATGGAATTCAAGTCAACAGCTGCAGCTGTACAAGAACTTGGGAGCAGAAGGATATTCTTTCCCACTCGCTGACTGCTGTTTCATCAACATCACTCACATCTCAAATAGTAATTACCAAAACTCAGGCACACTCCATCTGCTGATCTGTCCTCATCTCTTGACAGATGTGACTTTTAGTGGCCCTTAGGGAGGCTTTTATCCTCTACATTTTCCAGGTTCTACATGGCCTTTCTTCTGACCATCCAGCTAATGAAGGTGCCAGACTGTTTGAAATGGAAAATTCACAATCTCTGCCAGGTCATCAAGAGGAGGAGGCAGGGACAACTCAGCGCACTAAGGAAGTTTCAGATGGAATCCTTTGACAAGATTTTGGCTTCACATTTATATATTCAGGTGGTCTAATTCTTGTTTTAGGCACCTGCTCAGCGTATCTAAAATAATGGGCCCCATGAATTTAACAGTGACGTCAAACCCTGCATAGATTGTGTGTGGCCGTTCCTTTGCGCTGTTTACACTGAAAAATGTAAACAGCACATACAGAATGAATTCCTGAGGTAAAATGAGATTTCTCTGCATATTTTTTAATACCATTGTCATATACTGCGAAACAGGCTTGTATGTGAGAGTGTGGGTGTGACTGGTTTAATTGAACTAAAGACAGTTAACACTGCAAGGTTCAAAACAGCAATAAGGGGTGGGTGTGAAGGCAAGTGGGTGATGTGGAAAAGAACAGAACTAAGATGAAGGGCCGGGAAGAAGCAAGAATAGTAATTTACATTAAGATAAGAGAAATGATTTAATGTTAACAGCTGTATTTCAAAAAGAACATACACAATTGGGAGAAAGTGGCAAGTTTAATTTTATTTTAAAAAATAGTAGCCATTAAGCAATATAAAGGATTGGTAAATTCTGGGAAGGAGAAGTTCTGGAGGACTGCAGAAACAATAGAGTGGAAGATCAAAGGGGAAAAACGTTGTTTTGTGGGCAAGGTTTTTGAGTCAAGCTGTGGCTTCTCACGACTGAACAAGAGAGGACGGAAAATCTTTGTGAGATTTCCCATTTTGTGGTAACATTACTGAGATTTTTTTATAGCTTAAAAATCTATGCGGACGGTTCTCATCAAAAGGGGGTTTAATTCTAAGTTTACTTAAAGCCAAAATAGTGAACATAGAACAGTACAGCACAGAACAGGCCCTTCGGCCCTCGATGTTGTGCCGAGCATTGTCCGAAACCAAGATCAAGCTATCCCACTCCCCGTCATTCTGGTGTGCTCCACATGCCTATCCAATAACCGCTTGAAAGTTCCTAAAGTGTCCGACCACTATCACAGCAGGCAGTCCATTCTACACCCTAACCACTCTCTGAGTAAAGAACCTACCTCGGACATCCCTCCTATATCTTCCACCCTGAACCTTTTAGTTATGCCCCTTGTAACAGCTACATCCACCCGAAGAAATAGTCTCTGAACGTCCACTCTATCTATCCCCCTCATCATCTTATAAACCTCGCCTCATCCTTCTCCGTTCCAAAGAGAAAAGCCCTAGCTCCCTCAACCTTTCCTCATAAGACCTATCCTGCAAACCAGGCAGCATCCTGGTAAATCTCCTTTGCACCCTTTCAAATGCTTCCACATCCTTCCTATAGTGAGGTGGGAAATGTTTGTAGAAGTACTGTTAATTGTGTAAAGGTTCTTGTGTGTTTCAGTGTTATTTTCCTTTTTTCTCCTTTATTTTTGTAAATGTTAAAAAAAATTTTTAATAAACAATTTTATTGAGGTATTTTTGGCATTGCAAACAGTTACAGTTATGTGTAAATATCAACCCAAAACAGAAACATAGTGCGAAAGACCAATCCTCTCTCATAAACAGTACCCGCCTATTTATCCCTCCTATTCTACTCTAATCTACCCCACCCCCCTGCTGATGTTTAATTCCCCTCGAAGAAGTCGATGAATGGTTGCCACCTTCGGGTGAACCCTAATACAGATCCTCTCATAGCGAACTTAATTTTTTTCCAGCCTTAAAAAGCTCAACATGTCCGAGAACCATGTTTCGGTCTTCGGGGGCTTTGAGTCCCTCCATGCTAGCAGTACACGTCGCCGGGCTACCAGGGAAGCAAAGGCCAAGACGTCGGCCTCCCTCTCCTCCTGGATCCCCGGGTCTTCCAAGACCCCAAAAAGTGCCACCACTGGACTCATCACCACCCTAGTTTTCAGTACCTAGGACATGATGTCTGCAAATCCCTCCCAGTATCTAAGTTTTGGACATGCCCAGAACATGTGGACGTGATTCGCTGGCCCTCCCGCACACCTAGCGCACTTGTCCTCCATCCCAAAAAATGTACTCATCCGGTCCGTCATGTGGGCCCGGTGGACGACATTGAACTGAATCAGGCTGAGCCGAGCATATGTTTCAGTTGAATTTACCCTACTCAAGGCTTCCGCCCATACACTCTCTGCCATCTCCTCACTGAGTTCCCCCCCCACTTGAGCTTCAGTGCCTCTGTCTGGGATTCCTCCCCTTTCATAAGTTCTCGGTAAATATCCGAGACTTTGCCCTGTCCTACCTCTCCCCTAGAGACTACTCTGTCCTGGATCCCATTTGGTGGGAGGCGTGGGAAGGATGGGACCTGTCTGCGTATGAAGCCACACACTTGAAAGTACCGAAAGTCATTCCCTCTTACTAGTCCGAATTTCTCCTCCAAGGCCCTCATGCTCGAGAAGCTCTGATGTTGTCCTATTCGTCCTCATGCTAGCTTTTGGGGCCTGGTACAATAGTCTAACCCAGTCAACAAAGTCTTCCCTGAACCCAAACCGTCCGAGTACCTCCCACAAATAGTCCCATTCCACCCGGTCAAAGGCCTTCTCGGCATCCATTGCCACCACTGCCTCTATCTCTCTGCCCTCCAGGGGCATCATGATCACATTGAGTAGTCTTCTCAAGTTGGCTACCAGCTGTCTGCCTTTAACAAACCCTGTTTGGTCTTCCCCGATCACCTCCGGGACACAGTCCTCAATTCTAAGTGCCGAGACCTTAGCCAGGAGTTTGGCGTCGAAGTTGATCAGGGACATTGGTCTGTATGACCCACACGCTTCCGGGTCTTTATCCCGTTTTAATATCAGCGAAATGGTAGCCTGAGCCTGTGACATAGTAGGGGGTAGAGTCCCTCGCCTTGTTAAATACCCTAGTCTGCACAGGCCCCACTATCTCCGAGAACTTTTTATAGAACTCCACTGGGTATCCATCCGGCCCCGGGGATTTACCCGACTGCATGTCCTTCAAGCCCCCCAGTACTTCCTCAGCTTTGATCGGGGCCCCCAGTCCATCTACCAGCCCACTACCCACTTTTGGGAAGGTCAGTCCGTCTAAGAAACGCTTCATCTCCTCTGGCTCCCCAGGGGTTTCCGAGGTATAGAGCTTGCTGTAAAACTCCCGAAACACCTTATTCAGTCCTGACAGGTCATCCACTTTGTTCTCCATACCGTCCACTACCCTGCCTATTTCTCTGGCCGCCTCCTTCCTCCTGAGATGCTGCACAAGCATTCTACTAGCTTTCTCCCCAGGCTCATAGACCACACCCTTTGCCTTCCTGAGTTGTTCCACTGCTTTGCTCGTGGACAGCACTCCCAGCTCGGCCTGCAGTCGCCATCTATCTCGAAGTAGGTCCTCCCTCTGGGCCTCTGCATATTCCCTATCTGTCCGCTGGATCTCCTTGACCAGCCTGTCCATTTCCGCTCTGTCCGTTCTATCTCTGTGGGCCCGAATTGAAATCAGCTCCCCCCGTACCACCGCCTTCAGCGCCTCCCACAGGGTCGCTGCTGAGACTTCCTCTGTGTCATTAACCTGCAGGTAGTCCTGCATGCACTTCCGCAGTCTCTCGCACACCCCCTCCTCTGCTAGCAATCCTACGTCAAACCTCAATTGCGGGCGCTGGTAGCTCCCTTTGCAGACCTGCAGGTCAACCCAGTGTTGGGCATGATCTGAGATGGTGATTGCCAAGTACTCCGTGTTTTTTACCCCGCCTACACAGTACCTGCTCATGATGAAAAAAATCGATTCTAGAGTATACTTTATGAACATGCAAGTGGAACAAATAGTCCCTCCCTGTCGGCTGTCTGGCTCTCCATGGGTCTACTCTTCCCCCCCCCATCTGCTCCATGAACCTCAGTTCCCTTGCCATCGCTGGGAGCCTACCCGTTCTAGGGCATGACCTGTCTAGTCCGGAGTCGAGGACCGTGTTGAAGTCCCCATCCATGATCAGCTTGCATAAATCTAAGTCTGGGATTTTCCCCAGCACCCTTTTAATGAAGTCAGCGTCGTCCCAATTTGGAGCATATACATTCACCAGGACTACCCTCATCCCCTCAAGCATACCATGAACCATAAGAAATCTACTCCCTCCGTCTGCAATTGTGCCCTCCGCCTCAAATTGAACCCGTTTATTGATCATGATTGCCACCTCCCTGGACTTAAGAGTCCAAGCCTGAGTCGAAGACCTGGCTAATCCAGCCCTTCCTTAGTCTGGTCTGGTCAGTCACTTTAAGATGCATCTCGTGCAGCGTGATTACGTCCGCCTTTAGAGTCCGCAAATGCACGAACACACTCTTGACTGGCCCGTTTAGTCCCCTGACATTCCAGGTGATCAGCCTGGTTGGAGGGCACCTGCAATTCCCCCTTGCCGATCCAAACCATCCCCCTTCTTGGGCCCGCCCCCAGCCCATGTGCGCGCCCCTCCCAGTTCACCTCCTGGAAGTTCCCACCCCCAACCTCTGCTCTGTTACCTACTTTAGATCCCTTCCATGTCAGCAGAATAACTTCCCCCACTTCCTCCCCCCCCCCCCCCCCCCCCCCCCCAAGCAACAACACCCCCTCTGCAACCCGACCCCTGCCATATACTGGCTGTATGCATCACCCCCACCTGACTCCCTTGACTAGCTTCCCGCTAGCCCGGTGACTCATCCCTCCGGCGCCCACTTGTCTCACTTCCATTGTTCCCCCAAGCTCATTTCCCCCCCCCCCACCCATCCACACCCATTCCCCTGATGTGTCCTGCTTGAGCAGTCTCTCTCTCTGCAGTACAGGAGATCAAACAACAAACATGATCGTGTTTTTGGGATCCTTAAGGGGGAGGGGGAGCAGCCCCAAGTCGTGGTCCACATAGGTACCAACGGCATAGGTAGGAAGAGAGATGGGGATTTGAGAGAGAAATTCAGGGAGCTAGGGTGGAAGCTGAGAGCTAGAACAAACAGAGTTGTTATCTCTGGGTTGTTACCCGTGCCACATGCTAGCGAAGTGAGAAATAAGGAGAGAGAGGAGTTGAACACGTGGCTACAGGGATGGTGCAGTAGGGAGGGTTTTGGTTTCCTGGATAATTGGGGCTCATTCTGGGGTAGGTGGGACCTCTACAAACAGGATGGTCTTCGCCTGAACCAGAGGGGTACCAATATCCTGGGGGGGAGATTTGCTAGTGCTTTTCGGGGGGGTTTAAACTAATTCAGCAGGGGGATGGGAACCTAAATTGTAGTCCCAGTGTACAGGATGTTGAGAGTAGTGAGGTCAGGGATAGGGTTAAAAGTTCGAAAGAGGGCAAGCAAGACGCTGGTTTGAAGTGTGTCTACTTCAACGCCAGGAGCATCCGGAATAAGGTGGGTGAGCTTGCAGCATGGGTTGGTACCTGGGATCTCGATGTTGTGGCGATTTTGGAGACATGGGTAGAGCAGGGACAGGAATGGTTGTTGCAGGTTCCAGGATTTAGATGTTTCTGTAAGAACAGAGAAGATGGTAAAAGAGGGAGGGGTGTGGCATTGTTAATCAAGGAAAGTATTACGGCGGTAGAAAGGACGTTTGAGGACTTGTCTACTGAGGTAGTATGGGCCGAGGTTAGGAACAGGAGAGGAGAGGTCACCCTGTTGGGAGTTGTCTATAGACCTCCGAATTGTTCCAGAGATGTAGAGGAAAGGATTGCAAAGATGATTCTCAACAGGAGCGAGAGTAACAGGGTAGTTGTTATGGGGGACTTTAACTTTCCAAATATTGACTGGAAATACTATAGTTTGAGTACTATAGATGGGTCAGTTTTTGTACAGTGTGTGCAGGAGGGTTTTCTGACACAGTATGTAGACAGGCCAACAAGGGGCGAGGCCACATTGGATTTGGTACTGGTTAATGAACCCGGCCAGGTGTTAGATTTAGATGTAGGTGAGCACTTTGGTGATAGTGATCACAACTCGGTTATGTTTACTTTAGCAATGGGCAGGGATAGGTATATACCGCAAGGCAAGAATTATAGATGGGGGAAAGGCAATTATGATGCTATTCGGCAAGATTTAGGATGTATAGGATGGGGAAGGAAACTGCAGGGGATGGGTACAATCGAAATGTGGAGCTTTTTCAAGGAACAGCTACTGCGTGTCCTTGATAAGTATGTACCTGTCAGGCAGGGAGGAAGTTGTCGAGCAAGGGAACCGTGGTTTACTAAGGAAGTTGAAGCACTTGTCAAGAGGAAGAAGAAGGCTTATGTTAGGATGAGACATGAAGGCTCAGTTAGGGCACTTGAGAGTTACAAGTTAGCCAGGAAGGACCTAAAGGGAGAGTTAAGAAGAGCGAGGAGAGGACACGAAAAGTCGTTGGCGGATAGGATCAAGGAAAACCCTAAGGCTTTCTATAGGTATATCAGGAACAAAAGAATGACTAGAGTAAGATTAGGGCCAATCAAGGATAGTAGTGGAAAGTTGTGTGTGGAATCAGAGGAGATAGGGGAAGCGTTAAATGGATATTTTTCGTCAGTGTTTACACTGGAGAAAGACAATGTTGTCGAGGAGAACACTCAGGTTCAGTCGACCAGGCTAGATGGAATTGAGGTTCAAAAGGAGGAGGTGTTAGCAATTTTGGAAAATGTCAAAATAGATAAGTCCCCTGGGCCAGATGGGATTTATCCTAGGATTCTCTGGGAAGCCAGGGAGGAGATTGCAGAGCCTTTGTCCTTGATCTTTATGTCGTCTTTGTCGACAGGAATAGTGCCGGAAGACTGGAGGATAGCAAATGTTGTCCCCTTGTTCAAGAAGGGGAGTAGAGACAACCCTGGTAATTATAGACCTGTGAGCCTTACTTCGGTTGTGGGTAAAATGTTGGAAAAGGTTATAAGAGATAGGGTTTATAATCATCTTGAAAAGAACAAGTTGATTAGCGATAGTCAACACGGTTTTGTGAAGGGTAGGTCATGCCTCACAAACCTTATTGAGTTTTTTGAGAAGGTGACCAAACAGGTGGATCAGGGTAAAGCGGTTGATGTGGTGTATATGGATTTCAGTAAGGCGTTTGATAAGGTTCCCCACGGTAGGCTATTGCAGAAAATAAGGAAGTATGGGATTGAAGGTGATTTAGCGGTTTGGATCAGTAATTGGCTAGCTGAAAGACAGAGGGTGGTGGTTGATGGCAAATGTTCATCCTGGAGTTCAGTTACTAGTGGTGTACCGCAAGGATGTTTTGGGGCCACTGCTGTTTGTCATTTTTATAAATGACCTGGAAGAGGGTGTAGAAGGATGGGTTAGTAAATTTGCAGATGACACGAAGGTCGGTGGAGTTGTGGATAGTGCTGAGGATGTTATAGGATACAGAGGGACATAGATAAGCTGCAGAGCTGGGCTGAGAGGTGGCAGATGGAGTTTAATGCGGAAAAGTGTGAGGTGGTTCACTTTGGAAGGAGTAACAGGAATGCAGAGTACTGGGCTAATGGCAAGATTCTTGGTAGTGTAGATGAACAGAGAGATCTCGGCATCCAGGTACATAAATCCCTGAAAGTTGCCACCCAGGTTAATAGGGCTGTTAAGAAGGCATATGGTGTGCTAGCCTTTATCAGCAGGGGGATTGAGTTTCGGAGCCACAAGGTCATGCTGCAGCTGTACATAACTCTGGTGCGGCCGCACCTGGAGTACTGCGTGCAGTTCTGGTCACCACATTATAGGAAGGATGTGGAAGCTTTGGGAAGGGTTCAGAGGAGATTTACTAGGATGTTGCCTGGTATGGAGGGAAGGTCTTACGAGGAAAGGCTGAGGGACTTGAGGTTGTTTTCGTTAGAGAGGAGAAGGCTGAGAGGTGACTTAATAGAGACATATAAGATAGTCAGAGGGTTAGATAGGGTGGACAGTGAGAGTCTTTTTCCTCGGATGGTGATGACCAACACGAGGGGACATAGCTTTAAATTGAGGGGTGATAGATATAGGACAGATGTCAGAGGCAGTTTCTTTACTCAGACAGTAGTAGGGGTGTGGAACGCCCTGCCTGCAACAGTAGTAGACTCGCCAACTTTAAGGGCATTTAAGTGGTCACTGGATAGACATATGGATGAAAATGGAATAGTGTAGGTCAGATAGGCTTCAGATGGTTTCACAGGTCGGCGCAACATCGAGGGCCGAAGGGCCCGTACTGCGCTGTAGTGTTCTATGTTCTCTGTTCTATGTTCTAAGGGCAATCAAACAAAGACCCGAGACCGCTCCAGCTGTAATGCTGTTCCATTTGTGTAAACTGATGTGATACCGATCACCCCTTTCTGCGCATTAGTAATAAAAATACACAGCAACAGAGTACCCGCGTCACCCCCCTACATCCAATACCTTTAACCCCCATTGCTTCCCGGCCAAATTTCTGTCCCGTTGGAAGCTCCAAAAAGAAAAATACACAAAGAAAAAGCAAAGAGAAAACCCAAAAGGGGGCGAGGGCATGGGCGGGGGCGGAGGCGGGGGCACCCCCCCCCCCCCCTCCCCTGCTCATTGTATCCATAGGCAGCGAAAACGGAAAACTGAAACTACAAAGTAACTGTGAAGCAGCAAAAAATAGAAAGTCAGTCCAAGAAAACTAGAAGTCCCACAAACAATAATACTCAGACTCTAACTTTGGTCCGTGGGCCCTCAGTTCAACATCAATCCCTGATCCTTTGCGAACTCCATCGCCTCATCGGGGTCCATAAAGTAGTAATGCAGTCTCTGGTGGGTGACCCACAGCCGCGCTGGGAAAAGCAGACCGAACTTCACGTGCTTTTTGAACAAAATCTCTAATTCTGTTAAAGGCTGCTGACCGCCTGGCCACTTCCTGACTCAGGTCTTGATAGATGCATAGGACATTGTTGTTCCATGTACAGCTCTTTGTACTCTTTGCCCACTGAAAGACCCATTCCTTGTCTGAGAACCTCTGGAACCTGACCACCACTGGTCGGGGGGGGGGGGGGGGTCGCGGCTGCCTCACCTGCACACTATATGCCCCATCAAGCTCCAGCGGTCGCGGAAAGGAGTTAGCCCCCATCAGCTGCTGCAACATGTCTGCCACAAACGTCGTAGCGTCCGAACCTTCGGCCCCTTCTGGGAGGCAAATAACTCTCAAATTTTGTCTGAGGGCTCCGTTTTCCAGGTCTTCAAGTCTGTCAAGCAGCCTTCTCTGTCACTCCTTCAACCCATCCATCTCCATTGCAGTGATCGTTTGTGTGTCCGCCTGTTCCTCCACCGCTTGCTCCAGCTCCTTGACATTTTTGTCCTGGGCCTCTAGCCTTTGGTTCACTTGCTCCACCGCTTTCTGAAGCGGTTCTAAGTTATCCCGCTTCATGGCTTCAAAACGTCTTTTTATGACCTGCAGCATATTGTCCAGCGCTGTTTGGATTGTCTGGTCCGCGGTCCATATGTCAGCCATCTTTGGTCCCAGGTCAGCTCCCACACCACTTTGTCTCTGCCCCTTCTTTTCCTGCTTTCTGCTCTTCTTTGTTTCCATACAGCTCCGCACGTTTCAATCAGCAAATTTGTGGCTGCCTTTTCTCACGCTCAAAAGTTCCGAAGGTTGGGAAACCTGGTCCAAAAAGCCAGCCGGAGTGAGAGCCACCGAATGTGTGACTCACTCCCTCATAGCCACCACCGGAAGTCGTACATTTTCAAATTTGATGTTTAAAATCTTCACAAGTGGTCTGAAATTTACTTCCTAGAATCCATAGGATCCCAACAGTGCAGGAAGCTATTTGGTCCATTGAGACTGCACTGACGTTCTGAAGGAGCACTCTACCTCGGCCTACTCCCCTGCCCTATTCTGGCGCATTGATCATGGCCAATTCAGCTAACCTGAATGTCTCTGGACTGTGGAAGGAAACAGAGCACCCAGAGGAAACCCACGCAGACACGGGGAGAACATGCAAACTCCATACCAGCAGTCACCTAAGGCCAGAATCGAACCTGGTCCCTGGTGTTGTGAGGCAGCAGTGCTAACCACTGTGATGTCTCACTTCAAAAATCTCCCCCTCCCCATAACATACACATTGCAAATAGTTGTGGTAGCTTATTCAAGTTTCCCTTTGGGATGTGGGTAGCCTGGCATTTGCCACATGCTATATCATAACATTTCCTAATGTCTATCAGATTGCTTTGTCTAATGAGCCTACAGTTCCTAGTATATTTGTCGTAATATTTTGAAAACGAGAACCACAAGTTCCAACTCAAGGGGATGATCTCAAATTCTAATGAATCGCTAATGTAGAATATTTGAGTTTGCTCTTATTTTGAGTGTTGAGTTCTCTCCGTGTGTGCATGGGTTTCCTCCGGTGCTCTGGTTTCCTCCCACAGTCCCACACAGTCCAAAGTTAGGTGGATTGGCGATGTTAAATTACCATTCATGTCAAAAAGGTTAGGTGGGGTTGCTGGGTTATGGGGATAGGGTGGAGGTGTGGGCTTGGGTGGGATGCTCTTTCCGATGGGCCAGTGCAGACTCGATGGGCCAAATGGCCTTCTTCTGCACTGTAAATTCTATGATTAACAGTGATGGAACCATCAATTCACCAAACATGTGTTTCCAATATGAATATAGGCTTTAATCTACTTACTACAGAGCCAGCCTGTTACCCGTTGATTAACTCTCAGTGAACTGCAGGCTGACTCTGGACAAGGGTATTTATACAGCAGCACTAGGGAGAGGAGTCATGGGCGAAGCCAAGGGTGGAGCCCTGTACAAGCTCCTGAGCATGCCCAGCTACTCCCGCTAGTGGTCGGATAATGCTACTGCGCTTACAAAGATATAGTGTGAATTACCATGTTACATCCACCACATAAAGGTCAACCATAGCTCTTCACAAATCATACAAAAACATGTCAATGTCTCATCAATTACATTGTTAATGTTTGTTCATGTCAATTACATGTTGTACACATATCCAGAGGGGATGATACGACTGTGGTGGGTCGTATCTCAAACAACGATGAATCAGACTACAGAAGGGAAATAAATCACTTGATTACATGGTGTACTGAAAACAACCTTTCTCTAAATGTTGGAAAGACCAAGGAACCAATCATCGATTTTAGGAAGCAAAACTTGTTTAACATTTGTTTTAGCTAAAGTGCCCCACCAGAGACTGTAACCCATCTTTAATTTGTTTACTTTATTGATCATTTATTCTACTCAAAAGAGCATATCAATTAGAGATGGCTGCGACACTGGGTGAATGGGAGGAGTGTTGACACTGAACAAAGTCAATAAACTCTAAGTAAGTAAAGGTTCTGTGTCTTTGTTTTGACTTCAACCGGCGTGTATCCAGTTAACAAAATACACCCAGGGTTCTGATGATTAACAGCATAACAAGACAGTATATACAAGTTATTTAAACTAGATATTCTGTAGTTCATCATGCACTTTGGCCAGTCTACAGAACATGACATGGCACCAGGTTTGATGATTTACTAAGAATTTGAAGATTCTGTGCGAAAAAATACGAACCACTAAAGATAACTTTAAAGGATCAGGAAGAAAACGCATCTTTACTACTAACCGTGCTAACTACTGGCATCTGGTGCTCAACGTGGGTAAAACTTCCAAGGCCGGGATGGAAGACATCAAGGTACCTCAACAACTTTGGATCACCAGTAATGTAGATGAGAATTGGAGGGTGTCTAAGCAACAGTTTGAACTTTATGTTGCAGCCCTTGGTCTGCAGACACAGCCCGATGAGAGGCGTATTCCGTTGCTGCTCACTCTAGCAGGTTCCCAAGCAATTGAAATTTTTAATACTTTTGTATTTGAAAACGAGGCCGATAGCAAAACTTTGAAGTGCTTAAATAATTTGATCGGCATTGCTGCCTTAAAAAAAATGAAACCATTGAGCGCTATATATGCTGTACGCGCACCCAAAACGCAGGAGAGGCATTCGATAGCTTCCTCACTGAATTAAGATTGAAGGCGCAGTTGTGCAACTTCAGCACACTCCAGTCGTCAATGATACGTGATCAAATAGTTTTTGGAATCTCCGATGAAAAAGGGCGCAAAGTGCTTCTGTGGGAAACAGACCTGCAACTTGAAAGTGCGATTCAAATATGTCAGGCTAGCTTGCAGCAAAGCAGCTCAGCACGCTGAATCTTCGACGTTTTGGTACAAAGGCAGAAGAGGCGGCAGACGCCATTTGTGTGGTGACACAGCTGAATAATAAACGTGCTGCTAGTGCGGGTGGCCATTTTGGGCTGCCGGCCGATCCTCCATTATGTCCACGATGTGGCAAACGGCATTTGCCACAGCAAAGCCCAGCTTATGGAAAGACGTGTGCCATCTGTCATGGCAAGCATCATTTTGCAACCCAATGTTATTCAAGGAGAAGGGCTGAACAGAGTATCAGTGCTATTGATGAAGTGTGCCAAGAGGACACATTCTTTGTAGACATGATCTCCAGCGAAGAAAAAGAGCCTCAAGTTACCAAATAACAATGTATTTGTACCAATCTACAGCAATAGTGAATTGAAGGCAGATAATCATAAAGATAAATGGTCAGTGCCATAAAAGATAAATGGCACAGTGATAACAGTCAAGCTTGACACTAGTGCGAGGGCCAATCTCATCAACCTGTCTGATGTAAAAAAGCTGTGAATTCATAGAATTTGAATCATAGAATTTACAGTGCAGAAGGAGGCCATTTGGCCCATCAAGTCTGCACCAGCTCTTGGAAAGAGCACCCTACTCAAGCCCACACCTCCGCCCTGTCCCCAGTAACCCCACTTAACATTTTTTGGACACCAAGGGCAATTTAGCATGGCCAATCCAGCTAACCTGCACATCTTTGAACTGTGGGAGGAAACCAGAGCACCCGGCGGAAACCCACGGGGAGTGAGTGCAGATTTCGCCCAGACAGTGACCCAAGCCGGGAATCGAACCTGGGACCCAGGAGCTGTGAAGTGACATGCTAACCACTGTGCTACCATGCCACCATTCTACCAAAAATAGTTACCAGAACGGTATTGTTAAGAGATTACAATGGTAATAAAATCTCAACACTAGGAGCATGTGAGCTTGATGTTGATGTCAAAAACAAAATTCACAAGTTGACATTTTCTGTGATGGCAGTGGACTGCGACTCCTTAATTGGGGTTGAGGCGTGTGAAGAGCTACAGCTAGCCGGGTGGGTCTATAATGCAGACAGTGCTGGAATAGGCTCTCATCCCTCAAGAGACTCCATACTGAATGATTCCCTTGAAATTTTTGAAGGTTTGGGTACGTTACCATACACGTACAAGATTCAATTAAAGGAAAATGCAAAGCCTGTGATTCATGTGTCGAGACGTATCCCATTTAGGGATAAACTAAAGGCAAAGTTAGAGAGAATTACTGTCTTGGGTGTCATTAAATGTATTGAAGTCCCTACAGATGTGGTTAATTCCATTGTAAATGTAAAGAAGCACAATAAAGAGCCTCCACAATGGATGACCTGTATTGATGGTGTCAAACTAAGAGAAGAAACCAAGGAGGACCCAATGTTGCAGAAGGTGAGTCGATATATTAGCGAAATATTGCCCAGAGAATCCTGCGCCGGTTTCTACAATGTGAGAGCAGAGGTGAGTGTTGCAGATAGGAGTATTGCAGCGAGAAATAGAGAATAGTAATTCCAAAATCTTTAAAATCGGTGGTTCTGAGCGAACTCCATGCAGAGCACAATGGAAAGAAAAGGTATAAAAAGAGAGCCGAAAACACGGTCTATTAGCCGGACAACCTCCAGGGTATCAACGTAATGGACGAAAATGCACAGGGTGCAGGAGAGTGAACGTCTGCACACAGTGCAGGAAACAAACAAAATGCACAGGGTGCAGGAGAGTGAACGTCGGCACACAGTGCGAGAAGCAAACAAAATACACAGGGTGCAAAATGCTTCAGTTCCAAGTTTGCCAGAATCTGCTCATCCAGAAACAGAAAGGCAACCACTCTGTCATTACAAAAAAGGAGGCAAAGGAGAGATTTCAAGCCAAATACGCAGAGTATTGCCGCTGAGTCTACAAAATGCCTCAAACTGTTTGTGATGCAACCACCAGAAGAAGCATGTAACAGTCCCAAAACATCTGAAGGACAACTGGAACAAATACAACAAGAGGATGGTACATCAATACACGAAGAACATCAAACTCAAGCAACAAACACGAAAGAACATGAAGAACCTTTGCCAGTTCAGCAGACACTGAGAAGGTCTAAAAGGATAAGGTGCAAGCCAGAAAGACCGAACTAGTGACAGGCTGAAAAAAAATTCTGAACATGTAAATAGTTATGCATATCACAGTGAAATGTATATAGGGCGGCATGGCAGCGCAGTGGTTAGCACTGCTGCCTCGCGGCGCTGAGGACCCGGGTCTGCATGGGTCTCACCCCCACAATTGAAAGATATGCAGGACCATGCTAAATTGCCTCTTAATTGGAAAGAAATAATTGGATAGTCTAAATTTATTTTTTTTAAATCATGGAGGAGAAATGTAAAAAAGTAATCTAATGTCTGTAAATAATTTCATTTTCCAAAGGAAAGGGAATGTGATGATGTGCATCAAGTATGTACATAATGTTATGCACATCCTCCGACCACTAAGTGGCAGTGTAAACCCACCACATGATCCAGTGGAAGGGGAGTTGGGAGTAGGTCGTGGAGGTTAGACGTATTTTGCAGTAGCTCTACAATAGTTAATTAGTGTCAGTAGTTTATTATGTTATTTATCCTAGTTATCTTGTCACACAGTTTTTCCATAATAGATTATTTAAACTAGATGTTCTGTAGTTCATTATTCATTTTGGCCATTCTACAGAATAGTATAGCAGCCGTGTATTGAGTATCTGTATCAAGTATTTGTGGGCTTCTGCCAGGGACTGTACACTTCCGAGCCCACCGACGGGGCCTTGGGGATGAAACAGTTCCTGGACGGACTGGACATGCCAGACGTGGTGGATGATAGATGGTGGGAGCTGGGAGCACCAATAGGACTGGGTGAGGTTATGGAGAGCATCAACTCCATGCAGGTGAGGAAGACGCCTGGACTGGGTGCATTTCCAGTGGACGTCAACAAAGAATTTGCACCAGCTCCTGCCCCACACCTACGGGAGATGTTAGCAGATTCGCTCGGGACACCCTGTACCCTACGATAACACAGGCCACCATATCACTGATACCCAAAAAAGACAAGGACCCGACAATGCAGATCATGTAGACATATTTCACGGAAGTCCTGGCCAAGACTCAGAGACTGCACACCAGAAGTGGTCCCAGAGAACCAGATGGACTTTGTCAAGGGTAGACAGCTAACTGCGAACATCAGACGACTGCTGAATGTGATACTGACCCCATCCAGGGAGAGAACAGGGTGTTTTGTCTCTTTGGACACAGAAGACCTTCGACAGAGTTGAATGGTAGTACCTCATTGAGGTATAGTTTGGGCTAGGGACAGGGTTCACCTCGTGGGTAAAACTCCTGTAAAACGGCCCCGAGGCAAGCATTTAGACCAATACCACTTACAGTTGCACAGAGGCACCAGACAGGGATGTCCGCTGTCCCCTTTTCAGTACGCCCTGACAATTGAACCCCTGGTGATCACCCTGTGAGATGAGAGGCTGGAAGGATATCTGAAGAGGAGGCAGAGAGCACAGAATCTCACTCTATGCGAAAGACCTGCTCCTCTACTTCTTAGACCTGCAGAGCGGCTCAAAATAAATCATGAAGCTCCCTGAAGACTACGGGGCCTTCTTGGTAAAACCTGAGCAAAAGTGAGGCATTCCCGGTGAACCCGAATGGAGGATGGACAGAGCTGGAAGGTCTATTGTTCAAAATAGCCCGAAACAAATTCCACAACCTGGGGATCCAGATAGCCCACAACTGGACGCGAATCTACAAGTGGAGTCTGACCGATCTGGCGGAGGAAGTTAAAAAAACCTACAGAATTGGGATGCACTCCCACTTTCCCTGACAGGGAGGGTGCAGACAATCAAGATGAACGTACTGCCAAGGTTACTCTTCCTGTTTAGATCCATACCGATCTTCATTTCCAATGCCTTTTTCAAAAAAAAATAGATAAAATGATTATGCCGTTTGTATGCAGAGGAGAAGAAGCATGGGTGGCCTGGCCTTTCAGAACTTGCAATACCACCAGTGAACAGCCGCAGCCGAGAATGTGAGGGGATGGGTAAGGGAACAGAGCACGGAATGGGTGAGGCTGGAGGAGGCCTCTCCCACGGGACTGACTCTCCGAGCCCTCGCCACAACAGCGCTCCCAACCCCGCTGCAAAGTGCTGGTAGCAATGTTAAAAACTTGGAACCAGATAAGACAGTACTTTGGCTTAACCAAATGTCAACCATGGCCCCCATCTGCGGCAACCACAGATTCCCACCAGCCATGCTAGACACTATCTTTAAGATGTGGAGACAGGATCGGGGAGACGCTGGCGATTGGAACTACCAAATGGACAAGAGCTCTGACATTTACAAGCCAAAATCTTTCATCGCAAGGAGACGACAAGGTACCCTAAGGCTCCAAGAGGCACAATACTAGAGGAGCTACTGGGCATGGACAATATGGTGAAACGGAACGGTGGGGACATACATAGACAACGTTTAGAAAGCACCACTAGACGGAGCAAGACAGAAATGGGAGAATGAGCTGGGGACGGAAGTAAGGTGGGGACTCTGGAGGGAAGCACTAAATAGGGCCAGCTCCACCTCCTCTTGCACAAGGCTAAGCCTCAAGCAGTTTAATGTGATGCACAGAGCACACCTAACCGGAACCCGAACGACCAGATTCTTCCAGGAGGTGGAGGACAAGTGTGAATGGTGCCAGGAAGGCCCAGCTAACCACACCCACATGTTCTGGGCCTGCCTCAGACTTGTCGGGTTCTGGACAGAATCCTTAGAGGCAATGTCCAAGGATTTGGGGGTGAGGGTGGAGCCATGCTTGAAAGTGGCAGTCTTCAGGGTATCGGACCAGCCAGACCTTCATATGGGGAAGAGAGTCGACACCCTTGCTTTTGTTTCCTTAACCACATGCCAGAGAATCCTGTTCTGCTGGCGATCAGCAACGTCGCCCACAGCTTCAGACTGGCTGGCAGACCTGCCAGAATTGATCCATCTGGGGAAAATCAAGTACATCATCCGAGGGGCAGATGATGGCTTCCACAAAGCATGGGGGCAATTCATCAGGCTGTTCTAAGAACGGTTTGATGCTAATAACAGATAGGAAGGGAGGGGAGCAGGGGGACCAATAGGGACCACAAGGCCCACACAAGTCAGGCAGGAATGGGGGGGGGGTCAGGGATAAACAGGGCAGCAAGGGAGGAATCCAAGGAAACACCAGGAGTGTACCGAGGGAACGATCGAAGAGGGGGACAGATAGCCCCCCACAAAGCCACAAGAACAAAAACAAGATGAGCGATAGACAATAACATCTGCAGCGGAAGAAAGGGCCTAAGATGAAACCCAAATAGCAGAAAAGGCGAGCGAGGGAGTGCCAAAAAAGGAAAAGTATATAAATTGTAAATAATAACCATTTCAATCATCTCCTGTATAGTGTACAAATGTAAAATTAAATGAAAAACATTTATAAAGAAAAAGAGCAGACATAAGGGGCAGCAGGGTAGCATGGTGGTTAGCATAAATGCTTCACAGCTCCAGGGTCCCAGGTTCGATTCCCGGCTGGGTCACTGTCTGTGTGGAGTCTGCACGTCCTCCCCTATGTGCGTGGGTTTCCTCCGGGTGCTCCGGTTTCCTCCCACAGTCCAAAGATGTGCGGGTTAGGTGGATTGGCCATGCTAAATTGCCCGTAGTGTCCTAATAAAAGTAAGGTTAAGGGGGGGGGTTGTTGGGTTACGGGTATAGGGTGGATATGTGGGTTTGAGTAGGGTGATCATGGCTCGGCATAACATTGAGGGCCGAAGGGCCTGTTCTGTGCTGTACTGTTCTATGTTCTATAACTGGGCGGCATGGTGGCACAAAGGGCAACACAATGGTTAACACCTTCGCCTCACAGCACCAGTTCGATTCCAGCCTTGGGTGACTATCTGTGTGGAGTTTGTATGTTCTCCCCATGTCTGCATGGGTTTCCTCCCACAGTCCAAAGATGTTCAGGTTAGGCAGATTGGCCAACCTAAAGTTGCCCTTTAGTGACCAGAGATTTGCAGGTAGGTTGGGTTACGAGGGTAGGCCAGGGGAGTGGGCGTAAGTAGCATGCGCTTTCAGAGGGTCGGCGCAGACTCGATGGGCCGACTGGCCTCATTCTGCACTGCAGGTATTCTAACTGCTACACAATTGCAAAAGAATATTGATGACAGTAATCATGGGGGAGCACCACTTCCTACGAACTAGGTAATGAAAAGTAGCAAGGCAGAAGGTTTGGTAACCGTCATTTCAGGACGACCTTTTAATATTCCCTTCCATTAATACATATTGCTGGGAAAGTATGCAATATTTAACAACATTGCATTTAGTTGGTTGTGCACAGGCTGTTGTCCCAAACCATTGTCCCCACCAAATGTTTGCCCTTGAAATCGCACCAAACACAAAAGATTAAACTGCCATAGTTCAATTCATTATTAAAAAAGAATGGTGCAACACTTATCTGAAGTCGTGCAGGTAACTTTTGATCAAACCCCTTTCTGCAACAAAGCTGTTCTGGGTCCCCATTGAAAATTTTCCATGATGCCAATGAAAGGTTCGCGCTGGAATGAGTGGGTGGATGCAGAATCATGGCTTGACTTTTGAGAATTGTTTTGCTGATGGATGGTAACTCCTCTTAAAAAAAAAACTGTCTCCATGTTATATGGGAAGTAAATGAACCAATGGATTGAAATTTTAATCTTCAGACTTTTAATGTCCGTTGGTTACTCAGACAGCACCATCCAAACCCATAACCACTGCCAGCTAGCAGACTCATTGGGCGAGATCTTCCGGCGCTTCACACCAGCGGGATGTTCCAGTCCTGCCGATGGCACACCCCTGCCGCAGGTTTCCCGGCGGCGTGGGGTGGGTTCAATGACAGCAGTGGGACCAGAAATTCCCGCCAACGCCAGGCTGCCGAGAAACAAGCCGCGGGCAGGACAGAGCATCTTGCCCCATATCCATTGGGTAAAGATGGTGTTGGGCTTCCTAGAAATGTTCACCTTGGTTGAATGGCTTGCCGATATTCACTACTTCAGACCACATTCGAGGAGTGGTAACTTACATACAGTTTCAGAGGTCAGGTGCATCCACACAAATACGTCCTTGCAGAAAGGTGGGGTAGGAAACACCTGGTCCCTTTCTGGTTGGCTGGGTCAGCATTTCTATTAATACTGGATTATAAAAATGCCAAGAAAGAAAATGAAAGGAAGATAAACAGGATGTCTCATTCCATGCTTTGGCTAAAAGGATGAAATATATAAAACAATAAAAGGATGAAACAGAATACATATAATTTTTATATTTATTTTATTGGCAGTGGAAAATAATTGTTTCAGTTCTAGTATCCACTGAAACCAGGCAACAAATAATACTGTGACAAAATAAACAAAAGTTTTGGATATACTGTACAAAACAAGAGCATTTCAAGTGCAAAGACCACAATGTTGTGTTCTCAGTTGGCTACTGAAAGTTGCAAACAATTACAGTTTATTTCTGTAAGCGACAGAAAGGAAGACCACATAGTCAGACACAGATGAACATGTCCTTCCAAGTGTGCACCAACTCAAGCTTAAAATTATTCAACTAGCTGAATTCAGGATTGTCTTTCTCTCTCTCTACCCCCTTCAAGTTTCAAACATTTGTAGTTCTTTAAAATGATGCAGGAATTATTCATCGTGCATGGAGCTGAAATGTACAGGACTGTCCACCATCAAAAATACAATGTTATTTGCTCCCCATTATCATTGATATTGGATCAAATGTCGATAGTGAGAGGAAACATTGAGTGCTATGTTTTAAATATAAATATAATATAAAACGACAATGAAATTATGTACATTGATGTTATCAATACAACCATTCCATGGAAGAAAACAATGAGTTTTTTGTTTTAATAATAGGGTCATTTTGGGAAATGGCCAAGGCTGATCATGAAGTACAAGGTTTTAATATGGTTGAAACAGCAATTTTGTGTACACAATTTAGATATTACTTACCAGCAGATATTATTCTAGAATGCGGATTAATCCATTATCAGTTTCATGTTTTTTTTAGAACGCACGGCAAGATCACTACTAATTTGTGGAAGAAATGAATTTCATAAAATTGTGTAACCCTAATCCATGAATGATTAGAAATGAATAATTTTACCTGTAACTTCAGTATTATACTATATAATAATCAGTTCTCCCTGAGAACTGAGCCAAATGTACTGCATAGAAATGCGTTTTGTTCACTGTATGTATACGCTGATTAAGATTAAACCTACACAATCAAACCCAGTTTACCATCATTTTTGGACTATCATTCAAGCAAACTGTTCATTAAAATTAAATTCTTCACCTTCCTTATAACAGAATAACTTGCTAGGTGACTTGAATTGCGTCTTCATAGCTATCAGAATTAGACAGCTCAGAGATCGCATTCGCAAAATTAGACAAATTGTCTGCTGTATTAGCAATGGTCAAAATGTAGATGATAAATATGCTAATGCTCAACTCAATATTTAGAACACCTGATGCGTGTTGAACAGGCACTGTCTGATGAGCGTCTGGCAGTTCACCAGATTTAGAATGAAATGTTTTGCTGAAACCCATGAATCATAGATCATCTCCTCATGTTCAGTAAATCCAGTTGCATTTGCAAAACTTTTATCCCAACACATTACATGTACGTTGCTATTCACCATTCATTCTTCCCCAGCTCAGCCATTCCCCAGCATAGAGTCGGTCACTGATGAATAAAACCAACCAGGCAATGTGGGTAAAAGGACATTTAATGGAGTTTCCAGAGCTGGATATTCCTGGCTGTTCGAAAGTAAATGCGATAGATAATATCCCTTTAATTGAATTGTTTGAAGATTTAAGTGGTGTTATTGACCATAATGTGTCATTCCACTTATCCTGCGTGTGCCACAAGAACTATAAATTACAAATTTACACACTTCACAGCTGCGTTTCTCTTCCCAAAACTTAAAATAAGCTGAAAGGTAGGAGATATATAGATTGAGCAACACACTCGGAAGTTAGCACGGCACACCCTCATTCCATACTTGTCACTCCAGGAAGCTGGAATGCAAGGACACAAGGCGGTGATGCGTGGCAGCAAAGCGTTGAATATATATGAACAGAGCACAACACCGGAGCAGCAGGAAGCTGTCATACCTCAAAAATAAGTGACTTTGGAAAGGGGCACAAAGGCGACATTTGCATGTTGCCAGTTAACAAAACTGCATAAAATTAGATATTTTCTGTCAAGGCATCAACTGACCAGTCATGCCCCAATTTACAGGGGTCAGACGGAAGAAACAGCTCAAGCAAGTGAAGATCTTGGAAGAACAGATAAGTTCAGCCACTCAAGTAGTGGAGACAGGTTTATGCAGCCCCAGCTGTTTTATCTGCTCCGGGGCCAATTTTTATAAAGCTGACTTGTGCTTTTTTTGTTGCTTGATTTTCATTCTGACTGTCACAACCAATTTTGTGGCATTGTGTCACAAGCTGCGGCATTGCACGCTTTTCAGATGACAATGTCCCTTAAATAAAATGACAGCGCTCGTCTTTAGTAGCTCCAATAAGTTGCACATAGTCACCCATCAAAAATAATCTGTGTGCTACAGTGTGACATTTGAACTGTCAATGTTATATGTGCACCAACAGCTTATGTTCACGGTCATGGCATGATCAGGGAAGATCTCAAAATATTCCTGGTAATTCCCCAGATTTGTCCAATGGATTATTTTAAGATATTAAAGATGTTTTTAAAGTGCATTTATATTTAAAGGCATGTGTGGTAAATGCACCACTTTTTATTCTGTTGGGTGACATAACAAGAAGGAATCTTTCTAAAAATCCAGATTTGTTGTCAGGGGATTGGTTCACTTCACATTGGGCTCATGTTTTTTTAAAAATGTTTCTTCTGAGTTGTTGTTACAATGAACATAATTATCCTATTGCCACTAATTAAAAAGTGAATGATCTCCAATTAGGTATCCTTGCTTTACTGTCAACTCAATCTCACCCATGGTGTCCTACACAGGGCTCCATGATGAATCCCATAGATCCAAATGGAATTAACATACATGGGGGTTAACAGAAGAGTAGATAGTAATTACTGATCTCTGATCAACCACCTATGAAATTTCCTTCCCTCCCACCCCCTCTCTCCACCCATCCCCTCCCCTCCCAATCCCTCCCCTCCCAATCCCTCTCCCACCGGCCCCCCGCCCCACGATTAGTGTGTTGCTGTTTAAAAATGGGGCTAGTTAAGGTCTATTAACAAAGCTGTGCATCACTAACACAGCACACCCAGAAGACATGTTCATCATCAAAAAACAGGCAATAAATAACAAAATGTTGTACAGTTAAACAACATTAGAATCAACAGCTTTCATTCACTGTTTGTCAGTTTATCTACATGTTCTTTTCTTCGAATTAGTACATTTGGTAAAATGACAATTACCACATGACAAGGCAAACTTGGCGAGAATAAATGAAAGTGCAAAACCAAGGACTGAGTACAATATCACTGCCCAAAGGAGAGGAAATAGAGGAACATTAAAAAAACCCAGAATGCCTGGAAAGCATTTGATGAGCTGGGGATCTGATGACAGAGATAAAAGGAAGATCCTTTGCTTTTTTAACTTTTACTAAATCAAATATGACCATAACCTATGGGTAGACAGAGGAATACAGAATCAGTTTATGTTAGCAAATGAGCTTGGTACAAAAAGATTTTAAATGGTGCCAATGGTATTTGAGTAAATGAGTCTTGTATATGCAGAGATGGCGGTGTGGTGTTGGCCCCTTTTCATTTTAACTGAATAATTTAATCACTTTCAAAACTCTGATCCGCACACTTCTTGAACCACTTCTTTGCAAGCATATTGGAAAAGTATATATTCAAACATTAAAATGCAGCAATAAGATTATTTCGCAATAAAGACCAGTAAAAAAAGTTGAATGAATTAAACTGAATTGCCACTGGGCACCTTTTAAACACAATTCAATTAACGTGACTGCTGGTTAAAACCAGCAACGAGAACACTCAGGGCATGATGCTGACAATAAACTTAATTAATAGAGATGTTTTTCAGATACTGCTAATATTTTCAGAGGGGAAAATGTTGACACAATGTTTGTTCAACATAATTTTAAAATGTTTTTCAAAATAATTGTGGTTAAAGCATTTAAGCAACTTTGGAAATCCAGCCATTTGATTAATTATTTTGATTATGAAATATGAAGGGACAAAAACGAGCTCCTCAATATGTTTGCCTTTCCAAGATTAAGCCAAGTGGTTTGCATGCATTCTTATTCAGCATGCTTTCTTCCAAGAAAGGGAAGTGGGGACTAGTTGCAATTTTATTAGGCAGAAGCAAAATGGACTTGGAAGATGCTGATGACATTTTCCAAATTTATTGGACAAAATGGCTGAATTTTGGGGGGACAAACTTGCAGCTATTACTAAAATAGGTATTTATGAATTTCTATTTTGTCTGGGCTTAAATGTATAATGCCAACCTTCGTAGACAACAAATTACAGGTGCAGCTGTCAGTTTCTTCTGTCGTCCTATTCAGTTCCTCCATATTGCATGATGCCAAACTCATTAAGTAAAATTTGTGAAGAAATTATAGCATATTTTTCTTTGTGGCACTTGGGAATTAAAATTTTTTACTGAGCATATTTAATTATTGCACTTGCAAAACACTTTAAGTTCAAGAATCATTTTGACCACTCCCACAAAGTGCTGAATTAAAACCATGTACCCTTCATTGACTTAGAAGGACCATATATCAATTTATTAAAAATGAATTTATAAAACATGATCAACACTTCATCAATCCTCATAGAAGTTCAGTTTTTTTCAAGGAACAGTCGCACAGACTCGAGGAACAAAAAAAGTGCCAGTGCTTAGTCACTTTTAAAAGGAACCTGGCTAAATTCCTCAGGAAATATCTGGAGAAGCTGAAGCAAGTGTCAGTTTGAGATTAACTTTTTGAAATCAGTTCCCTATGTCACAGGTAGATTGGGCATGGCTACTTTAACAGCAGACACCTGCCACGTTGTTTTAAGTTACTACTAGATTGTCACATTCATTTAAAAATAGGGAAAAGGGCAAAATGCCCCAGATCCTGGTTTTGGAAGCCATACTTTAAAGTGGTAAATCACAAGAGAAAATACCTTGTTCATACATTACAAGACACCTTTTGATAAAATGCTAAGTTTTTTTTCTTACAGAATATTTAAAGAACATTTTGCAATAGAAACTGCCCATTTCAAAACTGTTCAGTCAACATTGGCAATTACTATTATATCAGAAAGTTGAACGGCAACATTGAAGGTTTAAACTTTTTGAATGCTGCCCTGCTTTGCAGCGTCATAAAAACAAAAGTAATATTTCTACTATATATAATCCTTTAAAAATATGCTTTGTAACCAGAGTTGCATGTACAGCAATAAACGAGGTGATGAGGAATGAAAATGTTCTGATACGCGGCTTAGGAAAGGGAACCAGAAAAAAAAGACACAGGATTTGTGTAAGACTCAGGGATTCATCAGGCGAAAATAAAGGAAACAAACCCTTTGTGTAGACACAAGGCCAAGTTAAATACCTGTTGCAGTGCTATGAGGAGTCAGTATATCTTTTCAAAAATGTTCAGTGGAGCAAGAGATTCCAGGAGCTGGGAACTGCAATCAAATGGAGATTAAATGCTTATGCACACAGGAGGAGTCTGTTTAACCTCTGTTGTTTCCACAATAAACTAAAAATAATTATGATTCAAGCTACCCAGTCATACGTTATGCTACAATTAACATGGCAGACAAATAATTGCACACTTCCTTCGTTGAAAACGAATAATTCCTCATCAAATGGAACAAGGTGTCCTTGAAAGGTATTGGCAAGATAAAAGTGGCAGCAACATCAATGATTAAGACGGCATTTAGGTTGAATCTACATACTTCAAATTCCATTAAATTATCTAAAAAAAACGCTGTTACAGTCAGCCATATTATATACAATTACATTTAAAAAAACTTGCATTACTTCATGGCCATACGTTTACATACAGCAGGTATGATACACTTGAGAAAAATTACTACAACCAATGAAACCACAACTGTACTTGAGGTTAAAAGTTGACAGAACTTACTATTGACTGTACCAGAACAATATTACAGTAAAACAGCTCAAAAATGGATCTCTAGAATTTTCTACCAGCCTCGTAAAGGATAATCCCACAAAGTAAGTCATTACTGGATAAATAAAATGATAGTGTAAGATTTTGTTTCGAAGTAAACTATTGCCCATTTATATTCAATGTACATCTGAACCATCTGTGCCTTTCCAATTACTGTGCAGCAGCATTTGACCTCCATTGTTGATCTCACAGAGATGTAGTGGATTATTCCCGAAAGGCAGCCAGCATGTGTCCATACAGGTAGTGGGAATGAACTGGAAGAGACAATGTGCCAATTATTAATTATACTTTTTCCCAAACCTGCTTTCTCCCTGCCTGTCCGATGGGAGTGCCAGACAGGGCGAAGAACAGTTCCACAGAGACCATTGCTTTTCCCAAGAGGCCACTCTTCATGTTCTGGCTGAAGAGCAAATATTAGCAGCTTGTTCAACTGTGGGAGGCCTTAATGTGCAATTCTGCCCTCAACTGACCTCCATGTGCTTGCACTTTGCAGTTGGTAAGCCATTAGGTAAGGAGCACAGAAAGAACCTTGGCTGTTGGTTGTTTTTTTCTCTTTTCTCCTTAGCCTAGGGGCACTGAGGCTAGTTGTAATGCCTTAACGCCTGCTCCAGCTGTCTCATCAATGATCAACCTTGCATCTCGGTTTTAAGGAACAAAGTTAAGCTTCACTGCAGTTGGGATCGCAGCATACATTCATCGCACCTATTGCCCAACACACAAGACATTTCACCTTCTTTCTTTAAAAATTAGTTGACCCAAGAGGCTTATAAGCCTGAACTTTTACAACTTGGTCAGCATTCGTTAGCAAGCCCTGAATACACACTCTAAGTTCATGGTTTACTGGTAGGATTGTCTAGTCAGAGACTTGTCACATACTTGCAATCTACAGGCGCTTTCACACATTATGGTGATGGAAATACGCTTACCTAAAGGTGACCAGATTTCAAATTTGCTGAAGAGGGACATTCTTTTTTTTTTTAAAAAGGGTGGGATATGAACAAGAAATGTAAATTAATTTTCAAGACTGTTCCAAGGGCAATTGAATGGGTGATTTCCCGCCAGGAAAATCAATCCAATATTGTTTTTTGGGACAGTTAGATGATCAGTGTGTACAACCTAATTTTAACAAATTACGTCTCTGCATCAGAATAAAGGAGGGGATGGGCAGAAAGAATCCGCCATTCTCACGGTGAGATCCGGAGTAATAGTGCATGCTATTCACGGGGGAGTTATTCAATGCAACACAGAATATTCTTCTCATCCCAGACAATGAGAATTCAGCTCCACCATATTGAATAACTCATGCTAGCCCCGGTGATGCACTTGATAAGTTTGCAATCTGAATTACATTTTAATTGTATTTTTTGCTTTAAAAGGAATTTGTTCTCCATTTAAAACTTACTTTCAAATTAGGTTACATTATGTTATTATATTTTTAAATTATATTGACAACGTTAACACTGCCCCAAAAAAAAACGCTTTCAAAGTTGGAATCAGGCATCCCTTAAAAGTCATTATTTTAGATTGAAAAATGAGATTGTCTTCAGATGGGAATCAAAGTTCAGTCACATCCATTCATCAGGAGTAACTGCAAGTGCCCTTGGAAATAACCCAAAGTCAATTCATTGAACCAATTTGCTTTTTATTCTCAAACCTTTTAGTCAAGAGTGACACTACACAATTCAGTAAAAGCTTTGTGTTAGCTACTAACCAGAAAGCAGTCTACAAGTTTCATTGTCTGTTATTAATCTCCTTGAGGAAAACCGAATGCAACAAGAATGGTACCCGAGATCTCCACGGAATTGTTTGAATATATTGCCTCCAAATGCAGGAGAATTTTAACAGTGAATTACCAAGTTAAACACAGTAAGGGAAGGGAGAAAACCAGAAGATGTATTTCTGGAGAAAGGGGATTGTGGTGCATGAGAGCTGACTGAATATAATTTTAAAAAAATAACAGTATTGCATGAAGAATTGGCATTGGCGTACTGGAGAATTTGCAAGATTAAAGAAGTCATAAAAAGAAGATTTGATCATTGACAACAATGTTTTTCTAGCTGCCATGGGAAAATGCCTATGGATATTGCCTGTAGAATAATAAACCCTCCTGAGGAATGTCACAATTCATATATTTACCGTACTGTTCTTCTCGAATGCACAGTCAGGTAACTCTCAAGAGCATTTAGGGATGGGGCAGTAATCATTAGCCTTGCCTGTGATGTTCTCAAGGATGAATGTTCTTAGACACAGGCACTGTAAAGGATGAACCATTTTATGTGTTGTTCTTGAAAACTCGGGCATTTTCAACTTGTTGGCTAGAGCATGAGAACATTGTTGCTAGGCAGTGTCAGTTAAACAACATTCATCAATCACTGAGCTCAGTCATGAGAATAGCCTGGTTCATCATGGGAAATAGTCACAACACTCAATTTAACACACAAGACCTTTTCTGAATTGCATCGATTTTCCACTTATGCATTACATGCGAGGACAGAATTAGGCCTGAGCACAGATTGTAATTTATTTGCAAGGCTGCAGGTAGATACGTAATGGTGAGTGGTAGACTTCAGGGGGAGCGGGTGGTTCTGGTCAATGTGTACGCCCCCAACTGGGATGATGCGGGCTTCATGCGGCGAATGTTGAGCCGGATCCCGGACCTGGAGACGGGGGTTTGATCTTGGGAGGGGACTTTAATACTGTGTTGGATCCGGCTCTGGATCGTTCGAAGTCTAGGACGGGTAAGAGGCCGGCGGCGGCCTCAGTGCTGAGGGGGTTCATGGATCAGATGGGAGGGGTAGACCCTTGGGGGTTTTTGAAGCCGGGGGGTAGGGAGTTCTCCTTTTTCTACCATGTCCACAAGGCTCATTCCCGGATTGACTTTTTTGTTCTCAGCAGGGCGCTAATCCCGAGAGTGGTGGGGGCGGAGTATTCGGCGATAGCCATATCTGACCATGCTCTGCATTCGGTGGACCTGGAGCTGAGGGAGGGGAAGGATCAGCACCCACTGTGGAGGTTAGATGTGGGGCTTCTGGCAGAGGAGGTAGTATGTGGGTGGGTCCGTAGGGGTATAGAGGGGTATCTGATGGCCAACAATAACGGGGAGGTGCAAGTTGGGGTGGTTTGGGAAGCGCTGAAGGCAGTGGTTAGAGGGGAGCTGATATCCATTCGGGCGCACAGCGAGAGGGGGAGAGCGTTGAGAGGGAGAGTCTGGTGGAAGAAATGGTAAGGGTGGACAGGAGGTATGCGGATGTCCCGGAGGAGGGGCTTTTGAGGAAGCGTCGCAGTCTCCAAGCGGAGTTTGATATACTGACCACCTGGAAGGTGGAGGCGCAGTGGAGGAGGGTGCAGGGGGCAGTATATGCGTATGGGGAGAAGGCAAGTCGGATGCTGGCCCACCAGCTCCGGAAGCGGGAGGCAGCGAGAGAGATAGGGGGTGTCACAGATGCAGGAGGGAACTTGGTGCGGGGTGGCAGGGACATTAATGGGGTGTTCAGATCCTTTTACAAGGGGCTGTACCGGGCGGTCCCCCCTAGGGAGGTGGGTGGGATGGACCGCTTTCTGGATAGGCTGGAGTTCCCAAGAGTAGAGGATGAGCGGGTGGAGGATCTGGGGGCCCCAATCGAGTTGGAGGAGCTGATAGAGGTGCTGGGGAGCATGCAGACAGGGAAAGCACCGGGACCTGACGGGTTCCCGGTGAAGTTTTATAAGAAGTTTTCAGATCTGCTGGGCCCGCTGCTTGTGAGGACCGTGAATGAGTCGAGGGAAGGGGGGGCTCTGCCCCCGACGATGTCTAGAGCAATAATCTCATTGATCCTGAAGCGGGATAAGGACCCCCTCCAGTGTGGGTCTTACAGGCCGATTTCGCTCCTCAACGTGGATGCAAAGTTGTTGGCTAAGGTACTGTCCAGAAGGGTGGAAGATGTGGTCCCAATGGTTATCCATGAGGACCAAACGTGGTTTGTGAAGGGGAGGCAGCTGAATGCCAATGTGAGGCGGCTTCTTAATGTTATGATGATGGCGTCGGCGGCTGGGTAGGCGGAAATACTAGCATCGATGGACGCGGAGAAAGCTTTTGACAGGGTGGAGTGGAGCTACCTGTGGGAAGTGCTGAGGAGGTTTGGGTTTGGTGAGGGATTCATCAGCTGGGTGAGGTTGCTGTATAGCTCCCCGGTAGCGAGTGTGGTGACGAATGGGAGGAGGTCAGAGGACTTTCGGCTTTCCCGGGGGACAAGGCAGGGGTGCCCCTTGTCTCCCCTGCTCTTCGCGTTAGCGATTGAGCCCTTGGTCATGGTGCTGAGGGATTCGAAGAACTGGAGGGGGATTGTGCGGGGGGGGGGGGGGGGGCACCGGTTGTCGCTGTACGCAGATGATTTACTGTTGTACATCGCGGATCCGGCGGGGGGGGGGATGCCAGAGGTGTTGAAGATACTTGGGGACTTTTCGGGCTACAAGCTCAACGTGGGGAAGAGTGAGCTGTTTGTGCTGCACCTGGGGGACCAGGAGAGGGAGATAGGAGAGCTTCCGTTGAAGAGGGCGGAGAGGAGCTTTACATATCTTGGGGTCCAGATAGCTCGGAGCTGGGGGGGCCCTGCACAGGCTAAACTTTTCGAGGCTGGTGGAACAGCTGGAGGAGGAGTTCAGGAGGTGGGACGCACTGCCACTCTCTTTGGCGGGTAGGGTCCAGTCAGTTAAGATGACGGTGCTCCCGAGGTTTTTGTTTCTTTTCCAGTGCCTCCCCATATTGATTCTGAAGACTTTTTCTAAAGAGGGTTAATAAGAGTATTCTGGGGTTCGTGTGGGCGCGGAAGACCCCGTGAGTGAGGAGGGTATTCCTGGAGCGAAGAAGGGAGGTAGGCGGTTTGGCGTTGCCCAACCTGTGTGGGGATTACTGGGCCATTACTGCAAACGTGGCAATGATTCGCAGGTGTGTGATGGAGGGGGAGGGTGCCGCATGAAAGAGGTTGGAGGTGGTGTCCTGTGTGGGTACGAGTTTGGAGGCATTGGTGACGGCCCCGCTCCCACTCCCCCTGGCAAGATATTCCACGAGTCCGGTAGTGGTGGCGTCCCTCAAAATTTGGGGGCAGTGGAGGCGGCATAGGGGGGAAGTGAAGGCCTCACCGGTTTGCACCAGGGAGAATAGATGGTGGGTTTTTGAGTTGGCATAGGGCAGGCATCAGGCGGATGGGGACCTTTTCCTCGATGGGAAGTTTGCGACTTTAGAGGAGTTGGAGGGGAAGTGGGGCCTCCCCCTGGGAATGCTTTCAGGTATATGCAGATTAGGGCGTTTGTTAAGCGGCAGGTGGCGGAGTTCCCGCTGCTGCCGCCTAGGGGGGGGTGAAGGATAGGGTGCTCTCAGGGACGTGGGTCGGTGAGGGTAGGATCTCGGCAATTTATCAGATGATGCAGGAAGAGGAGGCCTCAGTAGAAGAGCTCAAAGCGAAGTGGGAGGAAGAGCTAGGGGAAGAGATCGACAATGGGACGTGGGCGGATGCCCTGGGGAGGGTGAACTCGTCCTCTTCTTGCGCACTGCTCAGCTTAATTCAGCTGAAGGTGCTGCATAGGGCGCACGTGACGGGGGCCAGGATGAGCCGGTTCTTTGGGGGAAGAGGACAGGTGTGGGAGGTGTTCGGGAGGCCCGGCAAACCACACCCACATGGTCTGGGCATGTCCGGCGTTGGAGGGGTTTTGGAAGGGGGTGGCGGGGACTTTGTCCAAGGTGGTCGGGTCCAGGGTGGAGCCAGGCTGGGAGCTCGCAATCATTGGGGTAGCATCGGAGCCGGGAGTGCAGGAGGCGAGAGAGGCCGGTATCCTGGCCTTTGCGTCTCTAGTAGCCCGGCGTAGGATTCTCTTACAGTGGAGGGACGCGAAGCCCCCGAGCCCGGAGGGTAAGGGGGGGTGGGTTCGGGGTTTGTTAAGGGGGTTTAGTTTTGCGACGGTGTGTTTGTTATTTTCTTCGTTTTTGTATTGTTATTAAGTTATTAATTTATTGCTTTGTACTGGGGGGGATTTCTCTTTCTGTTTAGTTCTACACCTTGTTTACTTTACTGTTGGGAGAAAATTTGTTGTTGAAAAATTTGAATAAAAATTATTTTAAAAAAAATGTATTTGCAAGGCCATCAATTATTTAATTGATCATATCTCCTTGTCCGCTATTTGCATCTGCTTGCACGTTTGCTAGCAGGTTACACTTAGAAATTAAAAGGGCTAATATTCAGTAATTAGATTGATTTATTAATAACAACATTTTTTTTGCAGGCTGCTGATAACTTTGGCCATTGACAAGTTAGTAACATTGATATTGTACAGGAATGTTATAGACTGGTCCTTGCACAAGGCTCGAGACAATTACAAGCTGTCATGACTGAAGTTCTTCAACATTATGAGTTTGCACCTGCAGATTGAAGGCTGGTTATCATTATGCACTAATGAGTAACTAAATTTCCCCAAATTCTCCATTCCATCCACATAGTGATGAGCATCAGAAAGTAAAAATTGCATACTTACTGGTAATCACTGCTGACCCCCTGACTGCTCTGGCTGTCAGCAGGAGTAGGTGCGCACTGTTGATATGTCTAACCTCTGTGTCCCTGATGTGCCAACTATGTTCCAGTCAAATGACAAAAACACACACATGCAAGTAAGTACAGCAAGTCATGCCTGTAAGTTAGCACAAACATACAAGTAAAGCTTCAAACAAGTGTTCTCCCAGTGACTTTCCATTTCCCTCCTTTCCGAGGCTGCTCAGTTCCCAAGCTTTGTCTTGCAATTGGGAAGTGGTAAAATGGGGCAGACTGGGGTAGTCTTTGTGAGTACAGCCCTTTCCTACCTTCAGCTCCTTTGTTCCGCCTTTCCCCAACTCTCCTGAATGTCACTGATTTCTACATCCAGTATCGTGAGATAGTGGAAAGGGAAAAATAAGCACTTGGCAGGCTCTGTCTTTAACTATCTGCAACCAGCCCCTTCTTATAAACATTTACCTCTTCGTTCACCTGAGGAAGGAGCAGTGCTCCCAAAGCTAGTGTTTGAAATAAACATGTTGGACTTTAACCTGGTGTTGTAAGATTCTTACTGTGTGTGGTAGTCTGACTAAGGGTATTACGGTACCTCAGAGGTGAGCTGCTATTGGTGCAGAGGACTCGCTGCCCATCGGCCCGGGTAAGTCATGTGCCTCTCAGCCCGTAGCTCCGCCTACAAGGCGGGATACAAGAACCCGTGTTCCCCGGCAGTCAGACATTCTTCTGTACGTCTGTTGCCGGGCACACATCTTGTGCATTAAAGCCTGTTGTTTGGATCACATCTTTGTCTCGTGTCCAATTGATGGTGCATCAATTTAATGCACAAGTTTTAAAAGATGGAGCTTCGTATCAAGCCGGAGTGCCTTCGACTCAGCCCGCATGCAACAAATGCTACAGCTGCATTTAAACACTGGCTGGCGTGTTTCAATAGTTATTTGAGCACAGCCGAAAGCCGCCCGACAAGGGAACAAAAACTACATATCCTCCACTCGTGCGTGGGCACCGCTGTGTACACGCTCATAGAGGACACGACAGACTATGACGCAGCTATGGACTTGCTAAAAGGACATTTCATCCGGCCGGTGAACCAGGTCTACGCACGGCACTTGCTGGCCACGAGACAGCAATTCCCTGGTGAGTCCTTAGATGAATTCTACCAGACCCTCCTTGTTCTGGGGAGAAACTGCGCCTGCCCACAAGTTTCTGCGGCCGAGCACACCGAACCTTTAATTCGAGACACTTTCGTGGTGGGTATTCAATCTTCCCAGATCCGCCAGAGACTCTTGAAGAAAGAAACTTTAAGCCTCGCTGAGGCACGGGCTCTCGCCTCCTCTCTCGTTATCGCTAACTGCAACGCCTGCGCGTACGCTCCCGACCGCATGGCGGCCCCCTGGGCGGCATGGAACGCGACCCCCCTCACCTCTGCAGACTCTGACCCCCCCAGGCTTGCGCCACAGGGCACCCCAATAAACCCACGGGGCCCCGCTGCTACTTTTGCGGCCAGGCAAAGCACTCCCACCAGCGCTGCCCGGCCCGCACCGCAAAAAGGGCCATTCTACGGCCGTTTGCGAGTCCAAGGTGGTCGCTGCAGTCCCGAGCAGCGACCGCGGGTCCCACTCCTCATGCGCCCCACGGACCTCTCTGCCCCCACCCCCAATGAGTGGTCACCGGGCGCCGCCATTTTGGGCCCCCGACGTCACGTCTGATCCACTGGTGCCGCCATTTTGGGCCACTGACTCCACGTGCGACCCCCGGGCGCCGCCATTTTGTTCACCCCCCACCATGTGCGGCCGACGGGCGGCGCCATCTTGGATCGGCACAGAGGACACCGCAAGTGACCACTCGCTGCCGGATGACGACTCGAAGTTCCTGCGACGACTCGCCTCAGTAACGTTGGATCAGTTAGGGCCCCGCACGCTTTCCACGGCGACCACGAAGATCTTCCTCAACGGTCACGAGACGAGCTGCCTGTTGGACTCAGGGAGCATGGAAAGTTTGTCCATCCCGCCACGGTAAGACGCTGCGCACTCCGGTAAAACAAAGAATCGCTCTGGCGTCCGGTTCGCACTCGGTCCAGATCACAGGGTGCTGCATAGCGGACCTCACGGTCCAGGGGAGGGTGTTTAAAAAACTATAAGCTCTTCGTCCTTCCCCACCTCTGCGCGGCAGCACTCCTGGGGTTAGATTTCCAGTGCAACCTCCAGAGCTTAACATTCAAATTCGGCGGCCCTATGCCCCCCCTTACTGTCTGCAGCCTCGCGTCCCTCAAGGTCGATCCCCCATCCTTGTTTGCAAACCTCACCCCGGATTGCAAACCCGTCGCCACCAGGAGCAGATGGTACAGTACCCAGGACCGGACCTTCATCAGGTCAGAAGTCCAAAGGCTTCTGAAGGAAGGGGTTATCGAGGCTAGCAACAGCCCCTGACGAGCACAAGTGCTGGTGGTTAAGACCAGGGTAAAAAATCGGATGGTCATAGACTACAGTCAGACCATCAACAGGTTTTCGCAGCTGGATGCGTATCCTCTCCCACGTATCTCCGACTTGGTTAACAGGATCGCGCAGTACAAGGTTTTTTCCACGGTGGACCTTAAGTCCACCTACCACCAGCTCCCCATCCGCACGAGTGACCGAAAGTACACTGCGTTCGAAGCGGATGGGCGACTCTACCACTTTTTAAGGGTTCCTTTTGGTGTCACGAATGGGGTCTCGGTCTTCCAAAGGGAGATGGACCGAATGGTCGACCAACACGGTTTACAGGCAACCTTCCCGTATCTCGACAATGTCACCATCTGCGGCCACGACCAGCAGGACCACAATGCCAACCTCTGCAAATTCCTCCGTACTGCAAAACTCCTTAACCTGACCAACAATAAGGATAAGTGCGTGTTTAGCACCGACCGTCTAGCCATCCTCGGCTACGTGGTGCGTAACGAGTGATAGACCCCGACCCCGAACGCATGCACCCCCTGATGGAGCTCCCCCTCCCCCACTCTCTCAAAGCCTTCAAGCGCTGTTTGGGCTTCTTTTCATATTACGCCCAGTGGGTCCCCAATTACGCCGACAAAGCCCGTCCCCTCATCCAGTCCACCCCGTTCCCCCTGTCGATGGAGGCCCGCCAGGCCTTTAGCCGCGTCAAAGCAGACATTGCAAAGGCCACAATGCGCGCTATCGATGAGTCCCTCCCCTTTCACGTCGAGAGCGACACGTCTGAAGTTGCTCTGGCGGCCACCCTCAACCAAGCGGGCAGACCCATGGCCTTCTTCCCCCGGACCCTCCACGCTTCCGAAATCCGACATTCCTCGGTCGAGAAGGAAGCACAGGCCATAGTTGAAGCGGTGCGACATTGGAGGCACTATCTGGCCGGCAGGAGGTTTACCCTCCTCACAGACCAACGGTCAGTAGCTTTCATGTTTGATAATGCACAGAGGGGCAAGATAAAAAACAATAAAATCTTGCGGTGGAGGATTGAGTTGTCCACGTTCAACTATGACATCTTGTATCGTCCTGGGAAGCTAAACAAGCCTCCCGATGCCCTGTCCCGCGGTACCTGTTCCAACGCACAAGTGGACCGCCTTCGAACCCTCCACACGGACCTCTTCCACCCGGGGGTCACCCGCTTTTTCCATTTCATAAAGACCCGCAACCTGCCCTACTCCATCGAGGACGTCAGGACAGTGACCAGGGACTGCCACATCTGCGCCGAGTGCAAGCCGCCCTGAACGAGCGCACCTGATAAAGGCTTCCCGCCCCTTTGAACGTCTCAGCATGGACTTCAAAGGTCCCCTCCCCTCCTACAACCGCAACACGTACTTCCTCAACGTGATTGACGAGTACTCCCGTTTCCCATTTGCCATCCCCTGCCCTGACATGACCACAACCACCATTATCAAAGCCTTGCATACCATCTTCTCCCTGTTCGGTTACCCCGCATGCATTCATAGCGATCAGGGATCCTCATTTATGAGCGACGAGCTGCGTCAATCCCTGCTGAGCAGGGGCATCGCCTCCAGGAGGACGAGTAGTTACAACCCCCGGGGTAATGGGCAGGTCGAGAGGGAGAACGGTACGGTCTGGAAGACCGTCCTGCTGGCCCTACGGTCCAGAAATCACCCAGTCTCCCACTGGCAAGAGGTCCTCCCAGACGCCCTCCACTCAATCCGGTCACTTCTCTACACCGCCACTAACCAAACGCCCCACGAACGTCTTCTTGTTTTTCCCAGGAAGTCTTCCTCAGGGACCCCACTCCCGACCTGGCTGGCTACCCCCGGGCCCATTCTGCTCCGGAAACACGTGCGGGTGCACAAGTTGGACCCGTTGGTCGAAAGAGTCCAGCTACTCCACGCGAATCCGCAATACGCGTATGTGGAGTATCCAGACGGGCGACATGACACGGTCTCCCTCCGGGACCTGGCACCCGCCGGAGCTCGGCCACACCCCCCCCCCCCCCCCCCCCCCCAACACCCACTGCCCCCAGCAACGATGCACCGACAGGGATCCCCTCTCCTGGCTGACCCCCTGAACTGGCCCCCGCTAGCTCCGACCAGGGGTGTGGACACAGAAACAAGATCATTGCTCCCGGAGCCACGGACGACCACTGCTCCGACGTCACCGGCACCACTACTCAGGTCAAGCAGGACATCGAAGGCGCCCACTCGACTGATTGAATCGATGTGACCTACGGGTGGACTTCTGTCTGCGGATGGACTCTTGTATTTTTTTGTTCTTTACCTATTCACCCATCTCCCCCCCCCCCCCCCCCCCCCCCCGATTATGCACACTGTATATAGTTATTGTTCTTTTCTCCTCTTGCATATTAGTTACGGATCAGTGGGCAGCCATCGATGCAACGGCACGGCCTAAACATCTCTAGTCATACTACTAGTCTCACGTACTGACATAAACCCCCCCCCGCCCCGGCTTCTTTTTCAAAAAGGGCTGAATGTGGTAGCATGGCTAGGGGTATTATGGTACCTCAGAGGTGAGCTACTATTGGTGCAGAGGACTCGCTGCCCATTGGCCCGGGTAAGTCATGTGCCTCTCAGCCGATTGGCTGAGAGGTAGGTAGCTCCACCTACAAGGCGGGATACAAGTGTGGTGAATGTAATATATGAATGTATATATACTAATTCTCACTGTTATTGTAAGCGTAGTAGTGCCATCCTACCACTAGGGGGAGTAGCGCTGGGAGCACTTAGGAACTTGTACTGGGCTCCACCCTTGGTTCCGCCCACGACTCCTCCCCCTAGTGCAGCTGTATAAGTATCCGTGTCCAGAGTCAGCCTGGGTCACTACGAGTTCATCAACAGGTAACAGGCTGGCTCTGAAGTAAGTCGATTAAAGCCTAGATTCACATCGGAAACACGTGTCTGGTGAATTGATGGTTCCATCAATTTATTCCACTTAAGAACAGTAAGATCGATTATGGAATCGGCCCTCATGCCTGGACGCCTGGAACTCAACCTGCAGGATGCAGAGGCTAAGGAAATCTTCTCCCATTGGATCCGGTGCTTCAAGGCCTACCTGGCCGAAGCAAGCACAGCCGAAACTACAGAGGATCAGAAGCTGAGTCTACTGCACGCGAGGGTGAGCCATAGAATCTCAACGCAACTAAACTTGGCCAGTTCATATACTGCGGCGCTAGCAGTTCTCGAAAAAATGTATGTAAGGCCAATTAATGAAGTTTATGCTCGCCATGTGTTTACAACTTGCCGTCAGCGGCCTACGGAATCACTCGCCAAATTCCTAAGAGAACTTAACAATTTGTCCAATGACTGTAATTACCAAGCGGTTACCGTGGCTGAACACAGGGAATTGGCGGTACGCAATGTTTTTGTAGCGTGCCTCAGGTCTAACTATGTGCGCCAACGACTGCTGGAAAAGGGGGCCCAGGACTTAGAAACGACTGTGGAAGCTGCGACCACGATGGAGGTCTCCTTCCGCAGCCGTAACCCGTTCCCCGCGACCCATCATGGGCCCCCGACCAACGACTCCCCCAGGCCTGTGCTACGCAGCCGCCCAGCCACCATGCTGCCCCAGCCTGCCATTTCTGCGGCCAGAACCAGCACCCGCGGCAGCACTGCCCGGCCCGCAACGCGACCTGCAGCAGCTGCGGGCGAAAAGGGCATTACGCTAGAGGGTGCCTCGCAAAAGGGGCCCCAGCTTCCAACTCCCCAGCGACTCGCAGTAACCGCTCCCCGCACTCTCAGCCCTGCGGGGCCCGAACCGCTGTGGCCTATGCCCCGACTCCGCCCCCTCCAGCCACGTGCGATTCATGGGGGCCACTATCTTGAATGCCATCTTCCTCGCCGCCCGCTACGTGCGACTCATGGGGGCGCCATCTTGGACGCCATCTTCCTCGCCGCCCGCCACGTGCGATCCACGGGCCCGATTGGCATCTCCGCGCTCGGACAACTCAGTGGAGGAATTCGAACAAGACTACGAACTCGGAGGGCAGTCATCACGGGGCTACTCCAGCACAGCTTATCGAGCCGCCGACTACCCGCAACTCAGCACGGTCAGCCTAGACCAATCCCGACCGAAGAATCTGCGAAACGCGATGGCAGAGGTCCATATCAACGGGTACAAAATGCCATGCCTCTTCGACGCCGGGAGCACAGAGAGCTTCATACACCCAGACCTGGTAAGACGCTGTTCGCTCCCCGTTTTCCCCGCGCAGCAAACTATTGCGCTCGCTTCAGGCTCCCACTTGGTCCAGATCCAGGGGCGCACTGCCGCGACACTCACAATCCGAGGCACTAATTAGTCGAAGTTTAAACTCTACATTTTGCCCGAACTCTGCGCGCCACTCATATTAGGCCTAGACTTCCAGTGTAACCTCAAGAGCCTCACCCTCAGCTTCGGAGGGCCCCTGTCCCCACTCATGATCTGCAGCCTCGCTACGCTGTGAATCCCTCCCCCTCCTCTCTTTGCCAATCTCATTAAGGACTGTAAACCTGTAGCTACTCGTAGCAGGCGGTATAGCCTGCAGGATAGGGTATTTATCAGAGCAGAGGTCCAAAGGCTACTCAGTGAGGGGGTTATGGAGGCCAGCAATAGTCCCTGGAGAGCTCAGGTGGTGGTCGTTAAGACCGGGGAAAAATTCCATATGGTGGCCGACTAAAGTCAGACTGTAAATAGATTTACGCTCCTCGACGCGTATCCCCTCCCCAGGATTGCAGACATGGTAAATCAGATCGCCCAGTATCGGCTCTTCTCCACGGTGGATCTGAAGTCTGCATACCACCAGCTCCCAATCCGCCCGGAGGACTGCCACTACACGGCATTTGAGGCCGATGGCCGCATCTTCCATTTCCTCCGGGTCCCCTTTGGCGTCACTAATGGGGTCTCGGTGTTCCAACGAGCAATGGACCGAATGGTGGACCAGTACGGGCTGCGGGCCACGTTTCCGTACTTGGACAATGTCACCATCTGCGGCTATGACCAGCAGGACCACGACGCCAACCTCCACCGTTTTCTCCAGACGGCACAGAAACTCAACCTAACGTACAACAAGGAGAAATGCGTTTTCCGCACATCCAGACTAGCCATCCTCGGCTATGTCGTGGAAAACGGAGTCCTGGACCCCGACCCAGACCGTATGCGCCCCCTCTTAGAACTCCCTCCCCCTCATTGTCCCAAGGCCCTCAAACGGTGCTAGGGATTTTTTTCTTACTACGCCCAGTGGGTCCCTCAATATGCGGACAAAGCCCGCCCACTCTTTAGGACCACACAATTTCCCCTGTCAGCCGAGGCACGCCAGGCCTTCGACGGCATCAAGCAGAACATCGCCAAAGCGGCCATGCGGGCGGTGGATGAATCCACCCCATTCCAGGTAGAGAGCGACGCCTCAGAGGTAGCTATTGCAGCCACGTTAAACCAGGCAGGGACAAAACCGACCCCCTTGTTGAGAAGGTGCGCCTGCTCCACTGCAACCCCCAGTACGCATTCGTCGAGTTCCCTGACGGCCGTCAGGACACTGTATCCCTCCGGGATCTGGCAACCGCCGGATCCAGCGCCCCCTCTGCCCCCACAGAAGGATCTGTCACCCTACACCCCATGCTGCCGCCCCCTTGCGCTCCAGAGCCCATGAGCTCGCTCCACCAGTCCCGCGCACCCATGCCGGCCAGCCCCCCGTCGAACCAGGAGAGTATGAAGCTTGAATACAACCCTCCCTAGAGTCCACCACCGTACCCCAACACACTACACCCGTCCAGCCACCGCAAGAGGCCGCAACACCGGTGTTCCGCAGGTCTCAGCGGACAATCCGACCGCCGGACAGACTGACGTTATAGACTAGACCACCACCCCCGCCGGACTTGATTTATTTTGCAGGGGGTGAATGTGATGAATGTAATATATATGAATGTATATATACAAATTCACACTGTTATTGTAAGCGCAGTAGCGCCATCCTTCCACTAGGGGGAGTAGCGCTGGGAGCACTTAGGAACTTGTACTGGGCACCACCCGTGGTTCCGCCCATGACTCCTTCCCCTAGTGCAGCTGTATAAGTATCCGTGTCCAGAGTCAGCCTGGGTCACTACGAGTTCATCGACAGGTAACAGGTTGGCTCTGAAGTAAGTCGATTAAAGCCTAGATTCACATCGGAAACATGTGTCTGGTAAATTGATGTTTCCATCAATAAGAACCCGTGTTCCCCGGCAGTCGGCCATTCTTCTGTACATCTGCTGCCAGGTCCACTTCTTGTGCATTAAAGCCTTTTGTTTGGATCACATCTTCGTCTCGTGTCCAATTGATGGTGCATCACTGTGCTCACCCCAGTCCAACGCCGGCATCTCCACATCATATAAACATTTAAACAGACAATGTTGTAAATACTTGGGGGCTGTATTAAAACTAAAAATCCCCATGAGATAGCACATAAGCTTGAACCAATAATTTCCTGAGGTTAGATAATGGAATGCAAAAGCTTAGCTTATCAGTTAATGTTCCCTTCTTCCAGAGGAAGGAACATAATTAGGAGCTTAAAATGAAATTACTGCGGATGCTGGAATCTGAAACAAAATAGAAAATACCGGACAATCTCAGCAGGTCTGCGGAGAGAGAAGGGAGTTAACACTTCAGGTCTAGATGACTCTTTGTCAAAGATAGAGAGAACTCTCTAGCTTTGAAAGAGTCCTCATAAGGAGCTTCATTTCCTTAGCTACTCCTTCTGACACGGTTGCCAAGGTCAGAATCTCCACTTGAGCGTAGTGTGTATGTGTAAGAGCCACAACTTCACTCAACTGGTTTTACACCAACAACCTGCATTTCTATAGTGCCTTTAACCTCGGAAAGCAAATTCCAAGGCACTTCACAGCAGAGTAATCAAATGAAACTTGAGTGAGGGAAGGAGATTTTGGAACAAGTGAGTGAAAGCCTGGTGGGCTTCAAGGAGCAGCTTAAAGGAGGAGAGAAAGGCAGGGAGGTTAAGGGAGAGAATTCCTCAGCTCAGAGCCCAGACAGATGCAGGCATGCCTGCCAACAGAGGAGTGAAGGAAAGGAGAATGCACCATATTACAGAGTTTGGATAATGTTAGTAAGGTTTTAATACCTTCGCGCAGACCCTGATTTAAAGGAATCACGTTCCAGACAGGTACTCACTCAGCTCTCTTTTGAACAAAACAATCAATAAACACAAATGAAATGGGTGATGATGCGCTCCAGTCCCACGGAGCCCACTGGTCATGGAAGGACCACTGTTAGAGATTTGACAACAACAATCTAGAGGTTATCAATAAAATATTCTTCAAAAATAATTCTAGCAAATTACCACATTAAATTCACTGGTTTACTTATTGCCTTCCTTGTTTTAGGCTGACAATTTTCTCCCCTTCTGAAGGCATCAGTTGCTGATGTACAGTTCCCTGGTGCCAATCGTTTAGTGGCACTCCTGTTAGAGGCTTTTGTTCAACTGAACATAGAACGTGTTTCCAGGTGATTTGTTCGCAGGCATACTTGCAACCAAACCTGGTTCTCACTAACATTCATGCTTGTACAACTGTAAAGATTGCTGGGAGCCCGGCTGCTATTGTTATGCCTCACCTAATGCGTAGGCCTAGTTGAGATAATCTAAATCAGCACAGACGGAGGATCTCTGTTTCATGACGACTGTGGATCTCTGGCCCCATGACTCAATGCCTTAACTAGCTTGCTAATGGCATGCTAATATATTATTAAGATACACAACTGAAGGGTATTGTATTATTAAGTACTTGGAGCAGATATAAATAGGCCTGAATGGCCATTAACAGGTCCAGGCTGTAGATGTTCAAGGGGGTCGTCTGACCTGACTGCCCTCCCTATCGCGGCTACGTTCGTGGATAAGTGGTCTTGGAGAGGGAGCACACGGTGTCCACCAGCACGCTTCAGGCCTTCCACGACTGGTGTACTCCGTGGGGGCTGGGCCGCATCATCATCCGTTTCATCAGTGTTTAATTCATTGATTTTTGTTTGATTCAAAAGAGTTTAAATAGGAGAGAGCTGGGACACGGTGTGTGAAGAAAGAGCTGTGAGATTGGACAAAGTCAGTAAACTCTCTGAGGAAAGAAAAACCGAATCTTGATTTTGGCTTCACCAACCAGCTTAGTCTATTAATGTAGCGGAACCACAAAGAGAGCACAGGGTCAGCATTTTGCACTGGGTAGGGTTAGGAGATCACAAACTTGCTGCTAATCTACAGCTTGACTTACATACAAACTCCAGTGGGTTTGTGATGTGTATATAAAGCTCACCATCCTTATTACCACTCCATGCATATCTGCTGAGTTGGAAACGAATAGGTAAATGTGCTTGGAAGGTAACAGAATCATGGAATAATGCAGTGCAAAGTGGCCCTTCAGCCCATCGAGTCTGCACCGACGCATGAAAAACACCTAACCTACTTACCTAACCCCAATTGCCAGCACTTGACCCATAGCCTTGAATGTTATGACATGCCAATAATTCATCCAGTTACCTGAATTCATCCAGATTCCAAACCATCACCACTCTCTGGGTAAAAACCGTTCTCCTCAAATCCCCCCCTAAATCTACTACCCCTTACCTTGAACTTGTGTCCCCGTGTGACTGATCCTTTAACTAGGGGGAACACTGCTCCCTATCCACTCTGTCCGTGCCCCTCATAATCTTGTACACCTTGATCATAGAATCATAGAATTTACAGTGCAGGAGGCGGCCATTCGGCCCATTGAGTCCGCATTGGCCCTTGGAAAGAGCACCAATGCCTCCACCCTATCCCAGTAACCTCACCTAACCGTTGGACATTAAGGGGCAATGCAGCATGACCAATCCACCAAACCTGCATATCTTTGACTGTGGGAGGAAATCGGAGCACCCGGAGGAAACCCACGCAGACACAGGGAGGAAGTGCAAACTCCACAGAGACAGTCACCCAAGGCCAAAATTGAACCCAGGTTCCTGGAGCTGTGAGGCAGCACTGCTAACCACTGTGCCACCATGCCGCCCGATCAGGTCGCCCCCTCAGTCTTCTGTGCTCCAGCGAAAACAACCCAAGCCCAAAACATCAAAAACTATTAAGAATGGTCTACCTAGAAGTAAGATTCCTAATGAACCTGAAAGACTGCCTGAATCAAGTAATATGGGTGTGTTTTCATTATTTCCCTGGAAACTAAACTGGGAACAACTGACAGTAATAAGAAATGAAGGAGTGAGAAAGCTCCATTACTTTTTAGTTTTCAGAATTTAATAATTCATGTCAAAAATCTTTTTTTGGAGCATTGGACATAAATCACCCAGGGCAGTTACACATGTTACACTGTCGGAATTGTTATTTCATAGCATGCAATTGGGTTCACATATTAATGTCTTGTTAGGATAGTCAATTTGTGCAGTATGGTTTTAAGATTAAAACAAAGGTTTGATATTCCGGTCTCTGATGACACCAATCAATGTTCTATATTATGTTGGTACTGTGAAAGTTTGGGTTCTAATTCCATTTCATGCACTTCTATGTTATGTCACCGCAACGCAGTCAATTGTCAGTCACGCATATTAAGGATAAATACTGAAACACCCAAACTAGCTATGACCTTCACTTTCACTATACCACTGTAGCCAATTGATTCCTCATCACATACATTTTAGTCACATTGTGAATCAATTTGCACATTGGTAGTTCTGCTAATGTAATTGACAGTAGTTGAGAGTCAGTAAGAGATTGATTTAATTTACCTTCTGGTTGGATTTTCTTCGGCTGCAGTGCTGGAGCTGGGCTGGCCATTGCTGTCACCCTGAATCCTGCAGGTAGCGTTTCTGTAGATTCTGCCATCATGGTGATGCTATGGATCTCTCGCGGTCGAAAACGCTTTCTCCATGAAGGTGCTCGCCTAAAGTTTTTGTCATCGCCCTGTAATACCAGAAGGAATAAAACTGCGGCGCTACTAGAATTACCTAGACAATCACAGACAAAGAATCACCATTGGTGGCTTATCTTCTCATTCCTGCACAGTCATCTCTGGTGAGACTTCAAGGCAATTTAGACAAGTTGAATGAGTGGGTAAATACATGGCAAATGCAGTATAATGTGGATCAGTGTGAAGTTATCCACTTTGGTAGGAAAAATAGAAAGGCAGAATATTATTTAAATGGTAATAGAAAGGGAAATGTTGATGTGCAAAAGGACCTGGGTGTCCTAGTACATCAATCACTGAAAGCAAGCATGCAAGTACAGCAAGCAGTTAGGAAAGCAAATGGTATGTTGGTCTTCATTGCAAGACATTATGAGTACAGAAGCAAGGATATCTTATTGCAGCTGCACAAGGCCATGGTGAGAGCACACCTGGAGTATTGTGTGTAGCTTTGGTCTGCTTACTTAAGAAAGGATATACTTGCCGTAGAGGGAGTGAGCAAAGGTTCACCAGACTGATTCCTGGGATGCCAGGATTGTTGTATGAAGAGAGATTGTGTTGACTGGGCTTGTATTCACTGGAGTTTAGAAAATGAGAGGTGATTTTATTGAAAATAATAAAATTCTGACAGGGTTAGACAAACTGGATGCAAGGATGATGTTCCCCCTGGCTGAGGGTGGGGGGTGGGGTTGTGTGCACAGATCATGGAGTCACAGTCTCAGGATACGGGGTAGACCATTTAGGGCATAGATGAGAAATTTCTTCACCAAGAGGAACCTGTGCAATTTGCTAATCAATGCTTCCGTTTTATAATTCCCATCCTTGTTTGCAAGCCCCTCCATGGCCTCACCCCCTTCCTATCTTCACAACATCCTCCAGCCCTAGCAGTCTGCAAGATATCTGCACTCCTCTAATTCTGGCCTTTTGATGCTCCAACACTCGTGTTTAAATCTTCAGTTGATTAGACCTGTGATGGGAGTGTCCCTTTAAGAAGGTTTTTTTGTCTTATCACATGGCTTCAGTTATGTCATTGCGTGGGTGAAGCTGAGCTGAGCTGTTTTGGTTTCACTTGCACATTTGGCTGCTGTGGACTTAGACAGAGAACATAAGTTTTTTTGACCTGCCTCTCTATCTTCATTTCCATTCTGCTTGGTAACTTTAAATAGATAATTGTTTTCTGGAAGGAATTCAAATCTGCTGTTTGAAACAGGGAACAGAGTATCAATAACAAGTTTTATACCAGTGAGAATGCTGTGTGAAAAGGGGTTTCTGGTTTTACTTGGATTTTGTTATTGAATTGGAACAGTTAAGGGGGAATTCATTCAGGGTTATACATAGATTACTGTAGCTGTGTGGGGTCTTTGTGTTTGCAGTTGATAATATTCTTGCTCTGTGTGTTTATACAAATGTTAACTAAATTCTTAGAATAAGGCTTGTTTTTTTGATTAAAAGCACCTAAGAAGTCTGTTGAATAACACCTGAAAGGCAGGCTTTTGTGCTCATCCTATCCAAATTCAACAAGAAGGTTATTGGTCAGATGAACTCCATAATATACTTTAGAGCTATCTAAACCTTGCCCATAACAGACCTCAAAGCTCTGGAATATCTTCCCTTATATATTTCTGCCTCTATCCCTCACTTCCATTCTTTAAGATAGATAATTAGAACCAACGGCTAAAATCAACAAATATTTTGGTAAAAGTATAGATTGGTCAACTGATAGTGACAGCGTAAGTTTATTACAAATTGCAACTACATAGGCTTAGTAATATAGAAAACTCTGAAAAAGTCTGACCGACATGAACATATAGGGTTGACAGTCAAAGGAATGGCTGAAGAGAGAAGTTTTCAGAATACATTTAAAGATTGGAAGAGGTGCAATAAGCCATAAGGTTCCTCAGAATAATATTGAATAATTTAAAGCACTGTAATTGAAAATATGGAAAGATGTGTAATTTGAAACATGGAAGTCTGGCAATATCTGGTCTGAGAGAAACCTGAGAGGATACAGGGAAAGATCCCATGAAGGGTTAAAAGCAGTTGCAAAGGACAGGATTATAAAATGCAGATTCTTTCTCTCAAACAGGCTTAGCAAACACACAGGATTCTTGTATTAAGCTAAAACAATGGCTCACGCCTTCATTGAAAGTAACTATTTTAGGAAGCATCTGGAAAAGCATGGATGAGAGTTTCAATTGAATTAAGTGACGAATGTTTAAACAGGCAGGTCTTTCAAATCATAACCAAGTGAAATTTTAGCATACAGCTAAAAGCAAAGGTTTCACACCTTCATTGAAATTAGCTCTCTTAGTAAACAGCTGGAAAGGAAAGGACGATGTTCAGTTGAATTTGGTGTCAATTCTAAGTGTGAAATTCTACTAATACCAAGTAAATTAAAAGGAAATTGGAGACAACCTGTCTACGAGAAACATAATTTAAAGTCAAAATCAAAGGCAAAGTTATGAGCTGGGGACAATTGGAAAATTAGACTATTGAAATGACAGGAATTAAAAGTAACACCTATTGAAACCAAAACATTTTTTGAATATCACAAAGGAACTTTGAACATCACAAAGGACAATGTAATCAGATCTGACGGCTGAGGCCAAGCCCAAAATGAATATTTAGTTATATTAGAATGTTTAGATCAAAGATACTTTTTACAATCAAAGTGAAATAAGCTCATTTACAATAAAGTCGTTAAAACTTAATAACTGTTCGAAAGAGAATATAAACCCGAAGAAAGGGGACAGCCAGCAGAGCCAGCTCTCACAGCTCGGTACATGGTAGGACACAGCAACCGAGCTCACCAGCGAATAAATCTAAAGACGACCAGATTTTAAAAAGAAGATTGATTGTCAAGATGGGCCTGAAGGTCCCTTCAACCAACCAGAAGGATCCAGAAGCAAGATCTTTTTACCTTTCTGTAAACAAAGTGTTTGCAGCTTTTAAAAGTAAAATTATAATAAAATAACTTAAAAGTTTTAACCTGAAACAGTGGTTATTAGCTTACTTTACTTACTTAGCAACGCAGGACCCAGGACATCGATGCTACTAAGGGGTAAGTAGGTAAAATTCTTCGGTGAAGGCATGGGTTATACCGGGGGATAACTTAAAATATAGTTTGAACTGAATAGCACCCACCGAAGCCTGCATCAGAGTCAGGGAGTGAGAATCCCTGTTCACCATTTAGAATATCGACCCTTTTTGGTATGGGGGAATTCTAAGAATAGTGGTGAGTTTTAACTTCAGCACAGAGGACCAGGTTAAGAGAAAAGTGGGAAACATGTGCTGAAGAAGGTTGCTGAGCAAGGCAGGCCAAGGCCAAACCCATGGAGAGATAGGAAAATGAAGAGGAATCCATTTGGTTTCATTCCTTAACCTTTCCCTATATCCATTTAAATTTATCTTCTTTTTTTTCAAATTAATTCCGTATGATGGAAAGGATGGGCCACAGTCATGGTGAGATAGTATGTGGGAGACAGAGTTTGGCAAACTGGCTTGGTCTTGGTTGAAATTTGGAAGCTGAAAAAGTTGGTGATGAAGAAAGGATGTTGGCGAGTGATGCTGTGGAGGGAGTAATTGGCATCCTTCGTGATGGATTAGGACATGGCTCAGTCTGAGTGAGTAGTTTTAAGGGGAATGTAGCTGGAACGATTACAGACAGGTTTTGGTTGAAGTCAAACAGAATGCTTATAGTCGGGGATGGGCTGTTAAGCCAGTGATGGAGATATGCTGACTGCATTCGCACAGCTCACAGTGGAATCAATGAAGGGTTGGTCCATGAAGAAAAGTCAATGGAAAGATGGAATAGATGACTGCGTCAACCATTACACAGAGGTTGAGGAGGACAAGAAGGGTTAATGCAACATAACATTCAAACTCAGCTCTTTCTGATATGATAAAAGATTCCCCTCTCCCTTGAATCCAACCCTTGATGTATGTGAGCCAATAATTCAGGTCACTCAAATGTGGATAGGATGGTATCTAGATTTTCCTCAAAGAGAGCGTGGGTGAATCCCTAATACTCACATCATCCAACTTCCGCTCAGTTCCTAAGGCCAACAGGTTGTTGAATTCACGTTCCAAGACCTGTCTTGCCTATTAAAAAAAATTGTGGTCAGAATCCTTTTTAAACTCTGGTAGTTATGATAATTATTTGCAAATCAAATGGGCACAGGAAACAAAGACATTGGTACTGAGCTTACTTGTGTATTTTGTGTGGGGATTTGTAACAATAACGCTAGACTGTTGTAATCAAAATTTTCATCCAGGGCTACCAAGGCTCCGTGTACCCCACTTTCAACAATGTTGTTGGCATACTCCCGTAGTCCAATTGACTGCACCCAGTGAATGACTTGATCGTTAGTCCACACCAACACGTCTAGGCAAGAGTCAAACAAAGAACATTGTTTCATAGTCAAGAAATGTTACTCACACCAACTGGGAATTTATGTTACGACACCCTGGGCTAATGCGTGGTCAATTCCAGCCCCACTTGTCCCAGACTCACAACACAAGTGAATTAACCAATAATTTTTAGAAATAATACCCAAAGTCTTTGGCCTGTGGCTGCCGAATAATTACAGTTGTCAGGATTGTAATTGTAAACACAATTATTCTTTATTTATAGCAAGAACTATACTGAAATATGTAGTAAATATAACTGGTTAACTATGATCTAATTCTAATCCCCACTTTACCTTCCCCCCATTATCTACACACACACACACCAGATAAACAGAGGGGAGGAGGGGTGAAAATCATATCTAAAAGGAAAAAACAAGAGTCTTTGTTTCAGATGGTGATTTTTTAGCACCTTCCTCCTCTGCAAACTTTGCTTTCAGTTTGGGGTTTTACTGTAGATTCATTCAGGTCTTTGTCACTTCAGAAATACAGCACTCTCAGCCTTTTCTGGAGAAAACAGGGGAGAGAGTAGGTCCTTGTCCCTGTGCTTCCAGGAGTCAAACTGAACTCCTTGGGACACTGAAAATCATCCCACTGGGATAGGATCCAATCAACAGCTGTAACCAGGCAGAGTACAGCCTGTTTTCCAATCAATCAAACCGAGTCTCCCCCGCCCCCCTCTCTCTCTGGTGCCAAAATATCTGGGATCTCATGCCCAAACCAGCAGAGTCACAGAGTAGTGTTCTCTCCTGTAACATCTAAATTCCTCACTCCTCTTTTCTGCTTGAATTAAAGACACATGTTAATTAATCAGCCATGGATCAAAGATGGTGGCAGCAAACTAAAAGAAAGTGGAAATAAGGGAATAAATAGGAATGACTCTTTCAGGGGGAATTACTTCAATTCTGGAAAAAGCAATGCTTCCTACACAGCTATATGTTCAGCACCACAGGACTGTCTGGGTAAAATGACAGTGATTGGCAGTTCTGAAGACTGCTTCTGAATTGTTCACAAACTCAACATATTCTTTAGAAGCTATGATTCAGAGATGGAACAGTAAAAATCAGATAAGACAGGATAGGAGACATGGTTCAGCATACTAATTTGCCAAATTACTGTGGAACTCCATAAAGGAGCTTCAGTTACTTAGAAGATTAAGCAAATTAATTACTGAAACAGGAAATAAGAGCCCAGAGGCACCACAAATCACCTACAAATGTATTTCAAAAATCCTCTATTCAGATTTCTTTATCAAATGAGGCATTTTCCTCCCCACACAGACTCATCATTTCAGATCTCCATGCACAGCCGGAGAAGTCGAATCTACTCGGTGGCTCAGCAATCTCAATCATTATCAAAGCTTGCTGGAGATGTTTCATCCTAACAGTCCTTACAGCAATAGCGTACATTTAAGTAAGAAAAGACCATAACTGACACGGGTCCCAATGCTGCAGAAAGTCTCACGAAATTGTAGGTTTTGAAATGAGATGGGAAATAGACCAAATACAGGAGGGTTATTTGATACCAAAGAAAATGCTTCTATAGAGGCTTTTGTTCCATAACGGTCTCCTCAGCTGTTAATATGACCAATACTGCAAATGATCACTACGGTTCAACTGATCAATGTTTTACAACAATTTGCATACTGCTAAACCACGGTGCACTCCTGCATCAACCAGCATCAAATATGTGATTAAATCCTGCTCACATTGGTAGTGCTACATACATGTTAGAGCTTTAGTAAGCTGAATTTGGCTTTTATTTTGTTCCGGGTTCTGAATAAAGCACTGCTCCAATGTGAAAAGTGTGCAGTTATACTCAAAATCCTCTTACAATTCATCAATCACCAGACCATTACTAATATTTTTACCTGTTCATATCCTAGATTATGTAGATTAACTGCATCATACTTGAAGTAATTAACTTTGAGGGGACCATGACCACTGAAGTGATGGAACTGTACTTAAATATACAATCGATCTAATAGAGTGTAGCCTGGGTTGTGACTTCAGAAAAACAACTTCAAGAAGTATGTGATCATTATAAGCAGTGATCAATATCATACAATATAATTCTAGTATGTGTGCGTATGATAGCATATACATCACACTTAGTTACAGATACAAAAACAATCTTCAAAAAATGTTAACTTAATGCTGGGTATCTCAGATTGTAATTTGAAATGATAAAACGCTACAATTCATAAAATATTTTGGCCAAACAACAACTACATTTGTGGCTCTGCTTCCTTCACAACAATTGAACCATTTCACCTTGAAGGTACATCTCTCCAGCTTAGCAAACATATTAAAAGCCACATCATCACCTGTCAGTCACTATCAGAGAAGGTATGAGGCGACACCAAATGGTTTCAATTCAGTGAAATTCTTAGATTTGCGGAAGGATCTAATCCACCTGGACAAGATTCAGTTCATCACCCAATCAGAGCAGAGCCGTTTCATCAGCACCAAAAGTGACCCTGCGCTGAGCAGCTCTTTCTCCAAAGGGAAAGTATTAGCAATGTCTGACCCACCTGGCTTCGCCTGTAAAAGCTGCTCATCGACCACAGGGCAGCATAGTGATTATTCTCTACTTGGGATTGGTCCTGGTCAGAATGTCACAGGGGGCAGGAAGGAATACAGAAATAGACTGCTGTACACATTTATGCAAACAAGTAAAAATGAATATCCAGGTTTTCCAATTTCAATTTTGGATTTGAGCAGAGAATCGAACACCAGTATTTCTTTTGAACCAACCTTTAATTTCAAGTTGGCTTTCTTCTCTCTTCCGCTCCAGTTCCTTCCTGTCATAGTTCAATCTCTTCAAACACATGATGCCATAATGTAAGCATGTGCTGGAAACAAGGCAGATGTTATTCAGCATAACCTATATTAAAAAAAGCCCGTGGATTTTTTTTTTGTGTGCTTTCCTTGGCTCAATGGTAGTACCTTTGAGTCAGCAAGCTGTAGGTTCAAGGCTTGCTTTAGAGACTTGGCCATGCAATCTAGGCTACCACTTCACCGCAGAATGTTGCACTGTTCAAAGTGCCATCTCTGTTGGATGAGATGTTAAACTTGAGCCCTGTCTGCACTCACAAATGTGTGTAGAATATCCAATGACACTTTTCAAAGAGCGGGGGAGTTCTCTTGGTACCTTAGCCAATATTAATTTCTCAAATAACACCATAATTGATTATTTTGTAACTAATCACATTGTTGTTTGTGGGATCTTGTGGTGGGAAAGTTGGCTGTCTCATTTAATCACAACAGTAACTACATTTCAGAAGGACTTATTCAGGATAGGAGGTACTATAGTTAGATATACAGGTGACACTAACATAGGTGGGATATTGAGTTGCAATGAGGAAATAAGAAATTTACAAATGGATATAGATAGGTTAGATGAGTGGGCCAAAATTTGACAGATGGAGTTTAACGTGGATAAGTGTGAGGTTATCCATTTTGGTCAGAAAAATGGAAAGGCAACATATCTAAATGGAGAGAAACTTCAGAGTGCTTTGGTGCAAAGGGATCTGCATAGGGGCTTTTCATAGTAATTTCATTGAAGCCTACTTGTGACAATAAGCGATTGTTATTATTATCTGGGTATCTTTGTGCATGAATCTCAGAAATCCAGTATGCAGGTACATCAAGTAATAAGGAAGGCAAATAGAATTTTGCCTTTCAAAGCTAAAAGAATAGAGTATAAAAGCAGGGAAGTGATGCTGCAATTGTACAAAGCACTGGTGAGACAGCACCTGGATCAGTGTGGTTTTGGTCCCCTTATTTGAGGAGGGATGTAGTTGCATAGAGGATGTTCACCAGATTAATTCTAGAGATGGGCGGGGTAGGGGGTTGTTTTATGATGAGAGATTGAGTAGTTTAGGTCTATACTCTCAAGTTTAGAAGAATCAGAGGAGATCTGATTGAGGTTTAGAAGATAATAAAAGGTATGACAAGTAGACGTAGAGCGTGAACTTCCTCTCGTGGGGCAATCTAGAATGAGACTTCATCGTTTTAGGACAAGGGTAGCAGATTTAAACCAGAGATGAGGAGAAATTCCTTCTCTCAAAGGGTCGTGAATCTGGAATCTGGTGGATGCCAGAATATTGAGTAAATTTGAGGAGGAAATACAGATTTTTAATTAGTAATGGGTTGAAGGGTTATGGAGAACGGGTAGGGAAGTGGAGTTGAGGCCGAGTGGAGATCAGCCATTATCTTATTGAATGGTGGAGCAGGCTCGAGGGACTGAATTGCCTACTTCTCCGAGTTCTTATGTTCATTGACTGTGAATTGCTTTGGGGCATTATGAGGTCATGAAAGGCGCTATAAACTTGCAAGTTCTTTCCTACTGGGACAAATTTGCTTTAGGTCTCAAAACAAACAAACCAGTTGATTCAAAAGCAGGCGTTTTATGAAAATCAAACACACTCCTGATTATTTAATAGAGTAAATGTACAACATTAGATTGTAGGTATAGCCTCTTTAGCCATAATGCAGGCAGGCCTAAGGACAATGGACATGGTTTTCCTCGCTCCCTCCCAGTGTGCTTTATGGTGATGGAGGTGGCGTGCTATTGGCGGATCTTGACGCTGTCAATGGGGTTTCCCATTCTATGCACCCTCCACCCCATCGCCGGGAAACCCAGGGTGGGGATTTGCCGTCGACAGAACCAGAAGATCCCACCAGCGAGAACAGCTGTTAAATTCTGGCCAATGTATACACTTTGTAATTGCATATTGATGCTAAAAGGGATTTCTTGCAACAGGTAGTGGTGTATAAAAATGCCTTAAAATCCACACTTTTCTCACGCTGCATAATGTGGAGCTAGCTAATTATATCAATAAACATGTCAAAATTCACACTAGAGTGTTTTCTACGTTAGCAGTGTATGTCGCACAGTGCTCAGTTATGGGCGGTCACTTTTCTTCATAACCCAGTCTATTTTTAACTTTACTTAGTGGACTTCAATCCAGGGAATGTGCAGGAATAATGAATTTCCAAAACATCACAATTGAAAGAGACTTCAGCACTGTTACAATATTTTTTTAAGAATCGTAATTTTTCTCGTCAGGTACTAATTTCATGATAGCGCTTTCATTTAAACTGTAGTGTAACCGAGTAGACACCCAGAAAGAATAACTCTACTGAGCTGCAGAACATTATAGATCCTGGAATATAACTCAGATCTGCAGGCTCCATGTTGTTCTGAGCCATTACTGGTCTGAAACCAGCACTTGTGTTACTATAGTATTAGAATGGAAACCTGCAACATGCAGGAAATATCTGTACCTATGATATAAAGGGTTCAAGTGGAAGAGAGAGAAGTGGCACACATGCAGATCGAAATTCAAAACAAAATTAACAAGCCTTTTCATCGGATATTTCTGTTTTTGCACATGCTAATGCGTGGACTGGCTACATCTTAGCCAGAAGTTTACTCAGCCGAATGGCTCACTCTATTGCAGGCATTTGCAATCAGACTGCAAAAAAAACACAACAGCTCACCGGTGAAAGCTGTCAACCATTTTCAAATGCATTCGCAGGTCTTTCTTGGTGAGGTGGTCAAGCATTCGCGCATCTACCAGGCACTCCATGAAGTAGCTGCGATACTGGGGCAGTCCGAGGCTGGGAAGCCACTCGTTACCAATCCATTCGTGGTTCATATCTCCATAAGCCAAAGTCTGGTGAGAAGAATGGATAAAGTCATTTATGATGGAAACATATTGCATTGTCTTCTGAGAAGAGAGGCTGACCCCTCCCCCCCTCAAATGGTTTCATATTGGAACTGATATTATTAAACTGTTGGAAGTAATGCATAAACAGGGCAGGAAGGATTATGGGCTCAAGTGTCATTTTGCATGCAGATTTGGAAAGTGTTTACCAACCTTCGGGCATCTTATTGTCAATAAGGTAACAGATCATAGCTCAAAAATCTTTGAAGCGGGGGGGGGGGGGGGGGGGGGGGGGAATGTTTATCAAGAGAAAGAAACACTGTTAGGTCCTGCTATTTAAACAGCTGGTCAGGTGTCAGTCACCTGCCAATGCAGAGAAACATGCCAAGGATGATAATTAGCTTGAGAATGTATTTAGGTCGATCACATATCCTCCCCACCCCTCCTCCCACCCCCACTACTAAGCGTACCTGAGCAGAGGTATTAAAACAACATGCAAAATTATTGGTTATTTATTAGAAAAAGGCTCCAGACTACCTATGAGCAACGATGTTGAAGATCAGCTCGACATTTTCTCTTTGGGAAATAAATGGATGCTGATTGATCAAATTAACGAAGCCATCAAGTGAAGACTTCTGGTAAAATGAAAAACCTGGCAGCACTCTCAGCAATAACCCGTGTGGAACAACTGCTATTCGTTCTTATCCTTTTGAACAAATGTCAAAAAAGTAAAATGACCATCGAGAGGACATGACACGGGGCTGACTGCGAGCATCCAACTGCAGGCTGAGAGCCAGGCAGTGACAGCTGATTTCAACCTTCTGAATTTCCCCCAAGCGATTAAAGCAGCATTTCATTCAAGTGAACGGGTCAGCTAATTGAGGCCCCGAAGCTGCAGCTAAGATGTTTCTGCAGCAGTCAGAAGGCACTATGGCCTCAAGGCACACAGAGCTACTACACGTCAAGCATAGACTTGATCATAGACTCCAATGCTGTACACAGCTTCACTCTTCCATTAAGAAGGGTGGAAGAAAATATATAAAACGCCTTTTTAACAAGGCTCCTTTCACAACTCTCTGGTTGTCTCTGCAGATACCAGCTCGGCTACAATTACTCAAGTGCCGATTCTTCACGTTGGCACGTTTAAGCGTTGGCACCGGGGATGGATGTTAACATGGAGAGTATGCTTGGGCTGGTTTGAAGTCAGGAAACCTGGAAGACTGGGTTTTTCCACACTTTCCACCGAATTTACTGACAGGTTCTGATCACCAGATTCAGCTTCCTGAATGCAGCTAATAGACAGGCTGCCTGACAGGTCTTCAGCACCATGTAGTAGCCAGGGAGCTGGGAATATGGAGGTCGCTGGAGCATTGGAGGCCAGGTTTTTTTTTGGGGGGGGGGAAGAGAGGGGGGGAGGGAGGAGAGATCAGAAAGGTTGGAGGGGGAGATCAGGGGCCTTGCATTGAGGAAATTACAAGTAACAGGGATGGAAGCGTGGGCCTGATCATAAGGGTTGGTGAAGAGGTCAAACTTGATTCAGCATGTAAGTAGTGAGGAGCCAGAAATCCTCGCCTCTTTTTATAGTCGTTGGATTTTCTCGGGCCTGCGCTCAGTTGGTCAGGGTTGATTTTAAAATTATGGTTAATTTTGAGGCATGCAACAACAATATAATATTAAAATGGTAACACCTCCTCCTCTGCCACCTGCGTGAGTGGAATGGTGGCACAGTGGTTGGCATTGCTGCCCCACAGTGCCAGGGACCCAGCTTCAATTCCTGTCTTGGTGACTGTATGGAGTTTACACGTTCTCCCTGTGTCCGTGTGGGTCTCCTCCGGATGCTTCGGTTTCCTTCCACAATCCAAAGATGTTTAGGTTAGGTGGGGTTATGGGGCTGGGAGTGGGCTGAGGGAGGGTGCACTTTCAGATTGTCGGTGGAGACTTGATGGGCCGAATGACCTCCTTCTGCACTGTACGGATTCCATGGTTTTATGGTCCTGAGTGGGCTATTTGTCTGCACTTGCTACCCCACCTTCATTAAAACCAGGGGCGGCATTCTTTCCTACCTGGCATGATGGAGGGTCCCGGAGTAGGGGAGTGGCGCCAACCACTCAGGGGTCGGGCCTCCCCAAAGGTGGGGAATTCTCCCCAGCTTTGGGGGCCAGCTCCGCGCCGGAGCGGTTGCCACCAGAAGACCGGCGCAAAAAACCGGCGCCCCCGGCAGCGGGGCTGGCCGAAAGGCTTTCGCCGGTCCGCGCATGCGCCGCCAGTGACGTCAGCGGCAGCTGGCCGCTGACGTCACTGCCGGCGCATGCGCGATGTGGGGTTCTCTTCCGCGTCCACCATGGTGGAGGCCGTGGCAGACGCGGAAGAAACTAGTGCAGCCAGGGCACTGGCCCGGACTCTGAGGAGGGGGGCCCCGATCGCGGGCCAGGCCTCCGTGGGGGCACCCCCCGGGATTCTATCGCCCCCCGCCCCCCCCAGGACCCCGGGGGGCCTGCTCGCGCCGCTGAGACCGCCGTTCCAGAGGTGGTTTAAACCTCGGCGGCGGGAGAGGCCTCCCAGCGGCGGGACTTCGGCCCATCCGGGCCAGAGAATCGCCGCAGGGGCCTCTCCGATCGGAGTGGCGAGATTCCTGCCCCCGCCACTTCCCGGGTGGCAGAGAATCTCTGCCACGGCGGGGGCGGGATTTTAGACGCCCCCAGGCGATTCTCCGACCCTGCTAGGGGTCGGAGAATTTCGCCCCAGAAGTGGACAGAATGGCATCAGGATTCAGATCTTTTAAAATTTTAACACTTCACCTGATCCTAAGCTGCCTGTTTTTAGGGTAACATTTCACTCTGCCATCCCACCTCACAACAATGTGTCAGCATGATGTTCAATCACCCATGATTGCGCAATGCCCAATCTTTGCCAATGCGACAGTTTAATTTCCCTGCAGACACGAAGTCTAAACATTCAAATGATTTGGAAAGCTCTCCCTGTTTAAAGGAGTACAATTTTATTATGAAATCGATTGACTCAGACTTTTCTCCAAAAACATCTTGTGGATCAGTCTCCACTTGTAATACTTTTAAACCAAAGGGGGGGGGGGGGATCTTGTGTTTTATTGAAGGGCAGGGACTGCAAAGTAATGTTGAAGAAGTCGCTTCAACGGTGAGAATGTTAACATCGAGGAAGGTGATTTTCCTGTCACACCATGTAAGTTTTGCTCTGAAAACGCAATTGTTACCTTAAAAGTTCCTCAGAAGAACTGGTAAGCTTGATATTTTGGGCAGTGTACCCTGCCCGCCAGCTGAATGAAGTACTGCAACAAGTGAAAGAGTTAGTCACATATAGTGAAGGATGAGGATATGGGTGGGATCTTACTGCTTAGTCAGGCTAACTAGTCTGTAATAGATTGGTACTGAGGAACATTCTTGCTGCACTACCGGTCTTTCCATGATCCCTTCATCACCCTCCAATCAGTTTTCAACACACTCGTTAAAACATTTACAACAAGAAGTTTGCCATACTTGCAGCACGGTAACACAGTGGTTAGCATTGTTGCTTAGGTCACTGTCTGTGCGGAGTCTGCACATTCTCTCCGTGCATGGGTTTCCTCCGGGTGCTCCGGTTTTCTCCCACAATCCAAAGATGTGCAGGTTAGGTGGATTGGTCATGCTAAATTGCCCCGTAGTGTCCAAAAAAAAAGTTAGGTGGGGTTTCTGGGTTACGGGGAAAGGTTGGAGGTGTGGGCGTAGGTAGGGTTTTCTTTCAGGGGCCGGTGTACACTCAATGGGCCGAATGGTCTCCTTCTGTACTGTAAATTCTATGATTCCATATCTACACTCAACTCAATGGATTCCCTTCACACAAGATTAACAAGTGCCCAGCTGTTCCTCACTCCAGAGCAATTACTTGGATTAAGACAAGAGTCAGGCTCCCGGACGTTGGTTCCACCTCACACAGCGACAATGCATACTCAGGTCAGCAAATTAATAAAAAAGTCGACACGAGTCATCCAAAAAGCTTCATTCCACCCTTCAGAGCCACAAAGGCAGAAACCATCTCACAATAAACAAGGAATTTACAACTATCATGTGATTGTGGACTTGTTGCTCTGAGGAAACAGGTTGCAAGGAATATCAAAAGTTTCAAAAACAGTGAATGGGCAACCTTCAAACATGCTCAAATTAATAGTTACCACATCCAATGGTCCTTCCTGAGGCAATTAGGGATGGGCAACAAATGCTGGCCCAGCCAGTGATGCCCATATCCCATGAATGAATCAACAAAACTCATCCCATCACGCACTGACATGCAAGATGCATCACAGAGGCTATTTTCCTAACTGGTTAGGAGGTCTTCTCATCAGCGACATCTGGCTACTCTTACTCAAGAAACACATTACCCTCCATACTGCACAGCCAGCCAATCAGCAGCACGATTGTTAAAACGTACTGACCTATGACAAACACGATAACCTAACCAATCTGCAATAAGATCCCACGCATAATTCTATCCTCCATTATATGTATAGAATTGCCTTTCACTTGGTGCAGTCATTCCTCCAGATGTCTGGCAAAGTACACTGCCTAAAAACATCAAAACTTACCAGTTCTGCTGAAGAAAGCTTTTAAGGTAACAATTGTTCTTTTTCCAGCGAAATTCACATGGCTTAATGGTAAAAGCATTTTAATCAAGGTCAGGTATTGCGGTTGAGGAGGTGGGTATTGGAAAATCTTGCAGTTGGGGAAAAGAGTCAGAATAATGAAGAGGTTTGAAGACAAAGTTCCGTATTGGGGTGGCTAGATGGGTACCATCAATGGTAGACATTTGGAAAGACTTACTTAACACATTATAATCACCGAAAATTCAAACATATTTGAATATCTTGCATACTCACCTGAGCCCAACTGCCCTCCTCATTCTCCTAACAGGTTAGCAAGTTAGTAAAAGCATTAACAGAAAAAAGGAAAATGAAAAAACTCTGATTAGTTCAATCCATGTAGCTAAATTGCTGGGCTAGAATATTATTTCACCTCATCAATATACTTTGCAAAGCGAACACAAGGTAGAGTTGGACAGGAAGCCATAGTAATTCAAACTCCGCAACGGGTTTGAACATCATGAGCAGCATTTTTATTATCTTAGCCAATTTGGCAGTCAAAAATATAATCAGACAAGGACACTGCATCTAATCATCTACTTTACTGAAAGAATTACAATCAAATCGATCACTGGAAAAATAAGAGCGACCATCCCCTCCCCACTATTGGACAATAGGGCAAGGCAAGTAAGAGTGAGCAATACAAAGCCTGTTGGTTAACTTCTGAACAATGGAAATAAGGAAGGGGACTCAATGGGGGTTGACGATGGTAGTGCAGGCCATGTTGTGTGAATGGGCTTTCAAAGCTGTTTGATAAAGAACCACATAAAGACGCATTAGAAATACTTAACCCGACAGGATTAAAAGTGCGGTCACTGCGTGGATAGAATTTTGCCTAAGAGATAACAAATAGAGAGTAGCGATGAGCAACTGTTTTGCAGACTGGCAGGAATTATATGATGGGGGCACGGAATAAGATCCTTTGAATTTACCTTTGAAAAGATTCCCAAATTCAGGCTATGGTTCATGATGCCTCTGAGGGGCCGTGAACCAAGAATCACTGACAGGATTGCCTGATTCCAGAAAAATTGAAGGGTGCTAGGAAGCGCAATGAAACCCACAGTTCAGGTGTGCGGGGCTGCCAGGAATGGGGGCAGGAATCCCAAAATCAGGTCCTGCCCACCACTTTTAAATGGCTCTGTGAAAACATGGGCCATAAATGTATAAAGTCAAGCAGGTTATTCTAAAACACGGACTAGGCCCGGCTGAATTATTGCGGCCAATTTAGGTATCATAATTTAGAAATTATGTCAAGGCCCTTAGAAAGGTTGCATAGGAGATTTACTAGAATGGTAACAAGGGCGAGCGACGTCATTCTGTGATGAGACAAGAGGAGATGCAGTTGTTGTCAGAGCAGAGAAGGTCGAGGGAAAATTTGATGAAGGTGTTCAAAATTATGAGGTATAGATTAGAAAGGAAGAAATGGTTACCAGTGGCTGTAGGATCTGTAACCAGAGGACATAGGTGTAAGGTATTGCTGAAAAAAATACATGCTATCAAAGCTTTTGACTTGCACTTATCAGGAAAGTTTCTCAAGATTACCAAATTTCAAAGGGAACAACAATTAATACTCCATGAGAAAGCATGCTGATTGGTTGACAAGCGGGATCTGATTGATCGAGGTGTTGTCGTGGAGAATGTACCAGACAACAATTATCCTCCAAGTATTTGTTTACGTTCTAACCAGGCAAGTTTTTTTTTTATAAATTTAGATTACCCAATTATTTTTTCCAATTAAGGGGCAATTTAGCATGGCCAATCCACCTACTCTGCACATTTTTGGGTGGCGGGGGCGAAACCCACGCAATCACGGGGAGAATGTGCAAACTCCACACGGACAGTGACCCAGAGCCGGGATCGAACCTGGGACCTCAGCGCCGTGAGGCGGTTGTGCTAACCACTAGGCCACCGTGCTACCCCTAACCAGGTAAGTTGACTAATTTAAGATAATCACACAGACTTGCAACGTGGCTCACTTACACGTGCTAGAAGCTACACGTGCAGAACCCTTTGCCTTTGCAAACAGAGAGAACATGTCCAGACATCGCACCTTTTTCAACTAAACAAAAGCTGAATGTGGGTGGAGCAACTATTCTCTAGTCCAATCTCCATGGCAACACCTCTACCAATCAGAGACCACTTGCCAACCAATCCACACCCTTTTCTCATGCATTATGAATTGTTGCTCCTTTTGAGATTTGTATTCTTGCGAATCTGTCCTGACGACTGTAAGCCAAAAGCTTCGACAACCTGTCTTTTTTTTTACAGTAATACTCAAGTTAGGTACTACCAAACGACTATAGATACAAGGACTTCCGGACTTAACATTAAGTTCAACAACTTTCAACTGTGACCTCTCTCCTCCACCTTCACTCCATTTTTATTTCTATTTATTCTATCTATTTTCATTTCTTCCATTGATCTGTTTTCCCCCACCATTGCCCCCGCTCCCCCACCACACTTGGGTCATCTGTTCCCTGTTCCTCGTTGTCTTTTAACACACTGCTTACCTTTGTTCTGCCATTAACAAATTCTAAAACTCTTAATGTGCCATTATCAGTACCCTTTTTAGCCTTGATCACCCCCATATACATTCCCTTCGTCTTTTTGTCCTGTAATGAAAAATGTGGTATTTGGGCCGTGGGTATTGTCCTGGGAGGACTTGGGATTTTTGTTTGGGGAATCTATGTTGGGCGAAGGGAGCAGATGACCAACTTGTGCTGGTGTCTTTAGAGGAACGGGACATCACCAGTCAGTGCCTTGAAGCTCATCTGCCTGCCATTCAATTAAAAATCATGTCAAGTCTTTGACCATGTTGCGGGGAGAAAAAAAGATAGTTGGCCACTATTTGTATCTGCGGGTGTGTGAGTCGTCGACCCCAATGGGAGTTTTGGCTGTTTATGGAAAAAAAATTTTTTTGATTGGAACGCGTGCTGGGACTCGCGGGGGCCCTTGCTGTTTGAAGAAAGGTGAGCGCTCGCGGCTACCATTATTTAAAAAAATAACGGCAGTTAGGAGCAGTTGAGGCAGTTGAAAGGCAGTCAGTTGGAGAAAGGCAGCCGGAGAAGAAGGCAGCCGACTACCGGAGCAGAAGAAAAAAAAGCCAACGCCATGCAGAGGCTGGGCAACGGCTCCGTAATGCGAACCAGGTGCCAGCGGCGACAAAGACCAAGGTCACAAAGAAACAAATAAAGAGCAGGAGGAAGAAAGAAGGAAAAGCTGTGAGGCTCACTTTTTAAAAAAAACCAAGCAGCTGAGAAGAAACATAGGAAGACGCAAGACTAAAAGAATAATGATTGACAAGGAAGACCTGCAGGTCTTACTACTGGCCCAAGCATCTAAAGAAAAATATCTGTTGTATCCTTTAAAAAAAATATAGTTTTAATCTTTTAATTTTGAAAATAAACTTGTGTTAAGTTGATAACCTGAAATTGTTATTAATTCCAATTATAAAGTTTACTTATTCTACTTAAAAAGCCTGACCCGTGAGTAGAGCTATTAAGTGATAGGCAAATGAAATCTTTGAGGAAGATATGGGTTATACCGGTGATTAACTTGAAAATTAGTTTGATCCGAATAGCACCCACCTAAGTCTGTCTTGGAGTCAGGGATTCAAGGGAATCCCTGTTCACCATATAGAATTTCTCGACCCTTTTTAGTCTGGGGGAGATTTCTTATTGATTTCTTGATCCTTTTTGGTTTGGGGGAGAATTCTTGGTGATTTTAACTTCATGGTGCCCAACGTGGGGCCTAGGATATTACAAGTTCCTAGGTAAGGCGAGACTAAAATACTAGAAATTTCTAGTTAAGCGGAGTGGAGGTTAGAAGAGAAGCTTCTAACCGGCATATATGCTAAAGTATTGGACATTTTTGGTGTGTGTGAGGGACGAACTTTACCTGCCGAGTTTAGTTCAGAAAGTCATGGGGGATTGACTTTGGGAAGAATATTCTGTGGATCGGGGGGACATAAAACTCAGTTGGGTGCGAGTATTAGGGGATGGAAAATACTATCCCTGAGTAAAAGTCCGCTGGACATCTTCGTGCCAAGTATTGAGTGTCCTGCATCTATTACTGGCAGAAGTAGACCAAAACATAAGAGTATGGCAGATTGTGACGGAAATCTACAGAAATAGGGACACCTAGAAACCTTTAGAGACCAATCAATCGACCTCAACTAAAACAGGAAGATAGTGCCATTGAGCCTTTGGCTTTGATTTTTGTGTCATCATTGGCTACAGGAATAGTGCCAGAGGACTGGAGGATAGCAAATGTGGTCCCTTTGTTCAAGAAGGGGAGTAGAGATAACCCCGGTAACTATAGGCCGGTGAGCCTCACGTCTGTTGTGGGTAAAGTCTTGGAGAGGATTATAAGAGATACGATTTATAATGATCTAGATAGGAATAATATTAGGGATAGTCAGCATGGTTTTGTGAAGGGTAGGTCATGCCTCACAAACCTTATCGAATTCTTTGAGAAGGTGACTGAACAGGTAGACGAGGGTAGAGCAGTTGATGTGGTGTATATGGATTTCAGTAAAGCGTTTGATAAGGTTCCCCACGGTCGGCTATTGCAGAAAATACGGAGGCTGGGGATTGAGGGTGATTTAGAGATGTGGATCAGAAATTGGCTAGTTGAAAGAAGACAGAGGGTGGTGGTTGATGGGAAATGTTCAGAATGGAGTTCAGTTACGAGTGGCGTACCACAAGGATCTGTTCTGGGGCCGTTGCTGTTTGTCATTTTTAGAAATGACCTAGAGGAGGGCGCAGAAGGTTGGGTGAGTAAATTTGCAGACGACACTAAAGTCGGTGGAGTTGTAGACAGTGCGGAAGGATGTTGCAGGTTACAGAGGGACATAGATAAGCTGCAGAGCTGGGCTGAGAGGTGGCAAATGGAGTTTAATGTGGAGAAGTGTGAGGTGATTCACTTTGGAAAGAATAACAGGAATGTGGAATATTTGGCTAATGGTAAAATTCTTGGTAGTGTGGATGAGCAGAGGGATCTCGGTGTCCATGTACATAGATCCCTGAAAGTTGCCACCCAGGTTGATAGGGTTGTGAAGAAGGCCTATGGTGTGTTGGCCTTTATTGGTAGAGGGATTGAGTTCCGGAGCCATGAGGTCATGTTGCAGCTGTACAAAACTCTGGTACGGCCGCATTTGGAGTATTGCGTACAGTTCTGGTCGCCTCATTATAGGAAGGACGTGGAAGCTTTGGAACGGGTGCAGAGGAGATTTACCAGGATGTTGCCTGGTATGGAGGGAAAATCTTATGAGGAAAGGCTGATGGACTTGAGGTTGTTTTCGTTAGAGAGAAGAAGGTTAAGAGGTGACTTAATAGAGGCATACAAAATGATCAGAGGGTTAGATAGGGTGGACAGTGAGAGCCTTCTCCCGCGGATGGAGGTGGCTAGCACGAGGGGACATAGCCTTAAATTGAGGGGTAGTAGATATAGGACAGAGGTCAGAGGTAGGTTTTTTTACGCAAAGAGTGGTGAGGCCGTGGAATGCCCTACCTGCAACAGTAGTGAACTCACCAACATTGAGGGCATTTAAAAGTTTATTGGATAAGCATATGGATGATTATGGCATAGTGTAGGTTAGATGGCCTTTAGTTTTTGACTTCCCATGTCGGTGCAACATCGTGGGCCGAAGGGCCTGTACTGCGCTGTATCGTTCTATGTTCTATGTACCTTTGTGATAACTGCCCACAACGGGTACTTATTCCTTAATTTCAGATCGCGACTGAAAGGGACCGCCAGGAACAGAAGTTAGAAATCCAAAAAATGGCAATTAGGGTAGTCCTCTTGCCCTGGAATACAGGTAAGAGAGATGAAGCAATGGAACGAGAGTGGAACAAATTAAAAGAGGCAAAAAACTCCTGGATAAGAGAAACGTATCAGAATGGAGGGGTCTCAATTTTTGTTAGAATACCTAAAGCCCAGCATAAAGAGATCCAGATGGAATTTGTAAAGCACTGTGTGAATTTGCATTCGAAAATGGAGCTGAAGCACTAATCTTGTCTGGACACAGACAGAAGCATGCGGTTGCTGAAGTAGGCAAAGTATGCTCTGGAATGGTTAAAATCCTAGATTATGAAAACATGAAAGAGATAACACAGATTCCTAGTGAACACAAAATTAAGTCAAAAATAGCAAAAGATTATAGAAAATAGTTGCAAAACAATGAAATGTTAAAAATAGAGGAGCATGAGGAAACAGTTTTAGAATCCGATGACACTGTAAAAACAGTAGAACTTCAAGCAAATGTGCTAAGCAAAAACAAAGGTAAATGGGAGCAAATGAGAATTTTAAAGATACTAAACCGAGGAGGAAAGCAGGTACAATTCATGGAAGGGGATTTTGTAAATGCCAAAGGGAATGTGCAGGTAAATCCTTCCAATAAAGAGGGGAAATTAGGAGCAGGAATATTGTGGGTATTACCTTGCAAATTAAATCCAGAGCTACAGATAAAAATGGATGAAGAAATAGCAGAAGGAGGTGAATTTAGAGAAGGGATAGCGAGAGCCACAGTCCTAAGCAACGGGATAAAGACAATTCTGGACAAAAATGTATTCCAGGAGACGAGTCAGCAACCAATCAAGAAATTATGAAGTATTCTGAGACACAATGTAGGAAGAGATGTTGATATGACATTGTTAGGGTAAGGAATATCCCAAGGAAACTCCGGGGAATCACTAAAAGCAATAATGAGGGCATGTGCGTCATTCAATCCTACTCCAGCAGGTTAGATAATAAGGATCTGGAGACAGCAATGGCCACAAGTCCTTCTATTTATTTATTTTTTTAAATAATATTTTACTGAGGTATTTGAAATTTTTTATAACAGTAGCAAAAACAATGACATCAACATGGTAAAATAAACACCACAACCATACAACAATAATCCGAACCCCCCCCGGAATACGGCATCTGCTGACATTTGTAATTTTCCCCGAGAAAGTCGACGAATCGCTGCTACCTCCGGGAGAACCCTAACATTGACCCTCTTAAGGCAAACTTTATTTTCCCAAGACTGAGAAACCCAGCCATGTCACTAACCCAGGACTCTACACTCGGGGGCTTTGAGTCCCTCCACATTAATAAGATCCGTCTCCGGGCTACCAGGGAGGCAAAGGCCAGGACGCAAGCCTCTTTCGCCCCCTGAACCCCCCGATCTTCCGACACTCCAAAGATCTCTACCTCCGGACTTGGCACCACTCGTGTTTTTAGCACCGTGGACATTGTCTTCTCAAAACCCTGCCAAAATCCTCTAAGCTTCGGGCATGCCCAAAACATGTGGACATGATTTGCTGGGCTTCCCGCGCACCTTGCACACCAATCCTCTGCCCCAAAAAACCTGCTCATCCTAGCCGCTGCCATGTGTGCCCAATGGACTACCTTAAATTGTATCAGGCTAAGCCTAGCGCACAATGAGGAGGTATTAACCCTGCTTAGGGCATCCGCCCATAGACCCGGCTCTATCTCTTCTCCTAGCTCGCCCTCCCACTTGCCCTTAAGCTCCTCCACTAGAGTTTCCTCCGCCTCCGAAAGCTCTTGGTAAATATCCGATACCTTCCCCTCTCCCACCCAGGTACTGGATACTACTCTATCCTGTATTCCCCATGGCGGCAGCAGCAGAAAGGCTGGCACCTGATTTCTTAGGAAGTCACACACCTGCAAACACGTAAAACCATTCCCTGCTGGCAATTTAAATTTATCCTCCAAAGCTTTCAAGCTGGGAAAGCTCCCATCTATAAATAGATCTCCCAGCTTCTACTCCCTGCCCTCTGGCAACTCCGGAACCCGCCATCTCGCCTACCTGGTACAAACCTGTGGTTGTTATAAATCGGGGTCCAAATTGATACTCCCTCCACTCTCTTATATCTCCTCCACTGCCCCCAGATCCTCAGGGCTGGCGAGAACGGCAGAGGTGCCGTTACCAATGCTCCCAGACTGGTGTCTTTACATGACGCTGCCTCTATCCGTTCCCATGCCGACCCCTCCCACACTACCCACTTCCTGATCATGGCTATATTAGCCGCCCAGTAGTAATTGAAGTAGTTCGACAACGCCAACCCACCCTCCCCCCGACTGCGCTCTAGCAACACTTTCCTCACTCGCGGGGTTTTACTCGCCCACATAAAGCCCAAAATAATCTTATTCACCCGCTTGAATAAGGCCTGGGGGATGAACATGGGGAGGCACTGAAAGACAAACAGAAATCTGGGGAGGACCGTCATTTTCAGTCTGTACCCTCCCCACCAGTGACAGCGGGAGCATGTCCCATCTCTTAAAGTCCCCTTCCATTTGTTCTACCAACCGGGATAGGTTTAACTTGTGTAGTATCTACCATTTCTGGGCCACCTGGATTCCCAGATATCAAAAGCTCTTCCCTACCATTCTAAGCGACGGCTCTCCCAGTCTCTTCTCCTGCCCTCTTGTTTGGATCGCAAACATCTCGCTTTTCACCCATGTTCAATTTATACCCCAAAAAATTGCCAAATTCCCCCAACATTCGCATTACATCCCCCATCCCTTCCAACGGGTCCGAAATGTACAAGCGCAGGTCATCTGCGTAGAGCGAGATCCGGTGCCCCCCCCCCCCACCCCCCCCCCCCCCCCCCCCCCACCCCCCAAACCCCTGAACAATCCCTTTCCAGTTCCTGGAGGCTCTTAACGCCATGGCCAATGGCTCTATGGCCAGAGCAAACAGTAACAGGGAGAGGGGGCACCCTTGCCTCGCCCTCGGTGTAGTTTAAAATACCCCAACCTCAGCCAGTTCGTACGCACACTTGCTACTGGTGCCTGATAGAGCAACCACACCCAGTCAATAAAGCCCTCACCAAACCCAAACCTTCCCAGCGCCTCCCACAGATAATTCCACTCCACCCGATAAAGAGCCTTCTCCGCATCCATCGCCACCACCACCTCTGCCTCCTCTCCTTTTAAGGGCATCATAATAACATTTAGAAGCCTTCGAACATTGGCCTTGAGTTGCCTGCCCTTAACAAATCCCGTCTGGTCTTCCCCTATCACCCCCGGGACACAGTCCTCTATCCTTGTGGCCAGTATCTTAGCCAGCAGTTTGGCATCCACATTTAGTCGAGGAATCGGCCTGTATGACCCGCATTGCTCCGGATCCTTCTCCCGTTTCAAGATCAATGAAATCGAGGCCTGCGACATTGTTGGGGGGAGGACTCCCTTCTCTCTTGCTTCGTTAAATGTCCTCATCAGCAGTGGGCTCAATATCTCTGAAAACCTCTGATAGAATTCCGCCAGGTAGCCGTCAGGCCCCAGGGCCTTGCCCAACTGCATGCCCTCCAGCCCCTTGATTATTTCCTCAATCTTAATTGGGGCTCCCAGCCCCTCCACCAGGTCCTCCTCCACCCTCAGGAACCTCAACTGATCCAGAAATTGCCTCATCCCCTCCACCCCAGCCGGGGGCTCCGACTCATATAATTTACTATAGAAGTCCTTAAACACCTCGTTCAACCCCGCTGGGTCCAGGACAGTATTATCGTCTCTACTCTTTACTTTACCTATCTCCCTGGCCGCCTCTCTTTTCCTGAGCTGGTGCACCAACATTCTGCTTGCCTTTTCCCCGTACTCATAGATCGCCCCCCCTTGCCTTCCTCAACTGTTCCACTGCTTTTCCTGTGGTCAACAGCCCAAACACCACTTGTACCCTCAGCTGCTCCCTCAGTAGCCCCGCGTTTGGGGCCTCTGAATATCTCCTATCCACCTGTAGTATCTCCTGCTCTAATCTATCTCTCTCAGCCTGTTCCACCTTTTCTCTGTGGGCCCGTATCAAGATTAATTCCCCTCTGACTACTGCCGTCAAAGCTTCCCAAACCGTTGCTGCAGGGCCGTGCAAACCTCCATGGATCTACTCCCCCCATCTGTTTCATAAAACCCTTCAATTCCTTTGCTGCAGCCGGCCTCCTCCCGGTCCTGGATTTTGACCGGTCCAATTCCGGATCAATGACTGTGTCAAAGTCCCCTCCCATGATCAGGTTATGTGACTCTAAGTCTGGGATCTTACCTATTTTTTAATAAATTTAGAGCACCCAATTATTTTTTCCAATTAAGGGGCAATTTAGCGTGGCCAATCCACCTACTCTGCACATTTTTGGGTTGTGGGGGCGAAACCCACGCAGACACGGGGAGAACGTGCAAACTCCACACGGACAGTGACCCAGAGCCGGGATCGAACCTGGGATCTCAGCGCCGTGAGGCGGTTGTGCTAACCACTAGGCCACCGTGCTGCCCAGTCTGGGATCTTTCCTAACACCCACCTCATAAATTCCACGTTGTCCCAATTCAGAGCATATATGTTCACAAGTACCACTCGCACCCCCTCCAGCTTCCCACTCACCACTATGTACCTACCCCCCTTGTCTGACACGATTCTCCCTGCCTCGAATGCCACTCGTTTGCTGATCAAGATCGCTACCCCCCCTGGTCTTTGAGTCCAGCCCTGAGTGGAACACTTGGCTAACCCACCCCTTCCTCAATCTCGCCTGGTCTGTAACCTTTAGGTGTCTCTTGTAGCATTGCCATATCCGCCTTCAGTTCCCTCAAATGCACGAACACGCGAGCCCTCTTGACCGGCCCATTCAGGCTTCTCGCGTTCCATGTGATCAGCCTGGACGGGGGGCTTTCAAACCCCCCATCCCCTGCTGACTAGCCATCACCTTTTTTAGGCCAGCCTTGAGCTCGCGTCCTCCGCTTCCTCGAGTCCCCACTCGGGCTGCCGCTGTTCCCTCCCTCCCATTTGTCCCCTAGTATCAGTTCCTCCCCTGTCAACAAAGCATCTCCCTCCCTCCTCCCGGCAACAACACCAAAAACCCAATCCCCCAAGTCAAACTCCAGCTTAACACCTGTCCACCCCCACTGCGCCTCAGAGAGTCAGCTGACCCATGCTGACACGATAGCTCCCGCCTCTGGCACCAAGCAGTTTGTCTCCCTATTGTACTCTCCTCTCTCACCCTCACATAAATAAACATTTTAAAAACATCACATTCCCCAAGTAAACAAACAGAAAAAAAAAGTGAAGAACCAATCACTTTAGAAAAATAGTCAACCAAAAAGCAAAACTAAATTCAAAGCCCATCCCACCCTCTAACAAGGTCCCTGCAAGACAGATCAACCGTTAAACATCCACACAGCCCATTATTTCACATAGAGCTACTTAAATTTTTACAATCCAGCACGGCAAATCGCTGCCACAGTACTTCTCCAAGCTTAAGTGTCTTTTAATTCGCCTCCAGCTTCATTTCTTTAATAAAGGTCCATACTACGTCTAGCGTTTCAAAGTAGAAGTTCTGTTCCTCATGCGTGACCCACAGGCGCTGGGTACAGCATCACAAACTTCATCCCCTTCTTAAAGAGGGTCGTTTTTGCCCAAATGAACCCAGCTTGCCTCTTGGCCAAATCCGTTCCCAGGTCCTGATAAATGCGCTACTCACAGTTCTCCCACTTGCTGCTCCGTTCTTTCTTGGCCCACCGCAAAACGTGTTCCTTGTCCATGAAACAGTGAAAATGTACCACCATGACCCTCGGCAGTTCATTCGCTCTGGGCTTCCTCGCGAGGGCTCTGTGCACTCTGTCTAATTCCAGGGGCCGAGGGAACGCCCCAGCCCCCATCAACTTCTCCAACATGTCCGTCACATTGACCCTCGCATCCGATCCCTCACTGCCTTGAGGAAGGCCAACAATTCTGAGATTCTGCCTCCTGGACCTATTCTCCAGGTCCTCCAGCTTCTTCTACATTCTTTTCTGGCGGTTGTTCATCATCGCCATCTTGCTTTCCAGGACGGTTATATACTCGTCTTGCTCGGACAACTTTTGTTCGACCTCCTGGATCCCTCTCCTGTGGATTTCCTGATTCTGAACCACTTGATCAATCGAAGCCTTAAATCAGGTACAACGTGTCCTTCTTCAGCTTGGTGAAGCAATCTTTGAAAAACTTGGCCAGCTGTTCTGTCGACCACTGTGCCGTCTCCCGCGGCCCTTGTCCTCCGCCATGTTGTCCCATGTTACCAGCTCTGCTTGCATCTCCCTTATAGGACTTTGTCGTCACACACGTCCACTTTTGGTCCAATTCTCCATACACCGGAGGGGGATTTCTCCTTACCGTCTCATTCTTCACTGCTTTATCCCATAAAATCCAGAAAAAAAAGCGGGTGAAAAAGGTCCAAAAGCCCGTTACAGGCGGGAGCTATCAAATGTGCGACCTACCCCTCCATGGCCGCCACCGGGAAGTTCACAAGTCCTTTTAGATACAGCAGGAAAAAGGCAGCGGTCTGACCGAAAATTAGGACAAGTGCTAGCATCCCTGTCAGAGACAGAAGAAATACATCCCAGTGTCCCAGCAACAAAGAGTCACTTTAAAGAATTTTCAGAAGGATACCAGCATCAGTACGCAGATTAAGTACAGTCTAGAGGGGATAATTGGCCTGGACAATCTAACACATGTAGAGAAGGAGCTTGGATTATTTTGATCCACACGAAAGTGAGGAGGAACAAAACATAGATGGGATTGTTACGGTCCCTTTGATGGAACAGGATGAATCATCATCTTCCTCAGAGAATAAGGAAAAAAATAAAATCCAGAAAAAGAACAGGGAATAGAAGAAATTCTAAACCAGCAGACAGGGGGATAATAAATCAATTGGGCAGTGAAATATGCGGCTGAAACTAATGGAATAGCTGAGAGATCTGTACGGAAAGTAAAGGATTGGATAACCAAAAATCAGAATGATAAAATTTGGGATAAAGACATTGAGAGAATAGTGTTTGATCTGAATAGTAACCTTGAAACCTCTGTCTTCAACAGACCAGAGTGCATCAGGCCATTACCAAATAGGAGAGGAAGTGTGGGTGAAGCTACCAACTAAAACCACACGAAAAGTAATCAGTGAAGCCGTAAAAGAGAAAGACACGATCATTCAGGATTCGGGGGATCACACAGTTCAGTTAGAGAAGCATGGAGTCTGGAGCAAAAGAAACTGTATTGGAACTAAGGCATCAAACCCAGTTAAATAATAAAAAAGGAATTATGATACTCCACAGACAGCCTATGGGCAGTGAGCAAAAGAAAGAGAAGTATGAGATTCTTCGAATCTTACTCAGGGGTGTAATGATAAAAGGAGGAGGCTTAACAGGCCTTAATTGTATGATGTACATAAATGATTAGAAAAACAAGCCAGTTAAAAAAGATAAAAGAGATGATGTCAAAGGAAATCCGGAAGTTCTGGAGAGGGCACTTCTTGAATATCTAAACAAGACTAGAAAACCCAAATTAAGAATTAGGGCCCTCTCCAACCTTGACCTGTTTGTTTGATTTTTCAGATGGAGAGAATGATACAGACCCATTTGTTTGGAAGGAGAAAAAGGTTTACAATCAAGAGGGAAATTAGGATCAGGGTTGAAGAAGGAATGGAAGTAATTAGGACAGAGTAAACTAGGTGGTTTAAAATGGGGGGAAACAATTTTAATGGGGATTACAGTAATTAGTTTGGGACTATTAGTATGGTTAATCGCATTAGGGAAATCAGGTGAAGTAATGGGATATGGAAAGGTCGACACCAGGTTGAATCATATAGAACACATAATAAAAACAGGAATAAACAAATGTTTAAATATAACAGAAGAATTTTGAGGACATACAGGAAATAAAACTTAACAACAGTATGTTAGAATCAAGAGAGAGCACCAGCAACATGTTCAGTAAAATGTGGGAGTGCTTACAAAGAGCCTGGGATACACACTGAACATATCAAACAGATTTAAAATTTTAAACAGTAGGAGGGGAAAACTAATGATACTCGATGGTACCCAGAGAAAGGGCAAGTTACGATAGGAAATGCATTACAAAATAAAACCACTAATAGGAAAATTATACAATTGGCTACATATTAGAGGAGATTATGACAAAGTCAAGAAGAAAACTTCTCGGTTGAAAATTATTACTGAAGAGTGAAACTTTCGGTCACACATCGCTGACTGGACATGTGTCCTGAATATCAGTGGATGAATGATCTATGGTCTCCAAGGGACGTGTACTAAGTGATGGATTTATTGAAGGGTTTCGGCAGGCAACAGTCATTGACGAGGAACCCCCACAGTTTAAAAAGAAAATAGTATTGAAGAAATTTTGTTTGTTGTTTAAGTTTGATGTTGCGGAGGGAAATTTACAACCAATGTGTTAAACGGAGTTGCCTTGAGGCATTATGATAGTTATTAAGAAAAGGTTGTATATCTTATTAAAAATTGTTATTTAGGTATGAAAAAGAACTTAACTCAGCTAAATCGCTGGCTTTTAAAGCAGACCATGCAGGCCAGCAGTACGGTTCGATTCCCGTACCAGCCTCCCCGGACAGGCGCCGGAATGTGGTGACTAGGGGCTTTTCACAGTAACTTCATTGAAGCCTACTTGTGATAATAAAGCGATTTTCATTTCATTTCATAAGAGATGCCAATTAATTGATGTTGTTAATACCATGTGTGGTTTATACATTTGGATTAATGATCATAAGTGCTGGCTCATAAAGCACTCTAGTAAGACCATGGAAATATGTGTAAATATTGTATTTTATTATTTTTTGTTGTTGAAGTTGGGAGGATTGCTAGAAATGTGTAAAGCTGTAACACATAAGCTGTTTGCGTGATTAATTACCAAACAATGTGTTAAGATAAGACTTACTTTCTTTGACTTTGTATTTGTAATGGTTCAATGTGGAAAACAATGGGTACCATTGGGTTGAACACCAAACAGCTGGATGTGTTAACTATTTCAGGGCTACTAGTAGGAACAGGTGTAGGTGGTTGATACATGACAAAGTCATCTACGAGACCAATGAAGCAAAAGGAATGAGACTATAACATACCAGCAATAAGTAAACAACATTTTTGGTCACTGTTGGATTGAGAGGCGTACTGATCCTAAGGGACATGAGGAAGCTGCTATCCTGAGGTAATATGCCATGGAGATAGTGGAACACACAGCAAATAGTTACTGTGTTACCTTTCTGGACAGCTGCCACTATAACTCAAGGTGATTTGCAAATAAGGAATAACCGGTCTATCAACACTAGCATGAGTGATGGATGAATATATGTCATGTTTCAAATGTCAAGAGTTGGTGTAATGAAAAATGGAAAAATGTGACATTTGGGCCGTGGGAATTGTCCTGGGAGGACTTGGGATTTTTGTTTGGGGAACCAATGGTGGGCGAAGGGAGCAGTTGACCAACTTGTGCTGGTGTCTTTAGAGGAACGGGACATAGAACAGTACAGCACAGAACAGGCCCTTCGGCCCTCAATGTTGTGCCGAGCCATGATCACCCTACTCAAGCCCACGTATCCACCCTATACCCGTAACCCAACAACCCCCCCCTTAACCTTACTTTTATTAGGACACTACGGGCAATTTAGCATGGCCAATCCACCTAACCCGCACATCTTTGGACTGTGGGAGGAAACCGGAGCACCCGGAGGAAACCCACGCACACAGGGGGAGGACGTGCAGGCTCCACACAGACAGTGACCCAGCCGGGAATCGAACCTGGGACCCTGGAGCTGTGAAGCATTTATGCTAACCACCATGCTACCCTGCTGCCCCAGGGACGTCACCAATCAGTGCCTTGAATCTCATGTCAAGTCTTTGACCATGTTGCGGGGTAGACAAATAGATGGTTGGCCACTATTTTTAACTGCGGGTGTGAGTGGAGTCGACCCCAATGGGAGTTTTTGTTGTTTATGGAAAAAACATTTTTTTGATTGGAAAGGGGCGCGTGCTGGGACTCGCAGGGGACGTTGCTGTTTCAAGAAAGGTAGCGGTTGACAGCGCGAGCGCTCGCGGTGACCCTTATTTTTAAAAATAACGGCAGTTAAGAGCAGTTGAAAGGCAGTCAGTTGGAGAAAGGCAGCCGGAGAAGAAGGCAGCCGGAGAAGAAGGCAGCCGGAGAAGAAGGCAGCCGGAGAAGAAGGCAGCCGGAGAAGAAGGCAGCCGGAGAAGAAGGCAGCCGGAGAAGGCAGCAGCCGATGACCGGAGCAGAAGAAAAAAGCAAACGGCATGCAGAGGCTGGGCAACGGCTCCATAAAGCGAACAAGGTGCCAGCGGCTACAAAGAGCAAGGTCATAAAGAAACAAATAAAGAGCAGGAGGAAGAAAGAAGGAAAAGCTGTGAGGCTCGCTTTTAAAAAAAAGAACAAGCTGCCCAGAAAAAACATTGGAAGACCCAAGACTAAATGAATAATGATTGACAAGGAAGACCTGAAAGTCTTACTACTGGCCCAAAGCATCTAAAGAAAAAGATCTGTTGTATCCTTTTAAAAAAAATTGTTTTAATCTTGAAAATAAACTTGTGTTAAGTTGATAACCTGAAAGAATTGTTATTAATTCCAATTGTGAAGTTCACTTATTCTACTTAAAAAGCCTGACCCGTGAGTGGAGCTATTAAGTGATAGGTAAATGAAATCTTCCAGGAAGATATGGGTTATACCAGTGATTAACTTGAAAAATTAGTTTGATCCGAATAGCACCCACCTAAGTCTGTCGAGGAGTCAGGGGTACAAGAGAATCCCTGTTCACCATATAAACTCTCTCGACCCTTTTTGGTTTAGGGGGAGAATTCCTGGTGATTTTAACTTCAATCCACGACATCTTTGACAATCTCCACTTATCGCTGACCCTCTGTCCAGCCCCACTTCTCCATGTCCCCCCTCACAACAGTAAAAATCTGGCCCCATTTCCAGTTCTGTCCAACTCTGACATGCAGTCATCCAGACACGAAACGTGAGCTCCCTTCCCTCTCAACAGATGCTGTCAGAACTGCTGAGATTGTCAAGTATTTTCTTTTTTCAAGTTTGCATCTGCAGTAATTTGTTTTTATATCGATATAAAGTAATTGGCTAAAGAACTAGAGGATACTGAAATGAAAAATTTACACTGTGTTACGATGATCTGGAAAGGACTACCTGGAAGAATGGGGGCTGTTAATTCCTGATTCTTTGTGGCCGGTCTGGACTCAATAAAATCTGAGATGGATTTGCAGGTATCATATCATTTAATAATAACTAACTTGCAAGGCTGACTCAATCCATAGGACCTCAGGACACACACACTGACTTCTGAGAGCCCAGGATAAAGAGAACCTCAGGACAAAGGAACACTGGAGATATACTTCAAATTACATCAAGATTCGCATACAAACTTCCCATTGGTCATTTTATACACCTTCTGACCTGGCCATATATCCTAATTGGCTCACTTCGCATTTTCCCAATCCTGGCCTCTTGTTACCCAGCATCCTTTTCACTATTCTCTCCACGAGGCAAAGCTCCCCTCCCCCTTCCTAGCCATGCTGTGCTCATCCCTTTGTTCTCTGTCTGTGAACTCATTACCCTCAGGGTCCTACTGTCCATCATATTAGTTTTCTCACTTCCTCAGGGCAGGAGATTCAGGAATACATTTCAAAGGGGAATTGGCTAAGTACTTAGTGGTTTCTTCCCCTGTAATAATATTCTATGATTCTGTTTGAATAGTCTTAAGAGTCAATGTGGTTGTGTCACATTTGAGATTTTCATTAATACTGTAAACTTTGTGGAGGGCATTCAAATGCTTACAGAATCAAAATTACTTGTCTCTATTAAATGTCTAACAATGCAGCTTGTAAACATTTAGCCTTATTCTCTCAGGGGGAAATCACAGAAAGGGTTCAATTCAATGCAGGCAGCACCTGTGATAGGTACCCCATGACATGCTTCATTAAGTCTAAAAGATCGCTCGTTGGACAATGTTATCAGAAGCCGGATTTACAATGGACACCAGAACCGCTTCAAAATGGATGAGGCTTTTATTACCCGAATATACTAAATGACATAGTAGGGATTTCATAGGAAATTCTGTGTTGGACACTTGCATCAAGTCCCTGTCAACACCATGTTATGTCAGGTATCAACCACTTTACTTTGCAGCATCACCCACAGGAAAATATTCCTTTACTTCCATTGTCTACAAAATTGGTTAACTGGAAATTCCTGAGCCTGCAAACATGCACCATGAATTATACACAAGAAGGATTGAAAGTGCTTACCATTACAATAAAACAAATGGTGAAACAAAGCAAAGCGCTGCACAACATATGTGCTTAAACCTACTCGTGGTGAAATGCTCCACTTGCATCCTATTTAAAGGAATAATTTCTTGCTTTCAATAGGAACAACCAGATGAAATCTCAAACTCCACAAATAACTCTTTAAATGATTTCAATGCACTTATTCAGGTGAGAGAATAAAACACTTTTTGTCACTTAATCATGTCAGAATCAAACACTCCAGATAAGCATATGTCAGATACAGTCATAATCTTTCCAGCAACACACTTCAACTTCAGCCTCATTAACAGCATTTTCTGACAAAACAGATTTTTCATACTTGCCCTCCTTAACTAAGAATCTAGTGGCTGGTAGTTCATCACACAATTATGGACTATTCTGATTGAGAAGGGTAAAATGAACTCAGCATCTGGCAGACTGATGTGGTTTCCAGCACATTGTTCAAATATTCAATCCCAAATTCCAAGATGTCACTGACAGGATGAGATGGAATGACCTTCTTCAGCCAAACCTAGTGGGCGAAGCGAAAGTGATGGTGTTCCAATCCGTTGTGCCACCAAGTCTCAGCAACTTTACACAAACATGTTAGCCAGCTGAAAACTTGAGTGTTGAACACTTCCATGTCATTTAATTTAAAGTGGTGAAACAATTGAACCTTTCATCTGAGTTTGTGCGGGAATTGTTACTTATTTTTCGGTGCTTTTCAGGTTAAACTGCATCAATCCACGATGGTGGAAAAGTGATTTCCTCCCTGGCTTCTGCTAAGACCACTCTTGACCCAATAGCTAGTGATGATTCTTTTAATTTTCCCTCTCTCCCTGTGGGGTAAGCACCTAGCTTTCACTCACCAATATAAAGAATCACTCGACAATATAAAGGCATGAAAAGAACCCCATCATCAACATACCATTTGCCAGGTTTTGTTTTCTTCAAGTCAATTAAATCTTATGATCTGTGGTGTTTCCACACTTCTAAAAAGAATTCTGCTCCCATCGTTCCATTTTCCACAATCTGTTACAATTGCTAAGCCAGATGTGGCTGCATTAAATGGACAAGTATTTATTTGATTACAAAGCAATTAAAATATGCATTGGAGATGAGAATTTATCCATTGCGGGTAACAAATTACATTTAATATTTCTGAATGGATGAGAGAAGAGAGCTCGAAAAAGGTTAAATGAAGATAATGTTCATCGAGACATGGTTCTTCAATGCAGCACAACAAAGTTGGACAGGGATAGACTAACCGTTTTTGCTGAAGCCGCCATGTTTTCCATTTCCTCATGAGTCACCCAGACATTTCCAGAGGACTATGTGGAAGGCCCAAACAGCACAAGGACAGTCCAGTAAGCAGTGTTAAAGGAGAAAAGTGTCACACAAAAGGAAGAAGTGAAGCAAGAGATAGTTCATTGAAACATACATTTTCCATGCATTGTTGCTGCCAGAATAAATGCCACAAAACTAAACAAATAAGAGTTTCAAAGCCTCGCTAACACTCATTCCCTCAAGGTAGGTCCCCACAGCCCCCAAACTGTGCTTCCCACCTACAATGGAGAGTTTGAGCTGCAGGCCTCAACTCCAAGAATACTCTTGACCCATCAAGCTGCAAATGCAGATTCACAGGTCAGGAATGGTCTTTCCTCCCGCCACAAAGGACTGCTCCTAATCTGTAGACCATCCTGCCTCAGCAGCCTGGCTGAGATCTTCCATAGGTAATTCACAAAGGTTAGAGATTAATGCGATTTGGATCCACACTCAGGCTGATCAGGGTGTGAATATCTTTCTAAACTACATGAGTCAACACAGCATCATCAGAGCAAATGTAAAAAAAGGTTTTAACTGTCTACATTGAAAGGAGATCGAAAGTTGAGCAATAGATAAAGTTTAAAAGCATCAGTTCCAGGGCAGAGATGGGTATTTTTTTCACAAAATCATTTTAAACAATCCTGTTCTCCTCTGTTAAGCCCCAAATATCAGTGCATACTCTGCAATACCAAGATGGTGCCTCCCTTCGAAGCATGCTGTTTCCATTGTTATCCATATACACCAATTTGTTTCTCGATCAATTGTGAGCTGCCATTCTCTTCCTCCACACTCGGCTTCCACTAATGCTTTAGGAAATATATTAGAATTAATGTTTGGTTTAAATCTCTCGACACAGGGCATACCCCTCCTTTAAATGGTACTGCATTTTCACTTTGTACGCCAAGTTTTCAAATCATGAATAATTGAGCAAATCAAAAAAATAGATAACAGTAGGTTTTCCAGTGTTGTCCATTAATGGCACACAGTCCTAGAAATTCACCCCTTTAACCAAAACTTCCAGGGGGCACTTAGTTACTTGGCACATATTAACTCTCAGCCAGATGATGACCTTTGGTAAATGCAATCCGATGCCACATGGCTATATAATTTGTGAAATTGTGTTTTGCAGCATTGACAAATCCAAAGGATGAACCTTTCATCACCACATCCTTCAGAACACTAATAAAACCCACAGTGGTAAATACATCAGTACAGCTCATTACAATGAAGTGCTGTAGAGAAGTTTAAAACTGCCCTCTATTTGCATTATCTGAATGGGCAATACAGCTGGATGAGCCCACTTGCTTTGCATGCTGATACAGGATGACTCCTTAGAACAAGACATGTGCCTAATCTTAATGGAAGGACCCCTTTACGACTTATCAAGTCCTTTTACATTCAAAGTCTAATGAATGTTTGGTTTGACATGATTCTAAACTGGTGTTAATAAATACAAGGGCATATAATACTTGAATACGTACTAAAAACATTTAAAAATAGATGGAATATATTAAATAGAAGTACTTCAATTACTGTATGTATTATTTATACAATCTAATTGAAGGATTCATACATTATAAACTAGAAGACACTTTATAACCATCTTCACAGTTTTCAAACCACTCCAGTGATTCTATTCTTCAACAATATAACTGCAAACCTCAATTGCACTGGGGACGTTTGTCCATTTTATTATTTTCTTAAGTACAGAAGTAGGATCACCATTACAAAATTACTTTTATTTTAAAAGGATATTATTGAACTGGAAACATTCATACGTTTAATAAAATATTTTAATATGTTTAATAAAAGATCAGAATTTAAGACACTTACTGCATCCTATATATATTATCCAATATATATGTATATACTGCTATATTATATATATATTTAATAATTGTTCATTTCTATATAATTGTAGTCCTGTTCTTTCTGGAGTGGCCCGTATGATGGATTACAAGGGAACCAAAGACATGGGCTGGATTTTCAGAGTCAGGGAGACACCGCAGACCTTTAATAATGGTGGGTGGAACCCCGATGCAGAAGCTTTGCCCCCATTCCAACAGATCTAATTTTTGGTGGGAGGGAGGGAAATATAAACTCAGCAGGGCCATTTAAACTTAGTGTTGAATTCACAGAGACCGCATTTTAACTGTTAACGTGCAATGCAGGAGTCATAAATTGATGGAGTAGACATTAAATGCTCTTGAATGTTGGATGCAGTCTATTTAAGTGTCGCGATCTGAAGTTTAAAAAAATAATCGCCTGCTGTTTAAACATGAGGAAAAACAGGAATAAGCTGCCAATGAAAGTTAAAAAAATTCTCAGCTAGAATGTTTTGATTGAAAGGCCATTCAAAGAACAAAGAACAAAGAAAATTACAGCACAGGAACAGGCCCTTCGGCCCTCCCAGCCTGCGCCGATCCAGATCCTTTATCTAGACCTGTCTCCTATTTTCCAAGGTCTACTTCCCTCTGTTTCCGCCCGTTCATATACCTGTCTAGATGCCTCTTAAATGATGCTATCGTGCCCGGCTCTACCACCTCCGCTGGTAAAGCGTTCCAGGCACCCACCACCCTCTGTGTAAAAAACTTTCCACGCACATCTCCCTTAAACTTTCCCCCTCTCACCTTGAAATTGTGACCCCTTGTAACTGACACCCCCACTCTTGGGAAAAGCTTGTTGCTATCCACCCTGTCGATACCTCTCATAATTTTGTAGACCTCAATCAGGTCCCCCCTCAACCTCCGTCTTTCCAACAAAAACAATCCTAATCTACTCAACCTTTCTTCATAGCTAGCACCCTCCATACCAGGCAACATCCTGGGGAACCTCGGTAAATGTCAGAAAAAAAAATTACTATCTGTTAGTCCACCATTTGAGGTTTTTTCAAGTCTTCATTGAAATTTTCGAGGTCTTATTGTACCATTATGAATGGTAGGCTTAGTTTCAAAAGCTACAATTATCTCAACAGGAGGTTTGGAGTTCACAGTTTGATTAACAGTTTAAATAGGCTATTTAAAGTTTAAATGTTTTTGATGTGGGGTTTGAATAGAAGTTTGTTTTATAGAGAATAACCACTTTAGGACATTTAAAAGCTTTTGATTGATTTCAAGAATGGGAGTTTTTTTTAAACTGTCAAGTGTGTATGAGTGAGAGCTACATTAGATTGAGACAATATTTTTTTCATTTGCACACAGCACCTGGGATCTGTCCATGGTGGATATTGGGTGACTGGCTATGGAGGTGGCATGGAGGTGACAAGAGATAGATGGTGGTATGAGTTGGCATGGATAGCATGAGTTGGCACAGAGGGGTCATGAGAGTGGGTGGAGATATGTCAGCATGGGCAGCATGAGTTGGCATGGAGATGGATGGAGATATGGGGAGTGAGGCCAGGGCTGGAGGGCCTAATAATTTCGAAAACAACTGTGACAAATCCCAGAGAACCAAGGTGAGCCTTCAAATCATCCCACCTCGGCATTCATGCCCCAAATCTCGTTCCAATCTGCCTGACCCTGTCCCAGACCCCTCCCCAGCATGAACAGAGACTAATGGGACCCTTAAAACCAAAGAGTGTCTGCCGAGGTGAGAAATCTTTCACCTCAAGCTACCTGCCTGTCGCGGAAATCAGGGCAATGATGTGTGTCCATTAAAAGTGTCTTTAAATCTTCAGTTATCTCATGTGATAATATATCAGAATCAGTTGTCTCATTAGTAACTTCATTGAAGCCTACTTATGACAATAAGCGATTTTCATTTCATTTACTGTTTATCCCCCTATTATGACTATCAATTTTGTTATATCTGACATAGTCACCCCGTGACTGCGTGGGTTTCCTTCAGGTGCTCCAGTTTCCTCCCACAAAGTCCCGAAAGACGTGCTTGTTAGGTGAATTGGAGATTCTGACCGAACAGGCACCGGAGTGTGGCGACGAGGGGATTTTCACTGTACTTCGTTGAAGTGTTAATGTAAGCCTACTTGTGAAACTAACAAAGATTATTTACAAATTCTACATGATAAAATTCTTGAATCTACCCCGAACAATGGAAATGCGTGATTTTATATGTTCGCCTTACATTTACCTTCACTTTATGCACAAGGTTGATCAATCAACTTCTCCTTGTCTCAACATCGCTTTCTCAGTACAAGCTTTCCAATTCAGCTCTCCCATGTATATATCAAAAATAAACAGGTGCAGGTCATCATAACTCTCTCCCACTTCAATTGTTCAAGTAACAATTCCAATAATGACTGGCATCTCCAGATTTATAATTATGGCATTTGGAGAGCCAACAATTGTATTCATCAACCTCTAATCAGCAATTGGAAAACCTAATCTGATTAAAGCATCCAGCTGTTGTTCTTCCTCCTTCTGCTAGCACAGAATATTTTCAATAAGAATCCACCTTGCCCATTCAGATATGGAGATTTTTAAATTCACCCTGGTTCGCAATCTTTCCAAGCGTTTGAACTAATATTTCCAAAACACAAATTAATGCCATTCCCCTACCGTTCTTGATGTTGGTGGTGCTGATGGACTTGTTAATGACACCATCTCCTGTATTGCCAGTCGGAGCTTCAATCGATGAAGTGGGTTACTGATTCCAATCTCCCTCTGTATCTCTGTGTCAGACAAGGCGGACATGATGGCGCCACTCTTCACGTTGGCTCGACAGGCAGCGACGTACCAGGCGGGCATTCCCACCCACAGCTGTTTCATGTGACAGAAAAGATGGAAAATCAACATTACTTTCTACTATACATGCTGGACAGCTTTCCTCCTGCTCTATTTTGTTGCTGCCTGACTGTAGTGAAAACCTAAATTACAATTAATGTTTGGGTAAGAGGAGAGATTACCCTTTGCTGGCATTGGTACAGGTCTTTTATATTAATGACTGCAATAAATATACATAACCTGAAGTTGGACAGCCAGGGCAACACATGCCACAGGGTTTTTTGTCCAGGCAATTCTGTTCAGCATGGAGCTACAGTCTGACAACCCCCTTTGCTGTACTTAAGGTCCAGAGGGTTCATCTGGCCCGCAGATAGTAGAAAAAATGAAGGAATAATCTTCTCAGATAGGAAGTTCACCATTTCCAGCCTGCATTTCTGATTTCTTGCAAACACTCACTTAAACAATGTCGAAACACACGAGCACATGGCTTGGGTGTTACATTATCTATCCAAAAATCACATCCAGTTTCCCTGTCTATTCTATGTCTGAAAATTAACAAAAGGCTCAGCAAATGCTTTTAACTGTAGACTTCATCTCTACGATAACACGTAGCAAGCTTTTTGAGCCTGAGAAAGCCATGTTAAAAAAAATGGGGTACTTGCTGCGGTGGACAAACAAAAGGGAATTCAAAAATGACAACATTGTGTATTTCCAAGGCATCTTTGAGATAGAAAAACATTGCTTTGCAAATTTTGCATGTGCATCCCGAGGAACAGATCAGATGGGGATGGGAGTAAATTAAAAGGACGGTTCTTAAAAGAATACAAGAAGATGGATACTTGGAGACATTTAGATTGGAGGAATTCCAGAGTTTGGAACTGAGTTGGGGAAAGGCACTGCCAATGCAGGGGCGCAATAAAGCTGAAATCATGGGATTTACGGACATGGATTAATTTGAGACATTGTAGGTCAAAGAGATTAGAGGCAATCGGTGAGCAGGACCTTGTGCAGGATGCAGTGCAGAGTTTAATACAAGCTGCAATTTATGGGGAGCGAAAGATGGACGACCTAAATGGCATCTATGCAATCGAGTCTGGAAGTGATAACATTATACTTGATGATTTCAGAACTGGGTGGGCTGAGATGGAGAGGAGATGGGTGATGTTAAAGAGGTAATTTTTAAAGATGAAAAGGACACAGGATCAAGGAGAATGTGGAGCTTGTAATCAGTACGACTCAGTCTGAGACAGTCACTGGAGATGGGAATGGAGTCATTGGCACGGGAATGGAGTTTGTGGTGGGGACCAAAGGTGATGGATTTCAATATGAGATTGAACAATTTTTATGTGGTCTCATGGCTTCTTGAATTAAATGTATATTTCAGGTCACTGGTCACATTCTTAACTGGAAAGTGAAATCCAAGAAAGAAAATGGCATTTCTAATTATCTAAAAATCTATCCAACAAATTGCTCTACAGTTTAGAGTGAATTTGAGTCGAGGTTGAGATTTGGTAATAAATATGAAGCTGCAATATATCTGCATTCCCAATTTTAATGGTCGGACTGTCATAATACCATGTTGGACAATTCTAGGAATTTACCTCTAGCCACGATACTACTGTTGATCCATCCCATTGCGCAAATGGCATTCCTTTCCTCCGAGCATCCTCCAGCAGCTCATGCCTGGAAAACAATTATATTGAACATGGGTTTATCATGTTCCTTCTTTAATGCCTCACAAAACGCTAATTTGCAGGCTTCAATAAATATGGAAATCTCTGAAGCAGCGTCAAAGGTAACAACCTTCTGGACCTTGCTGTGACAGTAATAGCAAGTCTGTCGGCTCTCTCCATTATTATGAAGCAAATACAAGAGAAACTTCTGGTATACATACATTTATAATTAAACAAAGAATTCTGGAAGTTGCTGTCAGGATTCTCTGATCTTCCGCTGGGCATATTGTTGCAGCTCTCTCTCAAGAATGCGACTCGGCATTGAAATGACTGCACTAGTCTGGATAAATACCCATGAATTCCATAATAACGGCTGCACGTTTTAAGCCAAATGATCCAGGGGTTATTGATAATGTACTATGTGATAATTAGTGAACGGCCTCTCTCGCCCTGAAAAACATAATTGTTTAAGTGCCTTCCGAAAAGGCACTTTTCATCTTTTCTGAAAATAAATTGGGTTGGAGATTTTTTTTAAAATGCACTTTTTAAAAAACTGTTTGTGTCTCATATCTCCCTCCCTTAATCCAATTTGTATTTCCTCATATTTATTTCATTTAATTATGTCTTTTAAATCTAATTCATATGTCCTGCTTTATGCTTCCTAGTTTGGACTCCGCGTGCCTCAGTGAGGATCCGTCAACATGATCGATTCAACATGATCGATTGAAGAGCCACACACTGTTACCTGCACTGCTTATAGATCTCCAAAAGAGGGTGCCATGCGGTAAACGACATCCAATAGCAAGAGGCCTTCGCTCAAAAGTTGATCAACCTATTCTGGTCAGCTGTCAGTGACGTGATTGCTTAATGCCTTTCTACATTGCTCACTGAAAAACTTGAGCCACGAAAAGCTAACATCTCAAAAGGGAGGAATTTTATTTTTTTGCGTTATCCTTTCAAAAGCCAGGAACCCCAAAGTCCTGGCTCGTAACAAGTTGTCTCTTCATCTTTCACTCCATCTTGTGTCTCAGGTCACTAAACCTGTCCTTTTACCTAGCCCTATTCCAAAGCATTTCCTTTAACATTTGGCCAGTCTGTGGGTTGATTGGGGCATGGCAACAGTTTGCTGTGGCACAAGCAAGAAAGGGTGGAATGAACATGGTATTCCCATTTATAAATAATGGGCCACATCTCGAGAACTAAACTGACAACCAGCGACTTAATCTTAGTATTCTCTTTGTGTTCATGGTTTAACCATCAACTCCAAATAAAGACCCATGGTGTTAACATGTGAAATGTTACTTCTTATTGAAGCTACAAGGAAAATGAAAGACCAGATGTTGATTCAGGTCAGTATTGTTTTTAAGGTACACATCAGTCCAATAAACAAACATTTAATCTTAAATTGTATTCTTTCTTTTCTGTATTACAAAGAGGAATCTTTGTTATGTGACAAATTTAAGAATTGGGGGGAAAAAAAAGATGGAACATTTAGGAAAATTCCACTGCAGTAGAGACTGGAGATTAAACTCAATTCCTGAGACATCAAGTAAAAGTACAGGATTTTACTTGAATCCATCATCACTGGTGTGCACGATAACAAGTTAAAAAATTCAACTGCGTCAGAAAGGTGTCAGAGGCAGTGCTTCCTGCACAAGTTATATTTTGTATGTAAATGGATTTCAAGCACTGTGCAGTCAGGTTTTGGCAGCCTGCTGGTTCAAACTGTCTCAACACTGCAGGTGGAGGATTTAAAATTTGAGGAGGTTTCAGCAGTGTGATTCTGAAAGCCTTATATAGGCTACACAAGTCACAGGTTCCTCTAATCAATGTTTTGATGATGTTCTCTTTCTTGAAAATACATTTTAGGTTCAAAGGGAAGTACATTTTAGCACAAAACATCAATACTATAATCCAAACACTTCCTCAAGTCGAAAGTCAAGCAAGCGTTAAGAGGGTACCCTGCTCAGCACTGAGGATAGGCTGTAATTCTGTTTTCAAAAACCAAACCACGGGACTAATATAACATTAACATAGATTAGAATACATGGAACGGCCAGTTCTGCGAGATGAAAATAGCTTTGGAAAGCTGGTACGCTAAAGGTCAAGTCAACAGACCTTCCTTACTTGGAGCTGATTCATACTGGAATTGGGATACGCTTTCAAGACAAAGGCTTCCACTTGACATGTCAGGCCTTTGTTTCTCTTATCAAATATTGATTGGCCTTCTGCACTTTTATTAAGTTTTAACATTGGTGACTTCCAGGGATGAAGGCTGGAATAATTTTACTCTGTGAATGTATTCTGGTCTCAGACATATTCATTTAGCATTTTATCCAGGGCGGGGGGGAAAAGACATTGAGGACAGCATTCAGTAATGTCAAAGTCAATTCGGACACCTAACCCATTAAGATTAAATAAGTGTAACAAACAGGCTTTGGCCCGGCATGTAGCATAATAGATATGGATGCTGCTTCAATACAATCCAATAAATAAAAATATGGCACACTAACAAATGAGCTCTGCACAGTCACTGGTTCAGGCTGAAGGACTTCAACTGTCACAGATCCCAAAACCCAAACAAATCTTTCTTTAGATTATCAATTGTAACCCATGGGCTGACTCATTCATATTCCTTTCTCATGGCCCTTTCTCAGGGTACACATTAATATACGGTTATAGTTTTCTACGAGCCTCATTCCCAGGGACCTAATAAAATGGTTCATTTTCTCAAGAGATATTTAGCATTTAGGATATTAGAACAACAGCAACAACTGCAAAATCCCAATTCGTATAATGTCCCTGTGGAAAGATATTGAGTGGAGGGTAAGCACTTGAAAACAGAGGAAGCAGGCTTGAAAGAAAGTTGCTCTGATCCATGTTCTCTGGCAGGGAATAATACCGGCAAGGAAAGATGCAGAGCAGCCCTCAGAGAGGATGAAGAAACTCACTGCATTTAGTCAGCCATAAACAAAGCAAAGAGTGAAGAACTTGCACTAATTCGACGAGATTCACCCAACGAGACCCGGGTTTTGATTTCCAGCGCACAGTGCAATCCGTCAGAAAAATTGTTGGCCAGCTTGTTATTAATAGAATCACACTTCCATAAAATCAACAATCAGAAGCCAAGAGCAAGAGAAAGAAAAAACGCACCTTATCTGAATGAAATGAAATGAGAATCGCTTATTGTCACGAGTAGGTTTCAAATGAAGTTACTGTGAAAAGCCCCTAGTCGCCACATTCCGGCGCCTGTTCGGGGAGGCTGTTACGGGAATCGAACCGTGCTGCTGGCCTGCTTTCAAAGCCAGCGATTTAGTGCTAAACAGTTGTACTCTGAACAGAACTTACCCAGGACTGTTGGTAAGTGGATGGAATGAATGAAGGAATAAAGAGAATGAATGAAGGAATGAGGAAAATCAACATATTAACATACATGCTACCAGCTGCTATTAACAAACAATACTGGTGTAAAAATCAAGAAAAGTTATGACAGCAAATGAGCCTTATGGTTGGAATGGAGCTAAATATTAAAACATCAGAATTTCTCTGATTCTGTTCAATGCTTTTAAGCGAAGTTCAATGGACTATATTTTTCTCAGTCACACACATTGATCACAGGTACTCAAGAGGCTGCCTCAATGATCCTATAAATAAACCACACACCAGGCCACACAGGCAGAATTAAGGAAATTACTGTTGGGTGTGACTGCTCAATGATAGTTGTTCACCTAATAAGAATAATTTGTATTAGTGTTACAAGAAGGCTTACATTAACACTGCAATGAAGTTACTGTGAAAAACCCCCAGTTGCCACACTACGACACCTGTCCGGGTACACTGAGGGAGATTTCAGAATATCCAATTCACCTAACAAGCACGTCTTTTGCGACTTGTGGGAGGAAACCGGACCAGCCAGAGGAAAGCCACGCAGACAAGGGGAGAACGAGCAGACTCCGCACAGACAGTGACCCAAGCCGGGAATCTAACCCGGGTCCTTGGCGCTATGAAGCAACACTGCTAACCACTGTGTTACAGTGCCTCCCTGCAGGTTTGAGCCAATAACAAACCACATTTGTATTAGAAATTCTAACACGTAGTTTTCTTTTCTGCCGAGGTTATTTGCTATTTATATTCTATTTTAAAAATGGAACATGAGAAGCAGTAAAAACTACAAGAACCTTAATTTGCTGACTCATTCAAGATCCATAAATTAAACACTTAAAAAAATAATTACTGAAAATGGGAGATGCAAGATCCTTCACTATAATCTACACAGTGGAAGACATGTTACAATCAGGATTCCATTAGCGATGGGCCCCTTAGTCTTGGTTGGTTTGTCACAGTCCATGCCTAGGTTACACTGACAAGAAAGAGAACAGTAAAGGATCAGAGCATATGACATGAGGGGGCATGAAGATGGCAAGACTGCAGGAATTATGTTGTGGAGAACTGGCAGACCCATGTCAACAGGCTATAAAGAGGCATAGGCAGATCCCAAATACCAGACTACGAAGGAAAACTGATACAATCGTGACACCAGGTAACAGAAGCACTGAGAACTCTTGCGTCATAGTACAGACAGGCAACCGTAGAGCCTGGCGGCTACCTACTGCAGGATAGTCAGTTGTGTGTGATGCAGATGGGTAACGGAAGAGGGTATATGTTTGAGTGCAGGTTTTCCTCTGGGCTCATTGAAAATAAATAATCGAGTCTTGGAAATGACTAGGATTCTCACACTTCTTTAAAATGATTTAAAACTTACTTTTTCTTTAGCCTTCGGTCCCTCTCCGCTTGTGTTCCAAGTTTGCCAAGAGTAAGGTTGTCCTGGATGCCCATTTCTGCGTCCAACATGCCACCTAGTTAAAACAATAAAAGGACACTGAAGAAACCATCGATCTTGTTCTCACTTTAATCCAAGTTCAATAGCTAAAAAATGAAAGCCTGATTCAGACATCAACTGACAGAATAAAACACAAACTGGAGATATGGTTATAGAATCCCTACAGTGCAGGAGGCTATTCGGCCCATTGAGCTTGCACCGGCCCTAGGAAAGAGCACCCTAGTTTAGCCTATTGATGTTACAAAAGTAACCAGACTGCAGTGGTAGATGATGTTGATGCCCCATACCTTGCCAATAGGATAGGGATTTACACTCGCAACTCTCACGGTGGCACATTCTCTCTCAGGCACACTGTCAGTGCACAGTGCTGAATGAAGGTCAGAAATTAAGATTGAATTTTCAGGGCAAATTAGCAAAACCCATGTCATTCTTACATATCTGCGAGAAGGCTCAGGAGTGTCATTGGAAGAGGTTTGTCAGCAGGCAGGCTGCTTTTCTTCAAAGATTTATGTTATATAGTGTGATAGACAGTGTATGCATGGGGAGAGACCTAAAAAAAGGGAGACTAAATCTTCTATGATCCAAAAAGAAAGTAACCAAAAGAAAACAACTCTCGTCAGGTTGACTGGAAAACACGTGACAAGAGAATTTTCCCATCGAGTAAGACTGGCCTCTTTCTCGTTACGTTGGAGTGCTCGGGAAATAAACATCCTCCTTCCGATTGTCAAAACAAGCGTTTTAACAGCGGCAGTAAATGGTAAGTTATATTCGTGCTATCCTATTTCATCACCTTCAATCATTACCAAACAAAGTTCAAATATATCATTTAACAAATTAAAACCCCTACTCTCCCATCAAGCTCATGCACAGGCTGTCTCATTTAAATTGTTAATAAGAACAGAAAATATTGAAAGCACAGAGAAGGCCATTTATATTGTTCTTACTTACCAAAGTATCCATATCCTATGAAGAAAGAAGAAAACAGTCCAGTTTTACCCATTTGCAATATATACAGCTTAATTCTTAACCATTCTTTTAAATGTGATACAATTTTACTCATGCATACAAATATAATGCGTGGTGCACTCGAGGTCCAGCACGATGATTGGAGAAACCTACAGGTCACGGTACCATTGGCAGAATCATTTTCCTCATCACAATATCTCCTACGATTCCCTTTCCATGCTCTTTCTATTAAATGCTATGCATTATTAATGAGTACCATCCCCAAGTATAAGTCACGACAGTGAGGAATACAGGTCTATTAAACTGTGAAAGACACCACAGTTTGATGCAATTGTATCCTTTCATGTCCACATCTGTATATTTTCCAATGGAGAACACTGAACAGTGATCAGGAATGGGAAGCCTGGTAACATTCGCCGATTCCTAACTTAGCAAAACAATACAATAACCAATTCTAACTCCCTACCATCATCTGAGCTGAAATCAGTTAATTCAGCACACAAAAAAATTAACCGGAGATTTTGCCTGCCTGTGCCACTTAGAATCACAATCTAAGATGGGTAGCACACCAGCTTATCAAAGAGAGACAGAAGGCACAGGATTTGGAAAATGATCAGAACAAAATCCCATTGCAGACATCAGTTGAATATTTCAAAACTGAGATTGACATATTTGTGTCAAAGAAGGTGTTCAAGTGATATGGATCTCGGTGGGAATGTAAGCTGTGAGGAGCACACGCAGAGGTTGCAACGAGATATGAATTTGAATTTAATTTTATTTATTGTCACATTTATAGAGGTACAGTGAAAAGTGTTGTTCTGCGTGTCGTCCAAGCAAATTGTTCCACACATGAAAAAACGTAGGACATACATAAATATACAATGCAATGCAATATATTTCAATGCAATATAGCCACAGGCATCGGATGAAGCAAAGGGAGTGTAGTACTATTCAGTGAAGAAGTGTGATGAGATTAATTCGGTCCATAAGTGGGCCATTCAGGAGACTGGTAACAGCGGGGAAGAAGCTGTTTTTGAACCTGTTAGTGTGCGTTCTCAGATTTTTGTGCCTCCTGTCCGATGAAAGAGGTTAGAAGAGAAAATAACCTGGCTGGGAGGGGTCTTGATCATGTTGCCCGCCTTCTCAAGGCAGCGGGAGGTGTAGACTCAGCCAATGGAGGGGACGCAGTTTCGCTTGATGGACTGGTTCCGGGTTACGGACATGTTAAGTGAGTGGGCAACGAAGTGGTGGATATAATGCGAGGAAATGTGAGCCTATTCGATTTGGTAGCAAGAATATAATTTTTTAAGTGACATAAAACTTCTAAATGTTGATGTTCAGAGAGACTAGGATAATCTTGTACAAGAAACAGGGTTTTTTTTTTATTATAAACATTTTATTGAGGCATTTTTGGTATTGTAACAACAACAAAATAAACAATGTACATGAAACTATAAACATAGTGCAAAAGCTATTACCTCCTTCATATGGGGAGGGAAGGTGGCCAGAGTGAGAAAGGTGCTGCTGCAGAGGGGAAGGCAGGCAATGGGTATGGGTCTCCCGAACCTGATGTACTACTACTGGGCGGCGAATGTGGAGAAGGTGCGGGGCTGGGTCAGAGGGTTTGATTCCCAGTGGGTCAGAATGGAGGAGTGTTTGTGCAGGGGGTCGGGACTGAAAGCACTAACAACAGCGCCGCTCCCGATAGCTCCGGGGAAATACTCGGAGTCCGGTAATAATAGATTCATTGAAAACCTGGAGGCAATTCCGCCAATACTTCGGGCTGAGGGCAGGGTCAAGGGAAATGCCGATTCGGGGAAAACCACAGATTTGAGCCGGGGAAGTGGGATGGAAGTTTTTGGAAATGGGAAGAGAAGGGGATTAAGATGCTAAAAGGTTTGTTTCTTGGGGGTCGGTTTGCAGGATTGAGGGAGCTGGAAGCGAAGTATGGGTTGGAGCAGGGAGAAATGTTTAGATACATGTAGGTTTGGGATTTTGCCAGGAAGGAGATACAGAGCTTCCCGGAGGAGCCGGCCTCCACATTGCTGCAGGAGGTGTTGACGACAAGGGGACTGGAGAAGGGGGTAGTGTCAGCGGTGCATGGAGCTATTTTGGAAGAGGATAAGGCACCACTAGAAGGGATCAAAGCAAAGTGGGAGGAAGAGTTGGGAGAGGTTATAGAGGAGGGGGTCTGGTGTGAGGTGCTCCGGAGAGTAAATGCCTTCACCTCATGTGCGAGGTTGGGGCTGATACAGCTGAAGGTGGTATACAGAGAACACCTCACGAGGGCAAGGATGAGCCGATTCTTTGAAGGAGTAGAAGATGTGTGTGAGCGTTGCGGGGGGGGGCTCGAAGAATCACGTTCACATGTTTTTGTCCTGTCCAAAGCTAGAGGAATATTGGAAGGAGGTTTTAGGGTAATGTCCAAGGTGGTGCACGTGAAACTGGTCCCAGGTCCCCGGGAGGCCATATTCGGGGTGTAGGACTGGCCAGGGTTGGAAACAGGTGCGGTGGCAGATATCATAGCCTTCGCCTCGTTGATCGCCCGTAAGGCGGATGCTGTTGGGATGGAGAGCAGCCTCTCCACCCTGTGCCCTGGCGTGGCAGGGGGATCTGTTGGAATACTTGACCCTTGAGAAGGTTAAGTTTGAACTGAGGGGAAGCTCGGAGGGGTTCTACAAGTCATGGGCATTATGTATTATGCACTTTCAAGAACTGGATAACGTCGAAACATTAGTTTGGGGGGGGGGGGGGGTGCCTGTGTATATTAAGGATGACTATGGATAATCCCAGATTCCTTTTTGTCATGTGTTTATATAAACATGTGGGCTGATGTTTGGGGGTGGTGGGAGAATGGGATCGTTGTTATTGTTATGGGGATTGACATATCTGTTGCTGATTATTGTTTATTGTTGGTGGGTATAAATTCGGGAGAAAATGTGAAAAAGGAGAATAAAAATATATATTTCTTAAATAGTGCAAAAGCCGGCTCCCTTCCTTCCAGGTCCCACCTTTATTAACCCCTACTCTAAGCTAAACTAACCCCCCCCCCCGCCCCACCATTCTGCTGACGATTAATTTTCCGCGAAGAAGTCAACGAACAGTTGCCACCTCCGGGCGAACCCTAACAGTGACCCTCTAAAGGCGAACTTGATTTTCTCCAAACAGAGAAAGGTAGCCATGTCCGATAGCCAGGTCTCCGACTTCGGAGCTTTGAGTCCCTCCAAGCTAATAGTATCCGTCTCCGGGCTACCAGGGAAGCAAAGGCCAGAATGTCTGCCTCTTTCTCCTCCTGGATTCCCGGGTCCTCCGACATCCCGAAAATTGCCACCTCTGGACTTAGTGCCACCCTTGTTTTTAACACCGTGGACATGACATATGCAAACCCCTGCCAAAATCCCCTGAGTTTCGGACATGTCCAGAACATGTGGACATGGTTCACTGGTCCTCCCGCACATTTTGCACACCTGTCTTCCACCCCAAAGAATCTGCTCATCCGAGCCACTGTCATGTGAGCCCGATGAATGACCTTAAATTGTATCAGGCTGAGCCTGACACATGTTGCGGACGCATTGACTCTACTCAACGCGTCCGCCCATAGACCATCCTCTATCTCTCCTCACAGCTCCTCCTCCCACTTGCGCTTCAGCTCCTCGGTCTGCATCTCCTCTGACCCCATAAGTTCCTTGTAAATGTCAGAGACGCTCCCTTCTCCTCCCCACCCTCTAGACACTGCCCTGTCCTGAATCCCTCATAGCGGTAGGAGCGGGAAGGTTGACACCTGTTTACGTAGGAAGTCCCGCACTTGCAGATACCTGAATTTGTTTCCCCTCGCCAACCCAAACTTCTCCTCCAGAGCCTTCATACTCGGAAAGCTCCCCTCTATAAATATGTCCACCATCCTCTCAATCTCTGCTCTCCGCCATATCTGGAACCCCCCCATCTATACTTCCCGGAGCAAACGGGTGATTGTTACAGATAAGGGACCAGACCGATGCTCCCTCTGCTCCCACGTGTCTCCTCCATTGCCCCCAGACTCTCAGGGTCGCCACCACCACAGGGCTGGTGAAGTACCGTGCCGGCAGGAAAGGCAAGGCGCAGTTACCAATGCCCCCAGACTGGTGCCCTTGCATGAAGCCACCTCCATACACTCCCATGTCGACCCCTCCCCCACCACCCAATGTGGAGGCCGGCTCCTCCGGGAAGCTCTGTATCTCCTTCCTGGCAAAATCCCAAACCTGCATGTATCTAAATATTTCTCCCTGCTCCAACCCATACTTCGCTTCCAGCTCCCTCAATCCTGCAAACCGACCCCTAAGAATCAAACCTTTTAGCATCATGGCTATATTCGCCGCCCAGTAATAGTTACTAAAATTTGGCAGCGCCAGCCAGTCTGCCCTCTCCCCGACTCTGCTCAGCATTATCTTCCTTACTCGCGTGGTCTTGCCCGCCCAAACAAAACCAGTGATCACTTTGTTGACCCGGTTAAAAAAGGACCACGGAATAAAGATTGGGAGATACTGGAATACAAAAAGGAATCTTGGGAGGACCGTCTGTACCCTCCCAGCCAGGGACAACGGAAGCGAGTCCCACCTCCGAAAATCGTCCTTCATTGGGTCTACTAACCGGGCCAGATTTAATTTATGCAGCCGGTCCGATTCCTGTGCCACTTGAATGCCTAGGTACCTAAAGCTTCCCCCTATTAATCTAAACGGCAGCTCCCCCAATCGCCTCTCCTGTCTCCACGTCTGGACAGCAAACATCTCACTTTCCCCCATATTTAGCCAATAGCCTGAAAACCGGCCAAATTCCCCGAGAATCCTCCTGATTTCTTCCATCCCCTCTATTGGGTCCGATACATACAGAAGCAGGTCGTCTGCACAGAGTGAGACTCTGTGCTCCTCCACCTTCCCCTCCCCCCCACCCAGACCAGCACCTTCCAGCCCCTTGAGGCTCTTCGAGCAATTGCCGACGGTTCTATAGCAAGCGCAAACAACAGTGGGGAGAGGGGGCATCCCTGTCTCATCCCCCGGTGCAGTCTAATATAGTCCGATGTTGTCCTATTCTCCGTGCACTTGCCACAGGAGCCTGATACAGCAACCTGACCCAGTCAATAAAGCCCCACCCAAATCCAAACCGTCCCAGTACCTCCCACAGATAATCCCATTCTACCTGATCAAAAGCCTTTTCTGCATCCATTGCGATCACTACTTCCACCTCCCTACCTTCCAGGGGCATCATAATCATGTTTAACAACCTTCTTACATTGGCCACCAACTGCTGACCCTTAACAAACCTCGTCTGGTCCTCCCCAATAATGTCCGGACCACAATCCTGGAGGGCAAAATTTTGGCTAGCAATTTGGCATCCGCATTCAACAGGGATATCGGCCTGTAGGACCCACACAGCTCCAGGTTCTTGTCCCGCTTCAAAATCAGCGAAATCGTGGCCTGTGACATCGTCGGGGGCAGCACCCCACTCCCTTACCTCATTGAACATCCTCATCAACACCGGCCCCAACATCCCAGAGAACTTTTCATAAAACCCCACTGGGTACCTGTCCGGACCCGGGATTTTACCCGACTGCATGGCCTTCAGATCCTCCACTATCTCTTCCAACCCGATCAGAGCCCCCAGCCCTTCTACCAGCTCCCCGTCCACCTTTGTGAAATTCAGCCCCTCCAAGAAGTGCCTCATCCCCTCTGGCCCCGTAGGGGGTTCCGACCTGTACAGATCCCTAAACGCCTTATTCACCCCTGCTGAATCTCCAACCAGGTTCCCGTTCCAGCCTCCCCGGACAGGCGCCGGAATGTGGTGACTAGGGGCTTTTCACAGTAACTTCATTGAAGCCTACTCGTGACAATAATCGATTTTCATTTCATTTCATTTTCATTCATCTCCGTCATTTACTTTCCCGATCTCCCTGGCTGCCTACCTCTTTCTAAGCTGCTGTGTTAGCATTCTGCTGGCATTCTCTCCATGCTTATAGATCGCCCCCCCCACCCCCCCCCCTCGCCTTTCTCAGCTGCTCCACCGCCCTCCCTGTGGTTAACAAGCTGAACTCCGCCTGTAGCCTCCGCTGTTCCCTTAAAAGCCCTCCTCTGGGTCTCCGCATACCTCCAATCGATCTGTAGTATCTCCTTTACCAGTCAGTCCGTCTCTGCCCTGTCCACCTTCTCCCTGTGGACCCTTATCGAGATCAGCTCCCTTCTGACCACCGCCTTCAGTGCTTCCCAGACCACCGCTGCTGAAATTTCCCCCATGTCGTTGACCTGCAGGTAGTTCTGAATACATTTCCTCAGCCACTTACACACCCGTTCGTCAGCCAAAAGTCCCACATTTAACCTCCATTGCGGGCGCTGGTTACTGTCTTTACTAACCTGCAGGTCAACCCAGTGCAGAGCATGGTCTGAGATTGTGATCGCCGAGTACCCCGAGTCCACCACCCCTGCCAGTAAGTCCCTGCTCAAAATAAAGAAATAAATCTGGGAGTACACTTTATGCACATGTGAGTAGGAGGAGAACTCCTTCACCCTCGGCTGCCCAAATCTCCATGGATCCAGCCCCCCCATCTGCTCCATGAACCCTTTTAGTTCCTTTGCCATTGCTGGAACCCTGCCCATTTTTGAGCTTGACCGGTCCAAGCCAGGGTCAATAACTGTGTTGAAGTCCCCTCCCATGACCAACGTGTGCGAGTCCAGGTCTGGTATCTTCCCCAGTATCTTCTTTATAAACTCCACATTACGCCAATTTGGCACATAAACATTTACTAATACCACCTGCACCTACCCACTGACCATAATGTACCGACCTCCCACATCTAAGACTATTCTACCCGCTTCAAACACCACCCGCATATTGAACCAGATCGCGACCCCTCTAGTCTTTGAATCCAGTCCCGAATGAAAGACCTGACTGACCCAGCCTCTCCTCAATCTAACCTGGTCCGTTACTCTAAGGTACGTCTCCTGCAACATTACCACGTCCGCCTTCAGTCCCCTAAGGTGCGTGAACACACGTGCCCTCTTGACCGGCCCATTTAACCCTTGAACATTCCAGGTGATCAGCCTAGTTGGGGGGCTCATTTGCCCCTCAACCCCCCGCGCCTCCACCGGCCCGCCCCCCGGCAGCCTCCACCCCCAATCTCCTCACTGTCCCTTAGCCCAAGTCGCTCCCTCGTCAGCAGAACATTTACCCCCCTTCCCCCAGTAACAACACTCTATAACCCAACCGCTTTAATAAACTGAACATATGTCCACCCCCCACTGCTCTTCTGGGAGCTAGCGCACCCAGATAGCTTGGTGTCCCCATCCCTGGCGCCGGATAGTCTCCCACCAATTGTTCCCTCCCCCCCCGCTCATACAAACTCCAACATCAAACAATGCCCACACAATTGCCCAACAGAAAAACACCAAGATCTAAACAAGCACACCTCCATTCCCCAACAGTGCAAATGAAAATCTTAACTCACTCAGCTCTATCGCTGGTCCCAAATCAATGTAAAAGGCATTACAAACAGCTTCCACAAAACAAAAAACGAGAAACTTTTATTTTAAAAAAAGAACAGAAAAACAAAACAACAAAACAAAACAGGAACGTTGCAGCAAAGTTCAAAAGTTCTCAGTCCACCGCCAGTCCTTTCCTTTTCGGGAAGTCCAGCGCATCCTCAGGCAACTCGAAATAAAAGTGCTGTTCCTCCTGCGTGACCCAGAGATGGGCCGGATACAACAGTCCGAACTTCACCTTTTTCTTAAAAAGGATCGACCTAATCTGGTTGAAGGCTGCTCTTCTCCTGGCCACCTCCACACTCGGTCTTGGAAAACCCGCAGGATACTATTGTCCCACTTACAGCTCCGTGTTTGTTTGGCCCAATGTAGAATCCGCTCCTTATCCAAGTACCTGTGGAATCTCAGTACCATTGCCCTTGGGGGTCTCCCATTCGCGGCTTCCTTGCGAGCACTCTGTGAGCCCTGCCCATCTCCAAGGGTCGGGAGAATGTCCCCTCTCCCAGCAGCTTCTCAAACATACCCACTATGTATGCCCCAGCGATCGCTCCTCCGGACCCCTCCGGGAGCCCAACGATTCTCAAGTTCTGCCGGCGGGACCTACTCTCTAGGTACTCCACTTTCTCAAGGAGCGTTTTCTGTTGGTCTCTCAGCATCCCCACCTCCAACTCCACCGCAGTTTGATGTTCCTCCTGCTCAGCCAGCGCCTTCTCTACTTTCTGGATTGCCCGATCTTGGGCGTCCAATCTGAGCTCTAGCCGCTCAATTGACTCTTTTATCGGGTCCAAGCAGTCCCATTTCTGCTCAAGAAAGCCTTCCTGAATAACTTGCATCAGCCGCTCCGTTCACCGCTGGGTCGACAAACCAGAGGTCCGGTCCTCCGCCATGCTATCTCCTGCTGCAGCTTCAGCCCAAGCCTTCTCTGTCTTTCTGTTTCTGCCTTTACGAGCACTTCTAGTCCTTCTCTCCATGCACCGATGTGGGAATTCAGTACAAAATTGCCTCTGTCATCAGTTTTACAATTCAAGTCCGGTAGAAAATCAGGGGAAAATGTCCAAAATTCCGACCAGAGCAGGAGCCACCAAATGTGCGACTTACTCCTTCGTAGCCGCCACCGGAAGTCAAAGAAACACAGAGTTAACATGCAGGCACAGAAAACAACCAATAGGAAAGCAAATGGCATGTTGGCCTTGATTACATGGGGATTGGCATACAAGAATAAGAAGTACCGCTACAATTGCACAAGGCTTGTTGAGACCACTCCTGGAAGACTCTGCATAGTTTTAGTCTCCAAATCTACAGAAGGGTACACTTGCCTTGGAGACAGTACAACAAAGGTTTGCTATATCTTTCCCTGGGATGAGAGGGTCATCCTATAATGATAGGCTGAAGATTAGGGGTAGGCACTCTGGTATTCTGAAGGTTAAGAGGTGATCTCATTGAAACGTGTCAGATTCTGAAGTTTCCAGCTTCACAGATGCCAGTTTTCAGTCAATTCAATTCACGCCACATGGTGTCAAAAAACGACTGAAGGCACTGGTTACTTCAAAGGTGATGGGCCTTGACAATATTCCAGCAATAGTACGGAAGGCTTGTGCTCCAGAACTTGCCATGCCCTTTGCCAAACTGCTCTCGTACAGCTACAATACTGACATCGACCCAACAATGTGGAGAAATGCCCAAATATATAATCTATACCAAAAGTAGGACAAATCCAATCACTACACCATTAGTTTACTCTTGATTATCAGCAAAGTGATGAAAGAAATCGTGGACAGTGCAATCAAGCGGGACTACTCAGAAATAACCTTCTCAATTTTGCTCAATATGGATTCTGCCAGGGTCGCTTAGCTCCTGACCTCATTACAACCTTGGTCCAGACATGGGCAAAAGAGCAGAATTCCAGTGGTGAGGTGGGAGTGACTGTTTGGATTTGTTTATTGTCACGTGTACCAAGGTACAGTGAAAAGTATTTTTCTGCGAGCAGCTCAACAGATCATTAAGTACACAAAAAGAAAAGAAATGTCTTTGCCATCAAGGCAGAATTTGAGTGTTGCATCAAGGAGCCCTAGCAAAACTGAAATCAATGTGAATCAGGGGAAACTCCAATGGTTGATGTCATACCTTTCACAAAGGAAGATGGATGAGGTTGTTGGCGGTCATCATCTTAGCCCTGGGCATCATTGCAGGAGATCCTCAGAGTAGTTTCCTTGGCCCAACCATCTACAGGTGCTTCATCAATGATCTTTTTTCCATCATAAGATCGGAAGTGGGAATGCTTGCTGATGTTTGGATAATATTCCCGATTCCTCAGATACAGAAGCATTCCTTGTCTATGTGCAGCAAGATCTGGACAATATCCAGGCTTGGGCTGACAAGTGGCAAATAACATTTCTGGCACACAAGTGCCAGGCCATGACCATTTCCAACAAGAGAGAATCAAACCATCACCTCATGACAGTCAATGGCATTCCCATCGCTAAGTCCCTCATAGACAACTGGACTAGCCATATAAATACTGTGGCTACAAGAATGGGTCAGAGGCTTGGAATTCTGCGGCGAGTAACTCACCTCCTGACCCCACCAAAGTGTGTCCACAATCTACAAGACGCAAGTCAGGCGTGTGATGGAATATTCTCCAGTTATCTGAATAAGTGCAGCTCCAACAACACTCAAGAAGGTCACCACCATCAAGGAGAAAGCAGTCTGCTTAATCGGAACTCCATCCACCAGTTCCCTCCACCATCGACGGACAGTGGCAGCAGTGTGTATCATCTGCAAGTTGCATTGCAGAAACTCACCAGTACTCCTTTGACAGCACCATCCAAGTGGGTGACCTCTATCACCTAAAAGGACAAGGCAGCACCACCACCAGCAAGTTCCCCTCCAAGTCATTCACCATCCTGACTTGGTATCGCCTTCACAGTTGTTGGGTCAAAATCCTGGATCTTCCTCCCGAACAGTACTGTGGATGTACCCACGCCACATGGGCTGCAGCAGTTCAAGCTAGCAGATCACCTAACCACCACTTACTCAAGGGTAATTGGAGATAATAAATGCTGGCCTAGCAATGGCGCCCACGTCCCTTGGAAAAAAAAACTTCTGATGGGGTTTGTTCTTCCCTGCTAGAAGAAGGGGGCATAGTCGCAGGCTCATTTAGGAACATGATGAGAAGTTTCTTCACGGAGATGGCTGTTAATCTTAGCATTTGTCCCTAAAGTTCGTGGATGCTCCATTGTGGAGGCTGAGGTTAAGTGCAATTTTGGTCTCTGGTTGAATAAAGGGATATGTCGAGCAAGTAGGAATGCGGAGTTGAAGTAGAAAATCAGCCATGGCTGCACTGAATGGCAGTGCAGACGAGAGGAGCTGAATAGTCTGCTCCTGCTCGATTTCTTATGTTCTCGTGGAAAGAAGTTGACTCAAGGGGGTGAATGGCTTTTTCCTGTTCCCATGTAGCAATATAAATCACTAACACATTCAATGTATTGTACTGGTGCCAGTGACTGGTGCCAGTGTCACAACGAACACATTGCACCAACCTAAACATATTGGCAAACACATGGCAGGTGGATCTTGAGCAAGATAAAGATTGCCAAGAAGGGCATTTAAACAGTGCCAAGTTACAAAACTAGACAGATTTGTACCAAACTAGGTCAGACTTTTTAACAGTTTACATAATGAAATGGGAACTTTATTCTAATAATTGAATTCAATGTTTTTTTTATTTCTATATCACATAAATACTGATTTTTCTGACACTGGACTCTATTTTTAACCTCAGAAACAATGACCGTAAAAATTCATAATTTCATTCAGCAAAAAGCATTTAAAACTGAAATGTTTCATTAAATATAAAGCCTCTCACTCCCTGCGCCCAAGAACAAGGCAAAGCTTGCTTCTCAGGCAGCTGAGGACAGGTGCAACAAAACACCAGTGTCGTACACACCATGAGGGGCAAAAGGCTAAAACCATGGACAGCTTAATATGAATAAGTGTGAAAGGTCGCAGTTGTCAAATTTCAAAAGTTGGAAGTACTCCATCAGAGCAGTTATACCAACACCACCTTCCCATGCCCATCCCTCAATATCCCATCGGATTGATGGAAATCCCTATGTTTTCAGAGGTAGATGCCCTGATATTACTGCAACACTAAGCTTCAGGATAAGCAAAACTAATTCAGTTGATGAAATTATTCCAAAGGCCCAAAAGCAAAAAAAAACCAAGAGGAAATATCAGCACCTTGAAACCATGCCCACAGAAAATACAACTATTAATGGAGTGAGGGAAAAATAAAGTGGAAATAAGTTGCTGTGCAATTCTGATCTCGATCAGAAATTATTCCATTCGTGGCTGAGTCAAGGTTCGCCAGATTTAAGTCGTGTTGCTTCCATTCTGCACTTTCCTTCAGTTTCCTGGTGGTCCTTAGAATTTGTTATTTAGGGCTTTCAGCCTGACAATGCTACTTACAGAGGGAAAAACCTAATCCTCCCTAGCCAGCCACCCTCCCTCCAATTTTTTTTTTTTTTTACACAGACGAACAGGTTCAACATTAATGGAGGAACTGAAAGGATAGCATGTAATTTAATTTAATCTTAATAGAATCCCTACAGTGCAGAAGGAGCCCATTCGGCTCATAGAGTCTGTACAGACCCTCAAAAAGAGCACCTTACCTAGGCTCACTCACCTACCCTATCTCTGTAACTAGAGTTAACCTGCACATCTTTGGACTGTGGGAGGAAACTCACGCAGACACGAGGAGAACATGCAAACCGTACACAGTCACCCAAGACAAGAATTGAACCCAGGACACGGACGCTGTGAGACAGCAATACGAACCACTGCGCCACTCTTACATTCACCAATCTTGTCCCGGTCTCTATTTATTGATCTACCAGGTTCCTGTTGTATTTCACCCAGATGACCATTATTCATGTATGTGCTTTGTCAGTCAGAGTTAGCAGGTGCTCAGACAGTTAGAGCAGTCTGATATTTTGTGTACATTGCAAGCAGGAGCAGGAAGTCTGGCTGGTTTCCTCTTCCTGAATCCAATGACCAAGAACTCAGCTGAATACCACTGCCACCTTCCTGGCTAAGAGAAGTGCTCACAATCAGACTGAACGTTCCTGGTTTATTTGACTGTGTTATGCACTGAAACAACGCTCAGAATTCTTTGACATTTAATACATTTTTTGAAAACCGGTTGAACATACCATGGACTGAAGCCATTTCCTTTCCGAGCTGGCCCAGACGCGCCTTCTCTTTCTTCCCAAACAGGCGGCCGATAGATGATTTGATGCCCTTTTTCCTTGAGCCTTTATGCAGCGAGTCTTGGCTGCTGTTGTTGCTGCTGGGATTGCTAGCCAGCTCCTCGGCTGTCAACATGCTGAGAAGCAACCACCATAAAAACGATCAAAACAAAGCAAGATAACTGTGAGAAAGTATTGATAAAGTATTGACAAAGTATTGATAAACCTGCTTCCACTTTTACTCAATTCTGTAGCCAAAGGTCTGCCATTCAGTATTGTTAATCCTATCAGAACCTGGAGTGAAGTTAAACCAGAAGACACTTAAAAACCTAAGTTTTTGAGATCACTGAGTATAGCAGGTGTCTGTGACAGTCCATGTTCTAACTAACACAGAGTCAACACCGCTCCTCAGGAATGATGGATCGGCCTTGGGCGGGGTGTAGGGCAGATTCCTCAGAATGATACCAGGGCTGAATTCCAATACTAGATTGTATGGACTGGGCTTGATCATCAACGATTAAGGGGTTATCTCACTGAGGTGCTTGGAGAATTTGATAGCATAAATAGAGAGAAGCTACTTTCCGCTGGGGAGTCCAGAACAACGGGGCGTAACCTTAAAAATCGAGCTGGTCTATTCAGTGACAGCCAGAAATACCTTTCTCACACAAACGACAGTGGAAATCTGGAGTTCTTGGCCCCAAAAGAACTGTCCTGGCTAACGCAACAGAAAATTTTACAACTGAGATCGCTAAGCAAAGCTATGAAGGAATATGGAATCAAACTGAATTGAGGTACATGTCTATCATCCATTTCCTAATCGAATAGCGAAACCAGCTCGATAGAATGACTGGTCTACTCCTGTACTAAAGTAACAAACTGCAAGCTCCCGCATCGTCCCCAGTGATGCTGGGCACATGAATGAAAAATGAAAATCGCTTATTGTCACGAGTAGGCTTCAAATGAAGTTACTGTGAAAAGCCCCTAGTCGTCACATTCCGGCGCCTGTTCGGGAAGGCTGTTGCGGGATACTTGACCCACAATTAACACTATCCCCATTTAAAGAGAGTAAAGACACATTAAAACTCAAATCTCTTGGGGACTGTCTTCTAAATTCGCCAGGATTTGGCAAGATGGATAAAGTCTTCCGGCACGATGTAAATCGCAGCAGTTGGACAAGGGGACACAAGTTCCAGAAATTTAGGATTCATTTTAGGAGATGCTTCACAGCCAGAAGGAATGAACACATGGAAAATTCTATTAGTGAACCAGATGGGGTTTTAACAACAATCGGCAAAATCAGTATTTTTAATTCCATATCTTTATTGAATTCAAATTTAATCTGCTATGGTGAGATTCGAACCTTGGTCCCCCGATGATAACCTTGGGTTTCCGGATAACTAATCTTGTGACAATACCACTATGCCACCGCCTCTCCCAACTTTCTTCTTGAATAACTTGTTATGAATTGAATGCCATTCTTATTTTCCATATGCCATTCCAATTTTAGTATTTGGTGCAATTTCAGTATTTGCTTTATTTTCTGTATAACATTCTGTGAAGTGCCTTGGAATGTTTTACTATGTTTAAAGAGGCCACATCAACATAAGTTGCTTCTGTTTCCTTCCTGAAATGCTGGTTTTAAAATCTATTTACAATTCAAATGTCACCAAGATGGACTGTGACAAACTGTTAAAAGACCATTTTAGAATACATAGGCACTTACTGAGACGAACTGGAGGAGGAAATTACCCCTTGTACTCGCATCTGAATGAATTATGTAAATAAAGCATTTTGGAATAAGAAAACAACAACAGTCTGTGGTATAGAGGAAGCAGAGTTATTTCGAGGGCTGAGGACGTCAGCCGTGGCTCAGTCATCAGCATTCACACCTCCATCAAGTCACAGGTTTCTGGGTTCAAGGACTCGAGCACAATTAAGGCTGATGCAGTGCTGAACTGTCGGAGGTGCTGTCTTTCCGATGCGATATTGAACTGAGGCCCCACCTGCCTGTTCTGATGGAGGTTAAAGATCCCATGGCACTATTTTGAAGAGCAAGGAAGTTGTGTCCTGCCCAAATTTATCCTTCAATCAACATCACAGAATAAGCTTACCTGGTCACTATCGCATTACTGTTTTGTCATTTTGTGGTGTCTAAATTAGCTGTTGCGCTTTCTACATTATAACAGTGACAGCAGTTCAGAAGTGCTTCATTTGCTATAAAGCACTTTGAAATGGTTAGTGATTGCGAAAAGCCCGATATAAATGTTAAGTCTTCCTTGCGATACTTGGATACGGATGTCATACGGGACAAATTTATGTATTTGCATTGTGCATTTTATGGTCATATGGCTATCATAATTCCAGTGGAGAGAAATCGGGGACACATACTCGAGGACTGCCTGTGCATCTTCAATTTCATTTGCTTCGGAGATAGTTTTTTCAAAATCGTGAAACATGGTTTAACAATGTCTAAGTCTCCTTACCCTCGACTTTCTTCTTGGCTGGTTGACTGAAGTGATTGTGCCAGCTTTTCCAGCCTCATGGTCCTCGGTGATGAAGGAGGGGATGTTTCGCATCTGATTGTGGTTTTATCTTCACGGTTGTCATCCCTTGTCACTGACGACTAAAGCACATATTGAGAGGTAAACGGAGTGTAGTGACAGAATTGTTGCCCTGGTAACTTAGTCAAATAATCCAAAAGCAACAACAGAAAAGGTGAATTACAGCACTTTTCAAACAACCAGTTCTGTATTCATTTCTTCAAACCAACAATATAGATTCCCTTTAATGCTGCAGTAACTGTGGAAGTGCAGGGTTTACAATAACTTGCATCTGAACTGTCAATGTGGAGAACACCACAAGGTTCTTCACCGTAGTAGAAAGACTCAGAAGAGATGTTTAAAAGCATGTTATTTTTCAAATATATTCAAGGGAAATGGGTGTCACTGGCTAGACCAGCATTTATCTACCTTCCGTAATTGCCCTGAGGTGGTGTTCCAGGATTTTAACCCAGCAACAGTGAAGGGACAGCAATATATTTCCAATTCAGAATAGTGAGTGGTTTGAAGGGGAACTTGCAGGTGGTCCTGTTCCCATGTCCTTATCCTTCTAGATGGTGATGGTCGTGGCTTTGGAGGGTGCTTTCTCAGGAGCCTTGGTGATTTCCGACAGTGCATTGTGCAGATGGTACATCTGGCTGGTGGGTGGAGTGAATATATTTGGATGCGGTGGCAATCAAGCGGGCTGCTTTGTCCTGGATGGTTGAAACTACGGTTTCTGTGCGGATGAGTGTCATGGTGGAATTATTTCAGGAGAGAATTCCAGAGAGTAGGGCCCATGCAATGGAATGGCAGAATGAAAAAGATTAGATGTCTGGGACTGAGGGACAAAAAAAAAGCACAGAACATAGTAGAGGCAGGGTGAGGAGAGACCAAGAATGAATTTGCAAGCAAAGGTGAGACTTTTGAAATTGAAATTTGAGGATTTGGAGGACAGAGTCTTTAGGGAGATAACAGCAAAGGGGCAATCCAACCAAGAATGAGACATGAAACAGGCAGAGGGGTTTTAATGTGAGTTTGTGTTGAGTGGAGCTTGGCAGACAGTACGGAAGGATGGGAGAGGTTTGAAAGCAAAGAAAATTTGGATAATGGTTTCAGTGGTGATGGAGCAAGTAATGCCAAAATTGGGTGATGTGAAATTACACTTTGTCCTGCTCAGCAGGGAAGGAGATGGCGTTAGGAGACAGTGCACAGAACGTTTTGCCATGGGCCAGATTTTGTGGCTTTGGTCCCCAATGTCTGGCTCATCCACAATACGACAGCACAGCGGTTGGCATAGAGTAGAGGTAGTTAATGGAAGAATAACAATGTACCTTCACATTTCTATTCTAAGGTAAGCAAGTGTAAGAAATGGGCAGCTGACCCACTCAGACCTAGTAAAGTCCAGAATGATTTGCCAATCTGTGCTGCATTGCTTATCTTGGGGCAGGACACGTGACCTAAGCATCTCTGTGCCTGTGAGGCAAATACAAAATCAATCAGGTGGCCCCTTTCGCCGTCCCCTACCCTCTTCACCTCTCTTCTTCCCCCCCCCCCCCCCCCACCGAGTCATGCCAGGGATGCTGCTTGCACCTTGAAATATATCACCGTTCGTTCACTGTTGTGGGGGCAAAATCCTGGAACTCCCGCCTTAACAGCACAATGGATTTTCCTGGAGTGCATGAGTACAGCGTTTGAATAACTTTCCCTGTGTTCAAAATCAAGGTTCGAGCATGAAGAATTAGTCTTTGGGTGCAGTGCGTATAAGCAAACGGCATCTACAAACCACAGCACAGTAACTAGCAAACTAATTCAGGACAAGAGGAACAGATTTAATAAGGAACAGGAATGAATTAAATGAGGACAAATGGTTGGTAGTGAGGGAAAGAGGACAAAGGTTTCCTTACATAGTATGTAAACATAGTGGGAGCCCTTGGGGAAAACACCTCAACTGAAATAGTATTTGCTGTAAACTATAACTTATACACTTCAAGAGATAGGAAAACCCTAATTTTGCAGGCTTAAGGTCAAATAAGAAATTCTAGAAATGCACCGCAAGTTAGTATCTGAAAGAAAAAATAAAAACTTTGGATTCAACTCTATCCCACTGGTCATTAACATGATGCCTCCAACTTTTATACAGCAAGTTGAATATTCACACCAATAAATAGTTTTATTCCAAACATTTGTAAATAATAATAATAACCTTTATTGTCACAAGTAGGCTTATATTAACACTGCAATAAAGTTACTGTGAAAAGCCCCAAGTCGCCACATTCCGGTGCCTGTTTGGGTACTCAGAGGGAGAATTCAGAATGTCCAATTCATCTAAGTCTTTTGGGACTCGTGTGAGGAAACCCACACAGACATGAGGAGAGCGTGCCGACTCCATACAGACAGTGACCGAAGCTGGGAATCGAACCTGGGACCCTGGAGCTGTGAAGCAACAATGCTAACCACTGTGCTACCGTGCTGCTCCATGCTTGCAGGTACTTGTGATTACCCATCCCACAGAGTATTTCCTGCTGTAATGGGAAACTATTTCTTAAAGCAACCATGTTTGTATGAGGTTACTCAGTGTAAAATCTAACAGATTCATACAAGAGAACTAGAAGCATATTTTAAATGGAACTAGTGGTCAATTAAACCATTAGCATGATGTCAAGATTGGTGAGGCTCACAGGCGAAGGATAGGTTCCTAGTGTAAGAATTTCCATTTCATTGAGCTTGTTTAAAACATAACATTTGATTTGATTAAGACTAAAACATAAGCTTCCAACTATTCAAAGTAACTTAGAGCAACTGTAGAAACAACAGGGGAAACAATGTAAGCAGGCTTCCTATTTTGTCTAGATCCCCAGCAAGACTAAAGGGAAAGGTTAGGCGACCAGGATTTATCAGAGGGTAAGGGCACGATATCACAAAGAAACACAGGAACAGTTTTTTCTTTGTTGTCCTTTTATCACCTCAAAGGAAAAAAAGTACTAGTTTCAGAGGATGGTTTTTAATATCTCACTCCTCTTCATGCCTTGCTTTCAGTTCATGGTTTTATTACGGGTTCTTCAGGTCTCCGCAGTTTAAAGAATAAAATACTCAGAAGCGCTTCTGGAGCTAGGTAGCAGGTTCCACTCTTTGTTTGCAGCCTGCAATGGTTTTCCTATAGATAGATTCTTTCAGATTCTCTGCAAGTTCAGAAATACAGCCTTTCTTGAGAAAGAGCACAGAGGAGAGAGAGAGAGCAGAGGAGAGAGAGCGCACAGAGGAGAGAGAGAGTGCACAGAGGAGAGAGAGAGTGCACAGAGGAGAGAGCGCACAGAAAGAGAGAGAGGAGAGAAAGAGCACAGAGGAGAGAGTGAGAGCACAGAGGAGAGAGCAGAGGGGAGAGAGCGAGCACAGAGGAGAGAGAGAGCACAGAGGAGAGAGAGAGCACAGAGGAGAGAGAGAGCACAGAGGAGAGAGAGAGCACAGAGGAGAGAGAGAGTGCACAGAGGAGAGAGCGCACAGAAAGAGAGAGAGGAGAGAAAGAGCACAGAGGAGAGAGTGAGAGCACAGAGGAGAGAGCAGAGGGGAGAGAGAGAGAGCACAGAGGAGAGAGCAGAGGGGAGAGAGAGAGAGCACAGAGGAGAGAGAGAGCACAGAGGAGAGAGAGAGCACAGAGGAGAGAGAGTGCACAGAGGAGAGAGAGAGCACAGAGGAGAGAGAGAGCACAGAGGGGAGAGAGAGCACAGAGTAGAGAGAGAGCAGAGAGGAGAGAGAGCACAGAGGAGAGAGAGAGCACAGAGGAGAGAGAGAGAGCACAGAGGAGAGAGAGAGAGCACAGAGGAGAGAGAGAGCACAGAGGAGAGAGAGCGCACAGGGGAGAGAGAGAGCACAGAGGAGAGGGAGAGCACAGAGGAGAGGGAGAGCACAGAGGAGAGAGAGAGTGCACAGAGGAGGGAGAGAGCGCACAGAGGAGAGAGCGCACAGAGGAGAGAGAGCACAGAGGAGAGAGAGAGAGCAGAGGAGAGAGAGAGCACAGAGGAGAGAGAGAGGAGAGACAGCACAGAGGAAAGAGAGCACAGAGGAGAAAGAGAGCACAGAGGAGAAAGAGAGCACAGAGGAGAAAGAGAGCACAGAGGAGAAAGAGAGCACAGAGGAGAAAGAGAGCACAGAGGAGAAAAAGAGCACAGAGGAGAAAGAGAGCACAGAGGAGAAAGAGAGAACAGAGGAGAAAGAGAGCACAGAGGAGAAAGAGAGCACAGAGGAGAAAGAGAGCACAGAGGAGAAAGAGAGCACAGAGGAGAAAGAGAGCACATAGGAGAAAGAGAGCACAGAGGAGAAGAGAGCACAGAGGAGAAAGAGAGCACAGAGGAGAAAGAGAGCACAGAGGAGAAAGAGAGCACAGAGGAGAAAGAGAGCACAGAGGAGAAAGAGAGCACAGAGGAGAAAGAGAGCACAGAGGAGAAAGAGAGCACAGAGGAGAGAGAGAGCACAGAGGAGAGAGAGAGCACAGAGGAGAGAGAGAGTGCACAGAGGAGAGAGCGCACAGAAAGAGAGAGAGGAGAGAAAGAGCACAGAGGGAGAGTGAGAGCACAGAGGAGAGAGCAGAGGGGAGAGAGAGAGAGCAGAGGAGAGAGAGAGCACAGAGGAGAGAGAGAGCACAGAGGAGAGAGAGAGCACAGAGGAGAGAGAGAGCACAGAGGAGAGAGAGCACAGAGGAGAGAGAGAGCACAGAGGAGAGAGAGCACAGAGGAGAGAGAGCGCACAGAGGAGAGAGAGAGAGCACAGAGGAGAGAGAGAGAGCACAGAGGAGAGAGAGAGAGCACAGAGGAGAGAGAGAGCACAGAGGAGAGAGAGCGCACAGGGGAGAGAGAGAGCACAGAGGAGAAAGAGAGCACAGAGGAGAGGGAGAGCACAGAGGAGAGAGAGAGTGCACAGAGGAGGAGAGAGCGCACAGAGGAGAGAGCGCACAGAGGAGAGAGAGCACAGAGGAGAGAGAGAGAGCAGAGGAGAGAGAGAGCACAGAGGAGAGAGAGAGGAGAGACAGCACAGAGGAAAGAGAGCACAGAGGAGAAAGAGAGCACAGAGGAGAAAGAGAGCACAGAGGAGAAAGAGAGCACAGAGGAGAAAGAGAGCACAGAGGAGAAAGAGAGCACAGAGGAGAAAGAGAGCACAGAGGAGAAAGAGAGCACAGAGGAGAAAAAGAGCACAGAGGAGAAAGAGAGCACAGAGGAGAAAGAGAGAACAGAGGAGAAAGAGAGCACAGAGGAGAAAGAGAGCACAGAGGAGAAAGAGAGCACAGAGGAGAAAGAGAGCACAGAGGAGAAAGAGAGCACAGAGGAGAAAGAGAGCACATAGGAGAAAGAGAGCACAGAGGAGAAAGAGAGCACAGAGGAGAAAGAGAGCACAGAGGAGAAAGAGAGCACAGAGGAGAAAGAGAGCACAGAGGAGAAAGAGAGCACAGAGGAGAAGAGAGCACAGAGGAGAAAGAGAGCACAGAGGAGAAAGAGAGCACAGAGGAGAAAGAGAGCACAGAGGATAAAGAGAGCACAGAGGAGAAAGAGAGCACAGAGGAGAAAGAGAGCACAGAGGAGAAAGAGAGCACAGAGGAGAAAGAGAGCACAGAGGAGAAAGAGAGCACAGAGGAGAAAGAGAGCACAGAGGAGAGAGAGAGCACAGAGGAGAGAGAGAGCACAGAGGAGAGAGAGCACAGAGGAGAGAGAGAGCACAGAGGAGAGAGAGAGAGAGAGAGCATAGAGGAGAGAACACACAGAGGAGAGAGAGAGAGAGAGCGCACAGAGGTGAGAGAGAGAGCAAGCACAGAGGTGAGAGAGAGCAAGCACAGAGGTGAGAGAGAGAGCAAGCACAGAGGTGAGAGAGAGCAAGCACAGAGGTGAGAGAGAGAGAGAGAGCACATAGGTGAGAGAGAGAGCAGTAGAGAGAGAGAGCAGAGGAGAGAGAGAGCAGAGAGAGAGAGAGAGCACACAGAGGAGAGAGCGAGCACAGAGGAGAGAGCGAGAGAGGGAGAGAGAGAGAGAGAGAGAGGGAGAGAGAGAGAGAGGGAGAGAGGGAGAGAGGGAGAGGTCTTCTCCCTGTGCCTTCAGGAATCAAAACGAATCTCCTTGAGAATCTGAAAATCATTTCAGTGTACATGATCCAATCACCACCTGTTACCGTGCAGCCTATGGTGTTTAGGCCCATTCATTGGCCACCAGTCAATCAATCAAACAAACAGAGTCCCACTCCATCACTCTCTCTAGTGCCGACAAGTCTGAGGCCTCCTTTTCAAACCAGCAGAAACTGGCCGCGTGTTCTCTCTCCTGTAACTTCTGAATTCTGCTGCTTGGCTTAAAGATACATGTTCATTAATCATCCATTGATCAGAAATAAGAACGGAAAGACAAAAAAAAGAGGGAAAATGATGGAATAAACTGAAAGGTCTGGATAGTGAGTGACATGGGTGGGAACTTCCAAGTGGTGGTATTTACATTGTCTGCTGCCCTTGTCCTTCCAGATGGTAGCAGTCGTAGGCTAGGAAAATGCTGTCTGAGAAGGCTTGACGAGTTTCTGCAGTGCATCTTGTAGAAGGTACACACTGCGGATACTGTGCGTTGATGGTGCAGGGACTGAATGTTGTGGAAGGGGTAGCAATCAAGTGGGCTGCTCTGTCCTGTTGACCTTCTTGTTGGAGCTGCACTTATCTCGGCAAGTGGAGAATATTCCATTATATTCATGACTTGTGCAGTTTAGATGGTGGACAGAATTTGTGGAGTTTGAAGGCGAGTTACTTTCTGCAGAATTCACAACTTCGGACCTACTCTTGTAGCCACAGTATTTATAGGACTGGTCGAGTTGATTCCCTAATTTTGCCTTCCTTTACTTGCTGAATGGACAAGTATCTTTAAGTCAAGCAGCAGAGAGAATTAGGAATTCAAAACCTTGCAACATAGTATATGGTGCTAGTCTTCGAGCAACAAAACTCAGACTTTGTGGCACTCGAGATATGGAGTGGGACTCAGTTCGCTTGGTTGGCTGGTGGCCAATGAATTAGCCAAAAGGCATTATTCTGCCCGGTAACACGAGGTGATTGGATCCTGCCTAAGTGAGATGATTTCCAGAGACCTAAAGAAAGCAGAGTCGGGTCCCTGGACACTCCGGGAAAACAACCTGCTCTCTCTCTCTCGCGTTTTCTCCAGAAAAGTTATGTATTTCTGAAACTACAGGGGCCTAGATGAATCTACAGTGAAAACAGTGATTACAGACAGGAATCAGAAATCTCGACCTGAAAGCCTGGTTTTAAGGAAAGTGTGCCAGAAACAACAATCTGAAACTAAGACTCTTCTCTTTTACTCTTACTTATTATTTTACCCCTTTTTCTCCACTCTGTCTCGTCTGTCTTGTGTGTGTGTAGAGAGAGGCTGGAATGAATTTAAATTGGTGGGGGGGGGGGGGAATTAAGAATTAGATGACAGTTGACCTGTTGTTTTTGCTGCATATTTAATTCTAGTTCTTGTTATTAATAAACTTACATTTAAATTTACAAACCTGGTGACTGTAATCACTGGGCAGCCAAGGGCCAAAGACTTAGGGTATTTTTCTAAGAATTATTTGTTAATTCAATTGTGTTGCGGCTCTGGGTCAAGGGGGCTGGAATTGACCACGCCCTAGGCTAGGGTGTCGTAAGACAGTTCAGTTGTCTAAGACAGTTCAATGGTAAACTCCAGGAATTTGATAATGCGGGATTCAGCAATGGTAATGTCATTCAAATGTCAAGGGGTATTGGTTAGATTGTCTCTTTCTGGAGATGGTCATTGCCTGGCTTGTGTGGTGTGAATGTTACTTGTTATGTATTAGCCCAAGTGGCTACAGCCTGCAGGGTTTCCAGGCTGAGGAGAATTGGAAATATCAGCCATGTTCACACTCAGCTGTCAGGCGCTGATCCTTGGAATGTATGGTCCTGGGGCAAGGTAGGTCAGGCTCCCATAGTCAAATAACTTGTATTTTCTTAAGACGCATGGTCATTTGTGCGAGGTTGCCGCTAAATAATTGTCCCTCCCTGCAGAACTGTACCCCGACATAAGTCAACGGGATAGGAGTGCAAAAAAGGAAGGAAATAAATCATGTGGGAATCTACCAATAAATGTGCCCAACAGTTCGATTTACCTTCCGACGGTGTTTCCTTAAGTCGCTAGGCTGAACATCGGTTGCAAGAGAAAGGAGAGAAAGACAATCTGTTAGTGTCTGGGTGTATATCATATTTACTTGAAAACCTTTTGGCGAGTCCTTGATTTCAAATCATTAGTCGCAAATGACTTCCACATTCTGTTTTTATTGAGGTGGAAATACTGTTAAAACTGTGCTTAAACAGCAAAGGTAAAGCACAACAGCAGAGTTGGGACATGTAGAAAGGCTAATTGGTGAGAAAGATGAGGCTGATGCATTCTGGGCTGATGGATCTTTTTGCAAGTGATAATTCATCTGCTTCACATTGCTAATCTCAGTGAACCAGACAAGCCATTTTCCTTTGGTTCCTCAGTGCTATTTAAATAAACACATTCAACGTATCAACACAAATTGTGTTTCTGATCTGAAATATTTGATGAAAATCTGAACTTCATTATTTAATTACTTCCCGTTATAATTGCATCAAGATGGTGATTTTATATATATGTTTCTCATTCCACATTACTTTCTTAAATAGAAACTATAAAGACATGGATGCGACCATCAATTCACACGAAACCAGGAGTAGAAGTAAACTGTGGCTTTAATCAACTAGAACAGTGCCTGCCTGCGACTGATCTGTTAGTGGGAGCCGCCTACAGGGCGACTGCTCTTTATACCTCCCCTCAAGGGGTGGAGCCCACACAGGCCCCAACATGTTACATTATAGGTAATACCATACAATGGTCCATAGGTGGAGCCCACATGGGCAACAGCGTAATACAGATAAGCACATGGTGAATTGTTACAGCAATACATTTACCACATTCACCTACCTGTTAAAAAAATGAAGTCCGGCGGGGGTGACAGGTTCATACGTTCAGCCTGTCTGGCACACGGATTGTGCGCTGTGATCGCTGAAGCTCTGGTATCACCGCTGTCCCGGGCGTCAAACTCATCCGTGCTGGCATCGGCAGTGAAGTCGCCGGTACAGGTACAGGCGTGGACTCCGAGAGCGTGTCTTCTGGAGCTTCATTCCTGTGGGTCGGTGAAGGGGGAATGGCGGGCAGGAGGGGGTGCGGGTGACACGTAGGGGCGGGGGCACTGGTCAGCATAGGTTGGGCAGGGTAAGATGGGGTGGCGGTGGTAGTGGAACCTGTGGGTGCCAGGTCACGGAGGGAGACCGTATCCTGTCGGCAATAGGGGTGTTCGATGTATGCGTACCGAGGGTTGGAGTGCAGGAGCTGGACCCTCTCGACCAGGGGGGTCGGACTTATGGCTCCTGACGTGCTTGCGGAGCAGGACGGGCCCCGGTGTCTTCAGCCAGGATGGAATCGAGGCCCTTGAGGTGGATTTCCTGGGGGAAACAAATATGCGGTCATGAGGTCTCGTTTGTGGCCGTGCAAAGTAGGGACCGAATAGACTGGAGTGCATCAGGGAGGACCTCCTGCCAGTGGGAGACTGGGAGATTCCTAGACCGTAGGGCCAGGAGGACGGTCTTCCAGACCTTCGCGTTCTCCCTCTCCACCTGCCCGTTTCCCCTGGGGTTATAACTGGTAGTCCTGCTCGAGGCGATGCCTTTGCTCAACAGGTACTGATGCAGTTCGTCAGTCATGAACGATGAGCCCCGGTCACTGCGGACGTACGTGGGGAAACCAAACAGGGTGAAGACACTATGTAGGGCTTTAATGACGGTGGCCATGGTCATGTCGGGGCAAGGGATTGCAAATGGGAAGCGGGAGAACTTGTCGATGATGATGTTGAGGAAATGTGTGTTGCGGTTGTTGGAGGGGAGGGGCCCTTTGAAATGTTGAGGAAATGTGTGTTGCGGTTGTTGGAGGGGAGGGGCCCTTTGAAATCGATACTGAGGCGCTCAAAGGGCCGGGGTGCCTTTACCAGGTGGGCCTTATCCGGTTGATAGAAGTGCGGCTTACACTCCGCACAGATTTGGCAGTCCCTGGTCATGGCTCTGACCCCCTCTGTGGAGCAGGGCAGGTTGCGGGCCTTGATATCGTGGAGAAGCCGGGTGACCCTCCGGGTGGCAAAGGTCATCGTGGATAGCACGTAGTCGGTCATCTTGCGCGCTGGCACATGTGCTGTGGGACAGGGCATCTGGGGGTTCATTGAGCTTCCCAGGACGATATACTATATCATAATTATAGGTAGAGAGTTCGATCCTCCACCTCAAGATCTTATCATTCTTGATCTTGCCCCCGCAGCATATTATCAAACATGAAGGCTACCGATCATTGGTCGGTGATGAGGGTAAACCTCCGACCAGCGAGGTAGTGCCTCCAGTGCCGCACGGCTTCCACGATGGCTTGGGCCCCCTTTTCGACTGAGGAGTGTCGAATTTCGGAGGTGGTGAGGGTTCATGAAAAAAATGCTACAGGCCTGCCTGCCTGATTGAGGGTAGCGGCGAGGGCGAACTCTGATGCGTCGCTCCCCACCTGGAAGGGGACGGACTCGTTCCACCGCATGCATCGCAACTTTGGCGATAGCCGCCTTGATGCAGCTGAAGGCCTTGCGGGCCTCAGCCGCCAGTGGGAAGATGGTGGCCTTGAGTAGTGGGCGGGCTTTGTCCGCATAGTTGGGGACCCACTGGGCGTAATATGAAAAGAACCCGAGGCACCTTTTCAGGGCCTTGGGGCAGTGGAGAAGGGGGAGTTGCAGGAGGGGGCGCATACGGTCGGGGTCGGGTCCTAGAACCCCGTTTTCCACGACGTAGCCGAGGATGGCTAGTCTGGTTGTGCAGAAAACGCATTTCTCCTTGTTGTAAGTGAGGTTAAGGGTTTGGGCAGTTTGGAGAAATCTCTGGAGGTTGGCATCGTGGTCCTTCTTATCATGGCTGCAGATGGTGACGTTGTCCAAGTACGGAAATGTGGCCCACAGCCTGTACTGGTCCACCATTCGGTCTATCGTTCTTTGGAAGACCGAGACCCCGTTCATGATGCCGAAGGGGACCCGGAGGAAGTGGAGGCGGCGGCTGTCTGCCTCAAAAGCCGTGTAGTGCTGGTCCTCCGGGCGGATTGGGAGCTGGTGGTACGCAGACTTCAGATGCACCGTGGAGAACACCCGGAAGTGTGCGATCTGATTAACCATGTCTTCGATCCATGGAAGGGGGTCCACATCGAGGTTCGTGTACCGGTTTATGGTTTGGCTGTAATCTACAACCATCCGGTTCTTTTCCCTGGTCCTGACGACCACCACCTGGACTCTCCAGGGGCTATTGCTGGCCTCGATGGTTCCCTCCTGCATCAGTCACTGGACCTTGGACCTGATAAAAGTCCTGTCCTGGATGCTGTACCGCCTGCTTCTGGTGGCGACTGGTTTGCAGTCGGCCGCGAGGTTTGCGAAGAGCGGGGGAGGGTTGACCTTTTGGGTCGCGAGGCTACATACGGTTAGTGGGGGTAGGGGCCCGCCGAACTTCAGGGTGAGGCTCCAGAGGTTACATTGGAAATCCAGTCCCAATATAAGAGGAGCGCAGAGGTCGGGGAGTACATGTAATTTAAAATTGGCGTACTCAGCGCCCTGTATTGCGAGGGTTGCGGTAGTGCACCCTCGGACCTGCACCGAGTGCGACCCGGAGGCGAGGGAGATGGTTTGATGCGCCGGGAAGATTGGGACCGAGCAGCGTCTTACCATGTCCGGATGAATGAAGCTCTCTGTGCTCCCGGAGTCGAAAAGGCAGGGTGTTCCGTGTCCGTTTATCTGGACGGTCATCATGGAGCCCCGGAGGTGTTCGGGTCACGACTGGTCAAGGGTGACCGCGCTGAGTTGCGGGTAGCCGGCGTGGTCGAAGGTGCTGGAGCGGTCCCAAGATGGCTGCCCCCATTGGTTGCACGTGTCGGGCGGCGTTGCAGATGGTGGCCTATGTCGGTCGCACGTGTCAGGCAGTGAGGAAGATGGTGTCCAAGATGGCGGCCCCCATGAATCGCACGTGGCGGGCCACGTGGGCGAGGATGGCCAAGATGGCAGCCCCCGTGAGTCGAATATGTTGTGCGGGCTTGGAGATGGCTGCCCCCACGGACAGCACGAGGCCGATGACGCGTCCGGGGGGGGGGGGGGCGCGGAGCCGGCAAACACGCTGCCACACTACGGAATCTGCAGGCCTGTGAGTCTGAGGGTCGGGCCTGCGATTTAGAGCTTTTGGCCCTGACCAGGCAAACTTTAGCAAAATGTCCTTTTCTTCCGCAGTCACTGCAGTTCGCGTTCCGGGCCGGGAAGCGCTGCCTGGGATGTTGAGGCTGGCCGCAGAAATAACAGGGTAACCCCCCATGGTGGGCGGGCAGCCGCGCGGCACAGGCCTGGGGTATTCCTTGGTCGGGGGTCCATGAGGGGGTTGTGTGATCGTACGGGAACACGTTAAGGCTTTGGAACGCTACTTCCAGATAGGAGGCTAATTTTACCGTCTCTTCCAGGTCTAGGGCACCTTTTTCAAGTAGGCGCTGTCTCATGTAGTTGGGCCTGACTGCAGCCACGTAGGTGTCCCGGATGGCGAGATCCATATGTTGAGTGGCCGTAACAGCCTGGTAATTGCAGCTTCGCTCAAGGACTTTGAAGTTGCGTAGGTACTCTTCCAGCAATTCCCCGGGACGCTGGCAGCGAGTGGTGAGGAGATGCCACGCATATACCTCGTTCTCGGGCCTTACATAGAGGCACTCTAGCATCGCGAGGGCGTCTGCGTAGGTGGAGGCTTCCTCGAGTTGAACAGAGATTCGATGGCTCACCCGTGCGTGGAGGAGACTCAGCTTCTGTTTGTCGGAGACGGAAGGCAAGGAGGCGGCGAGGTAGGCCTTGAAACAGCGGAGCCAGTGCGAAAAAATGTATTTCGCCTCCGCGGCCTGCGGATTGAGTTCCAGTCAGGTTTGAGGGTCGATTCCATAGTGGTGTTGTAGTTGATTAAATTGATGCGACCATCAATTCACACAAAACCAGGAGTAGAAGTAAACTGTGGCTTTAATCAATTAGAACAGTGCCTGCCTGCGACTGCTACAAGGCGACTAATCTTTATACCTCCCCTCAAGGGGTGGAGCCGGGGCGGAGCCCACACAGGCCCCAACATGCTACATTATAGATAATACCATACAATGGTCCATAGGTGGAGCCCACATGGGCAACAGCGTAATACAGATAAGCACATGGTGAATTGTTACAGCAATACATTCACCACAGCCATTTACTCCTTTCCCCCTCCATCTGGTAGCCACAGTTCGATACATTGGAGTGGCTTGCTTCACCTGCCTGCATACAGCAAGAATATCTGAAAGCATAGATTTGGCAGTGGTAGGTACATGTCCTACATTCCCTTTCAGTTCAGAACACGTTTAGAGCTGACTTGTTTGTTTCTGAACTTGTCCCCAAAACTCCTCTCTCCCATTCTCATCCAGTACAGCACTCACCAGTGTCATGATGCCCTTCCGGTCCAGGTCATGGGAAGAGCTGCGTGGAGTAAGTTTGGGTGTGGAGCGTCCACTGACAGGTGGAGAAGAACTGGCGAGGGACAGGGCTGTGAGGGAAGTTGGAATGGAGGTCCCTGTTCGAATGCGGGTTAAATTCAGCCCATCCATGCTTCCGCTTCCCACGCGGCATTCAATCTCCTCGGCTCGTTGCTCGGTGGACTCCTTCTCCTCTTGGATCATTCTGGCACAGAAAAGTCTCAGTCAAATTGCAAGATCAATGATTATTTAAATAATATACGATTACTTACAAAACTGCTCAATAATAAACTGAACGACTCCTTAAATTCCAGCTAAAATATGAATTAATGTTACTAGGATCTTTTTATATTATTGCAATAACATCATGCATCTTCCAAAGGTCACAGTATACAAACTAGCTTACGGAGCAAGTTGAAAATGTTTATGATGCACAGCAAGTTTTTAGCCATGATGCAAGTATTTTGTTGTTTTGGCCAACACCACACCAACTTTGAGAAAGTTTCCATGTCCAGTCTTTCCCTTGCCTGATTTCTTTGTTGATGGCATCAAGCTGCTCCTGTAGCATCATGGCCAGAGTCTGAGCGTCCGAGTGGCCACTGGGTGAAAGCAGGTCCGCCGAACCGAACATTGTCTCTCCATCTTCGTCATCAACATCAGACATTTCTGGGTCACTTTCAAAGGAGTGTGTCATACTGGCCAGAACGTTTACTTGCGGAGTGCACTCCCAGTCCTGCTCATTTCGGGTTTGAATCTGGATGGGCGTAAATGTAGCAGTCAGTCACCAAGTCTCACCTCCTGATGCAAATCTACAACTGTTATGCATCGCAGTTACCCAGTTTGGATAATTTAGCTTTAACATATCAATCCTCTTCCCCGAGGTTCTGAGATTTCCATTTATGCCCACAATGCCAAACATGTAAGCACCTTGCCACATATCGGGGGATACACAGGGCTCACAGGAGTGGTGTAAAAATTTGGAAATAATACCAAAATGAACAACATCATAAATGATTCCTGGGTCAATGAAAGCTCTAAAGGGCAATTGAATATTCATATGTCTGTAAATGAGATGTGGTAAATTTTGGTTTAAAGGAATGAGTACTCATACTTGAAAGGGAACATTGGACAGTTTGGACGAACACAACCATTTGGAGGTTCTGGCTCACAAAACACAAAAAATATCATCCTTTTATAGGGTGGAGGTTCACAATTGTAATACATTTGTGTCATGAATACTTATTCTCATGTTTCCCCCTATCTTCATAATCAAGTCATCAGGGCATGGGAATCTCATGCCACCTGATTCACTTTCGTTTAAAGGTGGCATGCAGCTATGTCCGAGGTCAGCAGTTTTTCTTGTTGAACTCTATGGCATAAGGGAGGGGAGCAGGAGAATGGTAGCCTGGGTGACTGCATGGAGTCTGCATGTTCTCCCCATATCTGCATGGGTTTCCTCTGGTGCTCCAGTTTCTTCCCACAGTCCGAAGATGTGCAGGTAAGGTGGATTGGCCATGCTAAATTGACCTTTCGTGTCAAGGATGTGCTGGTTAGGTGAGGTTGTGGGGTGCTGTCTTAGGACGGGGAAGTGTGCCTAGGTAAGGGGCTCTTTCAGAAGGCTAGTGCAGGCACGATGGGCCGAATGGCGGTCTTCAGCACTGCAGGTATTCTATGGTAGGACAGAGGGTGGGGTTGGGGACATGGAGAGTGAAGTGGGAAGGGCTTGACGTCCTGTGAGTGGTGGGATTAGTCAGTCAAGGTAAGTTAATAAGAGGTTTAAAAGGCAGGATGAGTATTGTCCAAACATGTGTCCATCTCAGGGCGATGCTGGCAGAACCCTTACAGGGGTTTAGTTCACATATAACATTTCAGTTATCCGCGCTGAGAGTGATTTCAGAAAATCTTCTTTCCAATGTATGGAGTGGGGGGGGGGGAATCAGTTGAGCCAACAAGTCCTGCCACATTCCACAGCATGGCAAGGACAACACAGGACACTGCACATTCTTTAGTGATCAAAGAACACAAAATTGTTTCTTCCACAATAAAGGAAGGGTCTTTAACTCCCCAGTAACCATCAATAAATCCAAAACATTAGGCATGCCCTTTTAGCTCTCTGACTAAGCTGGTCTCAACAATTTACGATGGTGCTTACTCGACTAAAGTGAATCCAATCTAATATGAAATATTCATAGAATCATTTAATTTACAGTTCTGAAGGAGGCCATTCGGTCCATCGAGTCTGCACCGGCCCTTGGAAATAGAATCCTACTCAAGCCCACGCCTCCGCCCTATCCCTGGAACCCAGTAACCTCACTTAACCTTTTTGGACATTACGGGCAATTTAACATGGCCAGTCCACCTAACCCGCACATCATTGGTCTGTGGGAAGAACCCGGAGGAAACCCACGCGGACACGCGGAGAACATGCAGACTCTGCACAGACAGTAACCAAAGCCAGGAATCAAACCTGGGACCCTGGAGCTGTGAAGCAACAGTGCTAACCACTGTGATACTGTGCTGCCCCAAGACGGGCGTTTACTAATGACATTTTAATTTGAAAAAACACCCATTCCACCACTGTGCTCGCAATAAGTCTTATGTTAATGGCAATGGAGTTGTCACAGGGAAGTTTTGGCTGCGATGCCTCCAGGTTTGTCCAAGACACTCTTTTATAGCGTGGCTGTTCCTGTGGCATTGTCAGCTGACGGTGGGTTTTACCACTAAATCTTCCCTCACTGCAGAATTGCACACGTCCCCATGTACGTCAACAGCACTATAAATGAAACCATGTTAGAATTCGGGTAAAGCAAGCTAGTGGAATCTAAGATTTAGGATGGCGATCAGGAGACCTTTTTTTTAACCAACACAATGGGTTCAAAGATGTGAAATACACGGTTTGTGATTGAGGCAGAGAACATTTCAGCATTTAATTGGTTGGACAGATGGTTGAAGGGTGTAGGAATATGGGGGTGGGAAAGCAAGCACATGGGGTTAGTGTTTGAGTGGAGAATTAAGAGTTATAATCTGTACAGCACAGAAAGAGGCCCTTTAGCCCATCATGTCTGTGCCAACCATCAAGCACCTATGTAGTCGAATGCCATTTTCCTGGAATTGGTCTGTAAGCCTTGTAAGCTAAGGCATTTCAAATGCTCATCAAAATGCTTCCGACATGTTGTGAGGGTTCCTGCCTCTACCATCCTTTCAGACTGCGAGTTCCAGATTCCGACTACCATCTGGGTGAAAAAGCTTTTCCTCAAATCCCTTCGAAATCTCCTGCCCATTACTGTCAATCTATGTCTCCTGGTTATTGCCCCTTCAGTTCCTTCCTATCTGCCCTTCCTATGCCCGTCATAATTTTGTACACCTCGATCAGATTCCCCCTCAGCCTTCTCTGCTCTAACAAAAGCAATCGCAGTCTAACCAGCCTGTATTCAAAGCTGAAACCCTCCAGCCCAGGAAAAATCCTGGTGAATCTCCTCTGCACCTTTCCAGTGCAATCAGATCCTCCCCAGAGTGTGGTGACCAGAACTTCACACATAGTACTCAATTAACACCAACATGATCTGATTGGGCCAAATGGTCTGTTGCTGAGTTGTAACTTCTATGAAATTCTTAAAGGAAGAAAGATTCACCCAGTGATCCCTCACACAAGGTCCAGTTTACAACACAGGGAGGTAGTGGCATGTCTAGAATTATCTGCTAGGAATATTTTAGAGGCAAAGGATGAAAACTAATGTAGAATATATGAAATAAAATGTAATCCTAAATTTGAGAAAATAAATCTGGAACATTTCAAATATGTCCCAGCAAATGCAGGCAGATATTGATACATAGCTGCAGGAGAATACCCTAAGCTGGCAGACACTGATACATACCTGTAGGAGAAATGCCCTAAGAATTGCCCTACAATATTTCTGTAGTCAGGTGAAAGACAAAAGGAGAAGGCTACTGTTAATGAAACAATTAAAAATGATACACAACTTTCTTTGCTAGCAACAAGGCAACGGCCTGAAGGTGGCTTGCTAAGGGAGACATGAAGTTGTCCTGTTATTTCTGGACGTAATCCCAGTGTTATCAAAGACCTGGGAAGCGAGAGAGTGTGTAAGTGAGAGGGTGAAGGTGTGAGGGAAAGTGAGTGAGTGGTGAGTGAGTATGAGAGAGAGAGAGAGAAAGAGAGAGAGAAGGAGCGAGAGAGAAGAAGTGAGAGAGGACGAGAGAGAGAGAGCGAGCAAGCGAGTGAGGGGACAGAGTGCAAGAGCGAGCGAGAGAGAGAGAGAGTGAGATTGATTAAAGTGCTATGTTCACTTCCTGCATTGGCTGAGAGATGATCAGGAGTTCTCCATAGAGCTGTGTGAAGTGATTAACGCCAGAAGAACTGAACTCCTATCATACGTGGTTGGTCAGATTGGTCAGGCTGGGGAGGTTTCTTTCAAAATTAAGGATAAATAAAGATAAATTGATGGAACACATCAACACTGTATAATTAGTGTATTCTGCTCTGTGTTTTGAACTGTTAATTGGGGCAATGAAGGAGTGTTGTGGAAGAAATAATTTTGCAAGGACTTAAATAACATTCCATTTTCTGCTTAATTTACATCATTATAGTTAAATTTACGAGATTATAATCCCAAAGCATTGTTTTATTCCTTTCCTGAACTGCATATTTCCTATCTAAGGTCATCTTTTTTAACACAAACTTCTTCAGTAGAAAGCTTTGTTCTAATTCATGTGGTCTGCTTTCTGGTGGGAATTGATTATCCAATATATAAAAGATGTGAATCTCAAAACCACAATATGAATCTGTGACCGGCAGAAAGGTTACAGAGGTTATGATTGTACAGCTATACTACCTGATGCCAGTCTATCGCTGAGATTAAGGGAAATACAAGAGAAATTAATCAGCTAGTCCAGACACAGCTACCAACATGGTTTTACCCAGGAAGAAAGATTATTTATCACAAGGGAATTGAGATCTTCTGAACACAAGTCTTTTTTGGACTCATTACAAAACAGCATTGTTGACCACCTGAGACAGTGAAGGTATTTCTTCATACTAAAACAATATGTCTTTTAAGATAACACCTTTACATTGCTATGGAATACAGGCCCCCAGGATATTATATTGGGCTTAGAACTAGACGTTTGCTGCACTGAAAAGCTCTCAGTAGAATTCTATGTGTCAGAGAGGAGGAGGAATTGGGTCAAAGAAATTAAAGACCTTCTTTTTTGCTGAGCTAACAAAGTTCTTACTGAGACACCGGCTCTTGGTTGCATTCTCTCGAATGGTGAAAAACAAATTACAGAACTTAACCATTAAATGTTCAGTCACTTAGGGCTGGTCCTACATATCTGCTGCCAACTTGGCTTAGAGAGGCGTAGATCATCAACCTGCTCAGACTAGTGAATAATATGAAATGCATAATTTCAAGTGATTTCAAGTCAAGCTAAGGTTTGAATTAAAATGCTTAATTATAAAGTACAATGAATTTTGAAGAACATGTCAGTTTCTTGTGCAAATAGTGTTAAATAAAAAGATGATGGTCACCAATTCATTTGTAGACAGGGCCTTTGAAAGAATATTTCCCTCAGTTCAGGTATATTAGACCATTCTGCATTCGACAACAGACACGAGTCAGATTCACCTGAAGTTCCTCATTATGCAGGATTCCTGCATTCTCTATTCTTAACAACGTCTGAAAAGAATGACAATAAAATCCTTTGGCTCACTGCATGAAATCAGAATGCTGAAATGGGCCTGGATTCCATCAACCTCTGGGCTGTGGTTCAGACCTCCAGGACCTGAGCACACACTAAACTGACACCTTCCAGTCCCATACCAAGTGAGCGTTGCATTGTTAAGAGATGTCAACTTTTAGATGAGATGTTAGACTAAAGACTTCTCCACCTCTTCAATTGGTTCAGGAAAATGCTAAAGATTCAGAAGTACCATCTACTCAGATCAATAAACTCAGATCCAAGGAGGTCTTGTGACCCAGTGAGCAGCATCTGTGCCTCTAAGCCAGAAGCCCCTGGGTTTGAGTCTCACCCCAGAACTCGATGGCCAAGGAAGGTGTGTCCATAATGCGGCCAAACAGGTTGGGTATCAACCTGCCAAATCTTTTCAATGCATGCCAATGGCAGGCGATAAGTGGCACCCTCGAGCTTTAAGTCTCAGGCAACAGGCTCGTGACCTGTTCCAGGAAAAACCTCACTATGTGGAACAGATTAAAGCCTGCCTCGCGCACCACGGAAGATAAAAAAAAATCATTTACATATAAGCAATTCTTTCACAATCTTGGCCAACATTGTACTTCAACCAAAAGAAGTGAAGATAATGATCAGATTTTCCAATTCACATCTTTCCCTTGTATAATCTTGCCGAGTGCAAAAGTACACCACTTCTACTCTTATGAATGACTAGTTGAACAGTGATTCACCAGGTGTGAAATGTCTAAATACATTTCCGAAGACCCAAAAACCAGGACACCTAGGCTTCTGCCCAATTAAGGGTCAGGTTGGATGACAAGAGAATGTACATTGTAAGATGTCTCTTTCTAGGATTGGGGGACATACCACATACTGTACAATTGGTGCTTTCTATTCAGAACATGCAAGTGTTTTAATTGTTTAAAAATGTTTACTTTAGAAGGAGGATGGGGGCAAGAAACGGAGGAGTGATGGGGCAAGGTAATACCATTTGCTGCTCAATTTACATTTTCGCAGTCAGGCTAACTAGACTGAAGTCCCATTATTCCATGCAATTCATTGTTACACTCCTTTGCTGAATATCATATTTCCTATCTAAAATCATGAGATTTTATTCATGAAACAGCTTAAAATAGCTGAGGCCTCAGCTGTCAACCCAATCATATATTTGAGGATTCATGGTTGATCTCGCTGTCTGAGAGACACTTAATTCCTCGAGATTCTTCTGAACACATACTTCACTTCATTGATATCTCCATAGGCTAGAAAACTCAGATCCTTGAATGAATCAGCTATGTTTGTATAATTTCCAACTGTGAAAATTGCAATGAGGATTTCACTTAATGAACTTCCTGCAATCTGATTCTCTACAATATTCCTGCCCAACTTTTCCTTGAAGGTCATATCTGGCTTTCAACATATCCCCTGCTACTTAATATTTGTGTTTCCCATCTGGTTAAATGTGGACTAATGAACCTACATGGCTTCCGCAGTTATAGATAATCCTTTCTTGGTGCACCATTTAAACAAATAATAATTGGTGTCAGCTATTATGCTCATGATTAATTATCCCAATGAACACTAGGATGGATCCCATTTGCACTATGCATCATAATATTCAATTTTATTTAGTTCTCCAGATCTCTGGACTTGATGCAAGTTTTCTCCACATATGTCAACTTCTTTTTAAAAAAAAAAAAAATTTTAGAGTACCCAATTAATTTTTTCCAATTAAGGGGCAATTTAGCGTGGCCAATCCACCTAGCTTGCACATCTTTTGGGTTGTGGGGGCGAAACCCACGCAAACACGGGGAGAATGTGCAAACTCGACAGTGACCCAGAGCCGGGATAGAACCTGGGACCTCGGCACCGTGAGGCTGCAGGGCTAACCCACTGCGCCACCGTGCTGCCCCTACATATGTCAACTTCTTAACCACAATTGAACTTCACCTTGCTTCTCAATTTCATTTTCCCACTCCAGAGATATATGATCTTATTTTTTCTGTACAAGTCACTTCCCAGCAACCTACTATCGGGTCTCCAATTACTGAGTGGTGATGGTGAACATGCAACAATCGTGCTTCACGCTGGTACAAATTGCAGAGGCAGAGGAACGGGGTCCTGGAGTCAGAATTTAGGAGAGCTAGGTAGAAAATTAGCCCAGTACCCCAAAAGTAGTAATATAAACATAGAAAAAAATAGGAACATGAGGATGCAATTTGGCCTTTCAAGCCTGCTCAGCCATTCATTATGAACAAAAAACAAAGGAAAGTACAGCACAGGAACAGGCCCTTCGGACCTCCAAGCCTGTGCCAACCATCTAAACTAAAATCTTCTACACTTCCTGGGTCCGTATCCCTCTATTCCCATCCTATTCATGTATTTGTCAAGATGCCCCTTAAATGTCACTATCATCCCTGCTTTCATCACCTCCACCGGCAGCAAGTTCCAGGCACCCACTACCCTTTGTATAAAAATCTTGCCTCGTACATCTCGTCTAAACCTTGCCCCTCGCACCTTAAACCTATGCCCCCGAGTAATTGACCCCTCTACCCTGGGAAAAAGCCTCTGACTATCCACTCTGTCTGTGCCCCTCATAATTTTGTAGATCTCTATCAGGTCGCCCCTCAACCTCCGTCGTTCCAGTGAGAACAAACTGAGTTTATTCAACCGCTCATAGCCAATGCCCTCCATACCAGGCAACATCCTGGTAAATCTCTTCTGCACCCTCTCTAAAGGTTCCACATGCGTCTGGTAGTGTGGCGACCTGAATTGAACACTATACTCCAAGTGTGGCCTAACTAAGGTTCTATACAGCTACAACATGACTTGCCAATTCTTATACTCAATGCCCCGGCTAATGAAGGCAAGCATGCCGTATGCCTTCTTAACTACATTCTCCACCTGTGTTGCCCCTTTCAGTGACCTGTGGACCTGTACACCTAAACCTCTCTGACTTTCAATACTCTTGAGGGTTCTACCGTTCACTGTTTATTCCCTACCTGCATTAGACCTTCCAAAATGCATTACCTCACATTTGTCCGGATTAAACTCCATCTGCCATCTCTCTGCCCAAGTCTCCAATCTAAATCCTGTTGTATCCTCTGACAGTCCTCAACGCTATCCGAAATTCCACCAACCTTTGTGTCGTCTGCAAACTTACTAATCAGACCAGTTACATTTTTCTCTAGATCATTCATATATACTACGAACAGCAAAGGTCCCAGCACTGATCCCTGCGGAACACCACTAGTCACAGCCTTCCAATAGGAAAAGCACCCTTCCATTGCTACTCTGCCTTCTATGGCCGAGCCAGTTCTGTATCTATCTTGCCAGCTCATCCCTGATCCAGTGTGACTTCATCTTTAGTACCACTCTACCATATGTGACCTTGTCAAAGGCCTTACTGAAGTCTATGTAGACAATATCCACTGCCCTACCTGCATCAATCATCTTTGTGACCTCTTCGAAAAACGCGATCATGTTAGAGACACAACCTCCCCTATACAAAACCATGCTGCCTGTCGCTAATACGACTATTTGCTTCCAAATGGGAGTAGATCCTGTCTCGAAGAATTCTCTCCAGTAATTTCCCTACCACTGACGTAAGGCTCACCGGCTTGTAGTTCCCTGGATTATCCTTGCTACCCTTCTTAAACAAAGGAACGACATTGGCTATTCTCCAGTCCTCCGGGACATCACCTGAAGACAGTGAGGATCCAAAGATTTCCGTCAAGGCCTCAGCAATTTCCTCTCTAGCCTCCTTCAGTATTCTGGGGGAGATCCCATCAGGCCCTGGGGACTGATCTACCTTAATATTTTTCAAGACGCCCAACAGTTCGTCTTTTTGGATCTCAATGTGACTGAGGCTATCTACACACCCTTCTCCAGACTCAACGTCCGCCAATTCCTTCTCTTTGGTGAATACTGATGCAAAGTATTCATTTAGTACCTCACCCATTTCCTCTGGCTCCACACATAGATTCCCTTGCCTATCCTTCAGTGGGCCAACCCTTTCCCTGGCTACCCGCTTGCTTTTTATGTACGTGTAGAAAGCCTTGGGATTTTCCTTAACCCTATTTGCCAATGACCTTTCGTGATCCCTTCTAGCCCTCCTGACTCCTTGCTTAAGTTCCTTCCTACGTTTCTTATATTCCACACAGGCTTTGTCTGTTCCCAGCCTTCTAGCCCTGACAATTCCCTCCTTTTTCTTTTTGACGAGGTCAACAATATCTCTCGTTATCCAAGGTTCCCGAAATTTGCCATATTTATCCTTCTTCCTCACAGGAACATGCCGGTCCTGAATTCCTTTCAACTGACATTTGAAAGCCTCCTACATGTCAGATGTTGATTTACCCTCAAACATCCGCCCCCAATCTAGGTTCTTCAGTTCCTGCCTAATATTGTTATAATTAGCCTTCTCCCAATCTAGCACATTCACCCTAGGACCACTCTTATCCTTGTCCACCAGCACTTTAAAACTTACTGAATTGTGGTCACTGTTCCCGAAATGCTCCCCTACTGAAACTTCTACCACCTGCCCAAGCTCATTCCCCAATACCAGGTCCAGTACAGAAACTTCCCTCGTTGGACTATCTACATATTGTTTTGAGAAGTCCTCCTGGATGCTCCTTACAAACTCTGACGTGTCTAAGCCCCTCGCACTAAGTGAGTCCCAGTCAATATTGGGGAAGTTGAAGTCTCCCATCACAACAACCCTGTTGTTTTTACTCGTTTCCAAAATCTGTCTACCTGTCTGCTCCTCTATCTCCCGTTGGCTGTTGGGAGGCCTGTAGTAAACCCCCAACATTGTAACTGCACCCTTTTTATTCCTGATCTCTACCCATATAGCCTCGCTGCCCTCTGAGGTGTCCTCCCGTCGTACAGCTGTGATATTGGTTGATCATCCAATTCAATAGCCTAATCCCAATTTCCCCCATATCCTTTGATTCTCTTTGCCCCAAGTGCTATATCCAACTGCTTCTTGAAACCATACAATGCTTTGGACTCGACTACCTCTGGTGGTAACAAATTTCACAGGCTCACCATTCTCTGGGTGAAAAAATTTCTCCTCCTCTGTCCTAAATGGTCTACCATGTATCCTCAGACTGTGACCCCTGGTTCTAGACACAACCACCATCGCGAACATCCATCCTGCATCTCCCCTGTCTAGTCCTGTTAGAATTTTATACTATTCCGTGAGATCTCCCCTTATTCTTCTGAACTCCAGTCAATACAATCATAACCAATTCAATCTCTCCTCGTACGTCAGTACTGCCATCCCAGGAATCTCTAGATTACTCCGTCAGCGAATATAGGAGGATAAAGCAGATGAATGTGTGACTGGAAAGATAGTGCAGAAGGGAAGGCTTCCAATTCTTGGGACATTTGCAACCAGCTCTGGGGGAGATAGGACCTGTACCAGCCAGCCAAATTGCACCTAAATAGAGCTGTGATTGAGTTTCCTGACTGAGGTTTGCTGGTGCTATTGGGGAGAGTTTAAACTAGCTTGGCAGGGGTATGGGAACCAGGAGATAACATCAGTAAATCATTCCAAGGTGCACTGGACAATGGGAGACATAGATAGCACTGGAACAGTAAGTTAATAGTGAGGTCAGAGTAAGGGCTAATAAAGTCTAAATCAGGATTTCTGTGGGCCAAGTAGATCAACTGTCAGTGGGAGAACATTTAGGGAACAGTGATCATTATATCAAGGTTTAGGCTAGCTATGGAAAAGGCCAAAGAACAATATAGAATAAAAAATAATTAACTGGGCCAGCTTCAAAGGGGTCAGAATGGATCTGGGCTAAATAAAGTAGAGTCAAAGGTTGGCAGGAAATAAAGGTAGCAGAATAAGGGACTACCTTCAAAGAGCAGATTATTCAGGCACTGTGCATTACAATTTTTTTTAAAAAATCACTAAATATAACAAATACAATACAGTAGCAAATAAACTAGAGCACTCACCATGCAGGTAGCTGTACAGTATGTTTATATCCATCAGGCTCTATTCATGAGATAGGGGAATTGTATGTTTTCGCGTGGGGTTATTTGGTTGGGTTTTGTTTTTGCTACCCACTCTGTACAGTTAATTGTAGAGTTTTATATATTTTTCACCTCCCCATGTTGGGAGTACTGTGGTTTGTTGTATAAAATGTGTTGGCTTGGGCAATGCGATGGTGGGGGTGTGGAGAGAAGGAGAGCAGGGCTTGGTGTGGCGTTGAAGTTGTCACTGTCAGTCATACTGTCAGTCACTGAAGTTGTTCAGTGCAATTTTAATTATTTTTTAAAATTATTTTTATTCAAAGCATTTCTGGATTTTTTACAAAACACAAAGCACCCATTTAATCCAAGACATACGAAAGAATGCCCACAATAGAAAAGAACAACCCTAACCCTCCGCCCCGCTGCTATTTACCATTCCTTAAAGAAGGTGATGAGCAGCCTCCATCTCGAAATAAACCCTCCTCTGATCCCCTCATGGCAAATAAAATCCACCAAGGCTTTTCCCCCTCTCCCCTCTTTTTTTTAAAAACTAGCCTCCCTACTAGAAAGATGGCCCCCACCCAAGTCAACTGGCCCACTCCCCGTGTACCAAAGCACCCTTCCACTCGCCTTGCCCCACCCAACCCCCACGTCAAGAGGAAAGGCCTGAGAGCAAGAGCAGGAGGCAAGACCTGGGAGCAAGGGTGGCAGTGGAGGGAAGAAGCACTGAGGGTGAGAGCGGAAACACTGGGTTTTGTGAACAGACAGGCCACAAAAGAGGAAGTCAGTGGCAAACAACTTTAAAGTGATTCTGGCAACATTAAACAGATATATAGACACTACTTTGTTAACAACGGTAAAGTGAAACAATTTTAAGCGAGTCAAATGTTAAGCAAGGACTTACAATACAGGCCAGTCAGTTTAAGCTCGGTGGCATGGAAACGTTCACGGACAATAAAGTTGGAACAAAATTAATAGTCAACTTGGACAAATATGCATTAGTTAAGGGAAGCCAGCGTGGATTTCCTAAGGAAAAATCATATTTAACCAACATGCTAGAGTTTCTTCTGAAGAGGCAACAGAGATGAGGGTAATGCTGTTGGTGTGATGAACATAGAACTTCCAAAAGGCATTTGATACAGTGCCGCACAATAGACTTGAGCAAAGTTAGAGCTCATGGAATAAAACGAAAAGTAGCACCATGGATACAAAACCGTCTGAGTAATAGGAAACAGTGAGTAATGGTTAATGGATATTTTTTAGGCTGGAGAATGTTTGTAGCGGTGTTCCCCAGCGGTCCCTTTGGGACCCTTGCTTTTCCTGATATAAATTCATGACCTTTTTGTACAGGGCGCAATTTCCAAATTTGCAGATAATACAAAGCTTCTAAGCATCTTGAACTGCGCAGGGGATGGCGTAGAACTTCAAATGGACAAAGACAAGTTGGTAGAATGGGTGGACAGGTGGCAGATGAAGTTCAATGCGGGGAAACGGGAGGTAATATATTTTGGCGGGAAGAACATGGAGAGACAATATAAAATAGAGGATACAACTCTATAGTGATGCAAGAACAGAGGGATCAGGGTGTAAATGAGTATAAATAATTGAAGGTGGCAGGACAGGTTAAGAGCACGGTTAATAAAGCAGATAATAAAGCATCCTGTATCCTAGGTGTTATTAATAGGGGCACGCAATACACAACAACAATGTGAGTATGTTTATTCATTGTACAAGTCACTAGTTTAGCCTCAGCTGCGGTACTGCCTTCAGTTATGTGTGCCGCACTTTAGGAAGGATGTGAAGGCACTGGAGAGGGTGTGGAAGAGACTTATGAGATGAGGAACTTTAGTTATGAAGATAGATTGGAGAAGTTGAGACTGTTCTGCTCAGAGTGGAGAAGGCTGAGAAGAGATTTGATGCAGGATCCAAAGTAACAAGGGATCTGGACAGAGCAGATAGGGACAAACTATTCCCAGTCACGAAAGGATCGAGACCAGGAGGGCACAGATTTACAATAATTGGCAAAAGGAGCAAAAGCGACACAAGGAAAAGGTTTTTTTTACACGTCGAGTAGATATAGAACAGTACAGCACAGAACAGGCCCTTCGGCCCTCGATGTTGTGCCGAGCAATGATCACCCTACTCAAACCCACGTATCCACCCTATACCCGTAACCTAACAACCCCCCCTTAACCTTACATTTTAGGACACTACGGGCAATTTAGCATGGCCAATCCACCTAACCCACACATCTTTGGACTGTGGGAGGAAACCGGAGCACCCGGAGGAAACCCACGCACACACGGGGAGGACGTGCAGACTCCGCACAGACAGTGACCCAGCCGGGAATCGAACCTGGGACCCTAGAGCTGTGAAGCATTTATGCTAACCACCATGCTACCGTGCGGCCCTGGTCTAGAATGTACTGTTTGACTGAGGGTGTGACAGAGGCAGGTTCAATTGACGCACTGTAAATGAAATAAAACTGTTTTGCGAAAAGGATAAATGTGTAGGGTTACGGGGAGTAGGTAGGGGACTGCCACTATGTGAATTGCTCATTTGGAGAGCCGGTGCAGACACGATAGGCCAACTTGGCTTCCTTCTATGCTGTAATAGTTCTGTGACGAAGGTATACTTAGCTGCATCCTTATTTCCACTTCCTGACTTGCTACAACCTCTCCCTTTCACCGAACTATATGTACTTCTCTTACCTCTGCCATACTTTTGATATCACTCCGCATACATGCATTTTTCTCGGTTTATCCTCATGTTGATAATAAAAATCTCACCACAACATTTGCAGAAACTTCTGCTGTATACATTTGTCACTATAGCCAAGATGCCAACACAGCAGTGGATATTCCAGTAACTGGCCCAGCCTGAGAATTCCCTCAACGGGAACAGTGACTCCGAAAATAAAAGGATGGACAGGAGAACCAGAAATTTCAATGATAAAAGAAAAAATTCTACCAATCTCTGCAATCATTGCTCAAGACAAGCAATCTATGTACCTTAGTAGGCTCATCCCGCAGAGGTGTGAAGCGTCCTTTCTGAGCTCGCCGCAGCACTGTTGGTGATCCATAGTGTTCAGCCGGTGCTTCCACCACAGAACCAAGTGGGTACCTCAGATCTGTTGCACTGCCCAAGTGAGATCTACAAAGAAGCATTCAATTATGGTTATATCATTTGTTTCAACTCATTCAAACGCGTTTCAACAAATGTGCCAGGCTCATGAGCAACTGGCAGTGAAGCATCTGCCTCGCAACTGGAGGCCTATTTCTAAACTCCATGTAGTTGTGTGTCGTGAAATCGGGATCAAGGGTGCTAGAGGAAATATCCTACTCTTTCTGATGTCGTTTTTATTCCTTGTACCCTCCCTGTTCTCCCTCAAAGAGCATTTTAACTGCTCAAAACATGACCACAGAGGCTTTGGTGACATATATTCTATTTGATTGGATCATTTGAACTTCCACTGCGAATGGAAGACAGTGAGGTTCAATCCGGTGAGGACACTGTGAAAAGTGGGTTTAGGAAATGAAAGAAATTCCAATGTTGAATAACACCCTTCATGACTAATTCCCTCTGACTGATACCTATTAATGGGTCATTATAAAATCAAGTGTTGCTAAATTCATCTAATTTCCAATGAATGTTAATCTGTAGCATGAAGTTACAAACACAATACACCTACAATTTCTGAGAAATGTGGGATTAGAAATTGCGAGTAAAATACTTTTCTCGGATGGAGAAGATGTTTCTATCTGTGAGGGAGTCCGAAATCATGGGCCACAAATAGAAGATAATCACTCATGAAAGAAAACTGTCTTCTCTCAGCAGTGCGGATGCCAGCAAAAGGAGTGATGGGGGCAAATAGCATAGATGCACAGAATGGGATGCGAGACAAGCACATGAAAGGTAAAGGAATGGAAGTTAATGTTCACATTAAGTTGAAGTAAACAGAATCAGAGGCTGATAATATGGTGAATAAATAGCGTACACCTGTCGGATTGAATGGTCTGTTTCTGTGCTGTAAACTCAATGTTACATTTCCGGAAACATAGCTCAAGTACTCTCAAATATGCAAGACATACTTCAATTTTCTACTGACGGTTTGTGTGTTCTGCCAGTAAGTAACTGAGCCACAGACTTTAGCAGGATACAATGTTCAATGCATTCAGCTGTGGCGGTAATGTTGCTGTAATCTTTTTTTTAAGCATTTGATGGGAGTGAGTAAAAGGAAATAACTCAACCAAGTTATTCTGATAGGAAGCCATAGCTGTGAAACCTGAGGAGCTGATTAGCAATGTCAAACATTTGAATGCAGCACTGATAAGATGTAATTATTGTACAACCCTCGTTGCCCTGAGGGTTTTCAGAATCAACCATAAGGTGTGGGACTGGAAACAAATGTAGGGCAGACTGACCAGCAGTGGCTCCGTAAGTGTATATTAGTGCATGGGCTGGATATTGCAGTTTATAATAAATCAGGCAACTTTCATGGCCAATCTTCTCGTACCAACCCACTATCAAGCAACCTCACTGAATTCATGTCTACAACAGGCCATGGTGGAACTGGAACTTGAGGATGCTAGTCTAATGCAAAGTTTCTGGATGCCTGGTGTGTGCGGATCTTGCACAGGGCTTGGATGGAGGAGAGATTGCTGAAGCCATATCAAGAAAACAGCATCTTATGTGTAAGCTCTGGCTGCTACTTTGCTTGAAAGTGCTTTCTTAGACACAGTTCCTACATTACAACAGTGATTACACTTCAAAACTATTTAATGGCTGTAAAGTGCTTTGCAGACATGGAAGGTGCAATAAATGAGAGCTCCTTCCTTTTACCAAAGATAGAAATATGAAATTTACTTCCTTCCACTGTTTCTCTTGAGAAAGATGTGCAGTCCAAAGATGTGCAGGTTAGGTGGATTGGCCCTTAGTGTTCAAGAGTTGGGTGGGCTTTCAGGGATAGGGTGAGGAGTTGGCCTTCGGTAGGGTGCTCTTTCAGGACGTCGGTGCAGACTGGATGGGCCGATTGGCCTCCTTCTGCACTGCAAGGGTTCTATGAAACGTTTCTCTGTGAGCAGACATATTTTCACCATTAATTGATATTGTACTCGAGGAAGCGGTCCCTTTTCCAAACTCTTTACTCTGTGCTGCTGCATTTTTTCTTAGATAGAAAGACAATCTATGGGTTTCTTTTTAATCCTGTGCTTGTTTGTTTGGGAACTCCCCTGGTCACTGAAAACATACACAGGAACATGCATAGAAACTGGAAGCAGGATTAGGCCATTCAGCCATTCCACTGCAATGTATTTGGTGGAACTTCACATTGATATGATCAATGGAAATCATAAAATCATAGAATTTACAATGCAGGAGGCCATTCGGCCCATCGAAAGAGAACCTGCACCTTAATGGCTGTAAAGTGCTTTGCAGACATGAAAGGTGCAATAAATGAGAGTTCCTTCCTTTTACCAAAGATAGAAATATGAAATTTACTTCCTTCCACTGTTTCTCTTAAGAAAGGTGCTGTTTTCTTGCTATGGCTTCAGTAATCTCTCCTCCATCCAAGCCCTGTGCGAGATCCGCACACACCAGGCATCCAGAAACTTTGCATTAGACTAGCATCCTCAAGTTCCAGTTCCACCATGGCCTGTTGTAGACATGAATTCAGTGAGGTTGCTTGATAGTGGGTTGGTACGAGAAGAATGGCCATGAAAGTTCCCTGATTTTATTGGAAAGAGAACCCTACTTAAGCCCACGGATCCACCCTATCCCCGTAACCCAGTAACCCCAATTAATCTTTTGGACACAATGGCCAATCCACCTAACCTGCACATCTATGGACTGTGAGGGGGAACTGGAGCACCCAGAGGAAACCCACACAGACACAGGGAGAAAGCGCAAACTCCACACAGACAGTCACCCAGGCCGGAATCGAGTCCGGGTCCGTGGAGCTGTGAGGCAGCAGTACTAACCACTCTGCCACCGTGCCGCACTCTTGCCAACACAAATTAACGCACATAGGTTTTCATGCTGGAACGTCCCACGTACCCTTAAACAGGGTTAACGTCACCAATGACATGACCGGGCGCAAGATCAGGAGTCAAATTGTTTGAGTAATTACCGTGGATGCACAGTTTCCGCAAATGCCCCTGTCCTTAATTTCAGCTGCTCCACTTCCGTCCTTAACTTGCCGATTTCATTTGCCAGCCGCTCCTGTGTGGGTCAGACACATGCACATTAGATATTGCTGTGAGGAAACCTGCAAAGAAAAAACACCAGACACCAAGGCAAGTATTTACTGAGGCACTGCAACCAAAGATCCCCTTGTGTCGTGAGGATGGCCTGAATCTTTCAAATCATCTAACTTTTGAAAACTTTGATTAATGAGAATTTGGGATTCATAAAAATGACAAACGAATCTGCAAAAGCTGATTTGATCTTTCCAATGGTTCATGTCAAAACTTTGACGACAAACAAAATTAGTTTGTGTCCAAGTGATGTTGACTGTTTTTATAATCCCAATGTTAACTGTTTAAAGGATGGATTGCGTGTGATAATAAACCCCTTTTACCTGCATGGAGAAATGATTGAGTGCCCTCTACTCTGAGAAAGCAGGCATACTGTTCAGGGGAAAGCAGTGATTCATGCTCAGTTGGTATCAGTGCAGATGCTCTTATGAAAATGCAGGCACCAATTTCAATCCTTGCTGCCCAGTGTTCTCTCAGTGGATTGATATTCATACGCAAAACAGTTAACTATCAAATTTTTTAAAAACACTTTTTCTTGAGAGCTCTCTGCGTTAAATGCATCTGCACTATTGTGCAGGGAGAGCAGAGAAATTAGACAACATTAGCTGTAATGATATGGTTTATCAAAAGTGACTTTCAACAGGCTGTCGCTGGCAAATGCCAAGAAACAAAATAAAGATTGTGGAAACAAGGCCATATTGATCAATGAAAATGGAGAGGTGAAAGATAGAGGCACCAGTGGTGCCCACGTACCATTTACAACTTGGCGGCTCAAACAAGGTTTAAATGGCAGAGCTTGTGGATAAAAAAAACGTACTCAGTGTGACCTCCTGCAACATTTCAATCAGGACAACTCTCATTGAATTCAGGAGATTCACTGACCACTCAGTAGGTGCAAGAATGAGACAGCAGGGGAGAAAACATTAATGTGCAGAAATGGGGTGTTTTCCTCGAAACGATTTATTTAGTTAAGCTTTACTGTGCGTTGATTCAGATTATCAGTGTTTTCACTCGTTGTGTTGTCGGGGTCAGTACTGCTAATACAAGCCTGTTGTTTTCTCTGTGCAATCGAGTTGCAATAATTAAAAACTAATCTGTAACTAAAAAAAGCAAAAGCACCTCAAGGCTGCGAGAATGCACTTGCTATGCCAGTCGAAGAAAGGTTAATGGGTTATGAAACCTGGCCATGTATTTCAATTCTTTGTCTGAATATGGAATCAGCAAGCATTCAGGACAAGAGTTTCAGCACTTCGTGGGGGGGGAAAAAAAAGTATAAATTGTTTTAAAAGTCATATTATTTTATCCCATCTAATTGGAATACAAGGAGAATTATTTTACATTGAAAGTACAGCAACAAATCGTAACTGTTAATAAACAGCTTCAGGGGGTAGTGACAATTTATACTGTCAAACCAGTTTCAGGAGCTGAGAGTCTTATGCATAGATCTGGTTTACATTGACCGTAGGGAAGCATAGCTATTCTATGATTGTTAACTTTTGCTAAGGGTTAGTTAACAGTTCCCTTTCTTTCGGTCTCCTCTCCTTCAAATCTGCTGTCATCACCTATCCTAACTTCCCCCTTCTCTCCAAAGTCCTTGACCAAGCGGTTTCTTTACATTATTCATGTCCATCTTGGGACACTGTTTGAAATCTTTACATCAGGTTTCCACCCCTACCATCGTACTGAAACGGCTGATAGTAAAGTGACAAATGACATCTTATGTGATTGTGGCAAAAGTAAAGTATTTCTCAGTTTCCTCCTTGACCTGCTTGCAGCCTCTGACACAGTTGGCCACATCAACCTCCTCCACTGTCCCCCCATCAACGTCCATTGGGGTGGACTACACGCGCCCGATTAGTTCTTATTTTTTTTTATTCGTTCATGGAATGTGGGCATCGCTAGTTGGGCCAACATTTGTTGCCCATTTATTTCAGTCAACCAGTGCTGTAGATCTGGAGTCACATGTAGGCCAGGCAAGGACAAGATATTTCCTTCCCTAAAGGACATTAGTGAACCAGATGTGTTTTTACAACAATTGACAATGGTCTCATGGTCACCTTTAGACTTTTTAATTCCAGATTATTTTACTGAATTCCAATTTCACCATCTGCCATGACGGGATTCGAATCCAGGTCCCCAGGGCATGGCTCTGGGTCTCTAGATTACTAATCCAGCGACAATACCACTCCGTCACTAATCGTAGCCAAAGCAGCACTTGCAACAGCTTCTCTTCCCACTTCCACACTGTAACCTCAGGTCTCGCACAAGGGCCTATTCTTGGCCATATACTATTTCTCAGCCACATGCAGCCCTTCAATGGCATAATCCAATAGCACAACATCACTTTCCAGGTGTACACTGATGACACCCAATTTAACTTCACTTCCATCGCACTTGGCTGCTCTTATCAATTTTCCATGATGTGGAGATGCCGGCGTTGGACTGGGGTGAGCGCAGTACGAAGTCTTACAACACCAGGTTAAAGTCCATTTCACCTGAGGAAGGAGCAGTGCTCCGAAAGCTATCAATTTTCCAGAGTGAGCAGAAATTTCCTCCAAACAAATATTGGGAAGACTGAGCTATTGCCTTCGGTCGCCACTACAAACTCTGTTCCATCAGTTTCCCCAACAAGTATCTGACACAAAATCACAGTGTTCTCATCCTTGGTGTCATATCTGACCATGAGATGATTTTCTAACCACACATCCACATCATCACCAATACCTCCTGTATCCAATCTATATTATACTACTCCACCTTGCTTTAGCTCATGTATTGTTGCAATCTTCATCCAGGCATTTAATTATTTATAGACTTGATTGTTCGAATGCATTCCTCGCCGCCTCCCACATTCTACTCAGAAAAACTAGAGACTAAATGCTAATGCCCACGTCCTAAGTCAAAGAAAATCCCATTCGCCCATTACCCCTTTTGCTCCTGATTAAGGAGTGACCCAAACGATGTTAACAGTGTTATCTAAAGACAAGCTGTTGGTATTTCTGCAGCCACTTTGGTGCTCGGCATTGTGGCCTATATTGGTGGCAAAGGGAGCAAAATAAATCACTTCACCGAGTTCCTCAGGTGTGTATGTCACCTTGTTAATAGTACCACGCTATCCTAATAAAGCAAACAGAGAATAAAATATATTGAAAACAAAAGGCAAGTACTGGCATGTCCTGAATGCCCAAAGAGTCATTGCGATCTTCACCTTGTCCTGATGATATTCCTCGAGTTGTTTTCTCGTACTTTCCACTTCTTGTATTAGTGTGTTCTGGAAGGAGAAAAAAACAGAGTAAAATAATTTAAGAGATGGCAGTCTGCCGAAAAGTTATTTTAGACCATTTGTATTGTATATCTAACTGGAGTCTAAGCACATTGTGTAAGCAGCTATGTATCCTGGAGTACTGGGCTGTGTGATTAGTTAATTAACATAGAAAAATCTAAGTATATATTTCAATCAATCACAACTGTTCTAACCTTTAACCTCAGTAACGGGAAATTCCTAATATAGGATGCTCCTGGAAACCAAAGATAATCCACTGTCACTTCAAACAACAAAATAGGAGGGTCATCTTTGTCACTAAGATCAAGATCATCCTAACCGCTGCCTGTGCCATATTTCCTCCATTCCTCTTGCCCATTATTTCAAACCTTCCTTAAAGTTCCCTGCCCAAGCCTCAAATCCACAATGTTTTTGAGATACTTTAGCGCTTGAGCGCACCTTGTCCATGAGACTCAACAGAGGCTTAAGAAAGTTCTTGTCTGATATCCATTGCTGGCTAAACCATATCTCCCAAGTTAAATACTGGCAACACTGAAACTATCGTCTTCTATCACTGCTGCCAAATCAGCACCCTCACTACCTATCGTACCCCCCTCCTGGCTCACTGCCTCGGGCTGAAGCAGACTGTTTGCAATGCTAGCAACTTACTTGACACTAACCGTGTTGCTGACCCCATATTGGCTACTTCATAAAGATTGCCAAAAATGCTCTGGATGCTGGAAATACTGACAGCATCTGTGGAAGATAATGTTTGGAGTCGAATATGACTTCTTCAGAACTAGAGCAATGACGAGTCATATTCAAATTCAAACGTTTACTATTTCTCTCTCCACAGATGCGGCCGGACCAGCTGGTTTTTCCAGCACTTTCATAAAGGTTGCCGACTTTTACCCCCTTATTAGATTTAGAGCGGTCCCTGCCTCTGACTAACTCCTGCCAAATCCTCCTCCTACCCTGCCTTTGTTAGTTCCAGACTCGACTATTCCAATACGGGCCTCCCATAAACTCCACTTTCCATAAACCTTAGATCACCTAACCCCTGCTGTTCATATCCTTGGTCTCATCCATTCACATAATTTTTGTGCTAAAACAGACTCCTGGTCCTTCAACACCTCACATTTAAATTCCTCATGTTTAAATCTATTCATTACCTCATCCTTCCTGATAGCTGAATGTTCTCGAGCCCTACAACTCTTTGAGAACTCTGTTCTTCCAACCCTGGCCTCTTTTGCATCCTGAAACCCCTTTTACTCTACCAATGGTAGCCATCACGTTGGGTGTCTCGAACCCAAGTTCTGAAATTCCCAGACTGAGGCCCTCCACTTTTCTCGCTCCCTCATTCAGACCCTCTTTATAACCTAGCTCTTCGACCAACCCTCTGGTCATATGTCCTAATAATGCTTTTGCTGACTGTTTGATTTAAAAAAAATAAATTTAGAGTACCCAACTATCTTTTCCAATTAAGGGGCAATTTAGCGTGGCCAATCCACCTATCCTGCACATCTTTTTAAGTTGTGGGGGCGAAACCCACGCAGACACGGGGAGAATGTGCAAACTCCACCGTTTGGACAGTGACCCAGGGCCGGGATTCGAACCCGGTCCTCAGCGCCGTAGGCAGCAATGTGCCACCGTGCTGCCCGGCTGTTCTTTGCTCAGTGGGAAGTGTCTTAGGATATTTTTCGATGTTAAACGCCCATGTGCATGTGCGCACTGAGCAATCATACTGGAGAAGCAGCCTCAAAGATTGAAGGGTAGGACCAAAGAGAAGTCTCAGTCAATCGTAAATTTGACAAGGCATTTATGAAGAACATATACAATGTCAATCAATCACACTTTGTTCTTGCATTTCAATTTTTCATTAACAAACTACGACGATCTCTCATGGCTTTGCAGTCAAGAAACTTTCATTTGGGTTGAGTAGTGTTATAATATAGGGTTAATGGACGCAAGGTGGCAAAGTGAGATGAGGATGCAAATAACGGGAGAGGAAAGGGTAAGGGGAAGAGATGTGGCATGGAAAGGAGGAGGTGACTCAAGAGGAAGAGAGTAAGGGAAAGTGGATAGAAATAGAGAATGAAAGGCAAATGAAGGAATCATTCAAGAAGGGGATTTCATATTAGCAGAAAGAAGGGGAAGGGGACAGCCATTTATGCGGGATTGGAAAGAAATAATGCAGCTGGAGCATGCAGTCAAGTGAGAAGGTGGTTACTGTAAAGAGGAGTGAGTGAGTGACTGAGTGAGTGGGTGCGTGAGTGAGGTGTGGTGTGTGGAGGTGGGTGGGACTGGTAACTGCAGAGTGAGCAGCATAGGGAGTCACAGCCAGTTGATGATTTGAAAGAGAAAATTCAACTGGCAGGAGATTGGAGGGCAAAGAGGTCAAATTTCATCCATTGGATGAATGGGGGATGGGAGGGAAGAGTCTTTCCCCTCAGGGAGGAGGAGGAACTGGGCTCAGACCCTGGTGAATGGGATGGAGGTGGCAGGGAAGGGTGGGGAGTTAGAGCTAAACGTTTGGTTGGATTTGATTAGTTTAATTCATGAAATGTTAAAGACCGAAATATTGCTCGGGGGTGGGGGGAGTTGGGGCTAAAATCTGAAATTTCTGTTTATGCGGGAGAAGTGGGAAAAAACGTAACATATCCATCCATATATTTGCTCTGTGGGAACTGTGACTGAGGATAAATTATCCTTCCACCATGCTGCATGTTCCTGCATCTTTTCAATTAAGGGAATGAAAGGGGGAGGGGGAAAGAATTAGAGCTGGAGAACGCTTACCCGGAGATCAGAGGTTGAATGCCCTTGACTGCTGAAGTGTTCCCCGACTGGAAGGGAACATTCCTGCCTGGTGATTGTCACGCCAATCTCCAAGGCGGCCTTCAGGATGCGCGACAACGCAGAATTGCCGAGCAGAAACTTATAGCCAAGTTTTGCACACGAGTGCGGCCTCAACCGGGACCTGGGATTCATGTCACATTACATTCACTCCCCACCATCTGGCCTGGGCTTGCAAAATCCTACCAACTGTCCTGACTTGAAACAAGTCACACCTCTTTAACCTAGGGTTAACCCTATCACTGGATCTGTAAAGACTTGATTACCTGCAAATGCTCGCATTCTAAGCATTGTCTGGCATCTTTGAATTTGTCTATATATATGTTTCTGGAACATGCCTCTTCATTCACCTGAGGAAGGAGCAGTGCTCCGAAAGCTAGTGTTCGAAACAAACCTGTTGGACTTTAACCTGGTGTTGTAAGACTTCTTACTCTGCTCACCCCAAACACCAGCATCTCCACATCAATAAAACACATCGGACAGAGAATGGTGATAGCCTTTAACATTAAACACAAGCTAATAAAATCTGGAATGGGAAGCATTCAACATTCTGGATCCAGGACAGCTGATATCATCCATTGATCCTCTTCTTTAAAAATCCACCAATTTCTTTCTTGCACCATTCCAAAGGAATGAAGAATTGATATCTTTATAACCTTCTATCCTCCTTCTCAGTAGTAATCGATCCAGCTCCCCTCTCAGAACCGATCACTAACCTTGAAATACTCACAGCCACTTAAGAGCCTGAAAAGATTTGTTTTATTGCCAAGCCCACAATCTTGCTCAAAGATTACAAATTTTGGACTTGTTCTCTCATCTGAGATATGCCAGTCGTGTAAATAGCCTGTTCACTTTAACCCTACTTTATCTTTCATTATTTTGAAAACCCGTTTCACCTCTACCCTTCTTTTCCCCTCTTTTCTGAACTATGCAACTCAATCCTATATGAGGCAAGGGGATTCACAACTGCAGTTCATACTCCAGGACAGATCTCACCATTGATCAATACTGTAAATTAATTATTCTGCTTTGTAATCTGATTGGGACTAGATTATTTATGCCACGAAGGGTATTCAAGAGATCATCCCTATTATCTGAAAATCATGCCTTCCAATGTAAGTTTAACAAGTCCGACTTTTTCTTGAAGACTTGGCTGTCATTAGACTCAGATTTCAACATTGGAAAGCCATTGTGATCTCGGAATTGGCATGCATTTGCAGTACCGTAATATGGCCACTAGATGCCATGTGTCACTACTGCTGGATCTGGAAGCGATATGCTTAAACAACTGATGAAGAGTGTTTCTGACTTAATCATGGCAACTGGTGCCTGTCAAATAAAATATCTAAACTTCCATCACAAACCTTTTCAATCTGGCTTCATGATATAGATTCACAGGGGCATTCCCCAAGCTAGACAAAATTGTGTTCCTGGTGTGGATGACACCATTGCCAAACTGTATGCTACTACTCAATGTCTGATACTTTACCACGACAGCATGTCAGACTTTGAGTGCTGCCCTTAGCCACGTGAAATGTTGTTTGCCACTGATATAGAGCTGGGGAAACAGGGTTCAGAATTCAAACACAGGGCAGCACGGTGGCCCATTGGTTAGCACTGCTGCCTATGGCGCTGAGGACCTGGGTTCGATCCCGGCCCTGGGTCACTGTCTGTGTGGAGTTTGCATTTTCGCCCCATGTCTGCGTGGGTCTCACCCCCACAACCCAAATAGGTGCAGAGTAGGTAGATTGACGACACTAAATTGCCCCTTAATTGGAAAAAAACATTGGTTACTCTAAATTTATAAAAACAAGAATTCAAACACAATTCATTGCAGACTGAACATCAATCAATCCATCAAATCTTGATGATTCTGCTTCCAGCAAATGTTCTCCATACAATGTTTAATGTCAAATCCATGGGTAAATAATTGATTGTTTTCGTTGTATTTGTTTCTCCACTGCTAAAATAGTATTATTTGTATGTCAGTGCAGAATGCTCACTTTCAAACTGTCATCACCCCAAATATAATTCACTTCTCCTTTCATTCGAGATAAAAATTGCTCCTTGCATTGTGATCAATGCAAGGGATGTAACGAGCTTGAAGTGGTGATTTAAAAAAAAAATTACATTTACATGACCGTCGATGCTCAACTTTGAAAATACAGTCCTCCTTGCCGACCGCACTTATTTCATCATAATGTTTCATTCAACAGTCCCTCCCATCCCTCCAACACCGGGCCAATTCAGCACCATCTCCACCTACTTTTTCTTCGAGGGCAGCCATTCGCTCCTTCAGGTGGAGCTGGAGCCTTTCATTTGATTCTGACAGCAGTCGATCCACCGTGTCTGACAGACGTTTGTTGTGCTCTTCGTTCATCTTTTCCCGCTGCCGAGCCTGCAGTCATGATCAGAGGGCGTGGTTAAATACAAGCCAAACCAACCCGAGAAACAAGACTTAAATTTTCTTTGAAGCCAACTCTCCCCTGAGAACTAACATGGTTTTCACGACAGTCTGACTGGTTAACTCGTTTGGTTATCGACTCTAGCAGAAGCTCATACATGCGCAGACTCACAGAATTCAGCACCACAATTTACTATTATCCACCAGCTTTGAGTTGCTGGTCCAATACTAAAACAACAATGCTGCTGTACCCTTGACATAAACACCACAATCGCAATAAAATCGTAGCAAAGTCAGGTGTAGCTTTATTAGTGCAATCTTAACCCAGAGAATATGAAGAAATGCTGTTTTAACAAAATTTTAAAAGTCTTTCCAGCCTTGTGGTAAGATGGCGGCATACTGTTATTCTCACTGCACTAATAATCCAAAGACCCAGGTTAATGATCTTCGGACAGGGGTTCACAGTCCATTACGGCAGCTGGGAGGTTTAGATTTTATTAATAAATCAGGAATAAACCTATAGTCACAGTGACCATGAGACGGCATGGTGGCACAGTGGTTAGTTCTGCTGCCTCAAAGTGCCAGGGATATGGGTTAAATTCCTGCCTTGGGTCACTGTCTGAGCGAGTTTGTATGTTCTACCTGTGTCTGCGTGGGTTTCCTCCCACAGTCCAAAGATATGTGGGTTACGTGCATTGGCCATGATAAATTGCCTCTTAGTGTCCATGGATGAGCAGGTACGGGAATAGGGCGGGGTGGATGGGAGAGTGGACATGAATAGAGTGCTCATTTGAAGGGATCGATGCAGACTCGCTGGGCTGAATGGCCTCCTTCTGCACTGTAGGGATTCTATCATTCTATGACAACTATGACTAATTTGCTCCAAAAACTCATCTAGTTCACTAATGCGGCACGGTATCACAATGGTTAGTACTGTTGTTTCACAGCGCAGGTCCCAGGTTCGATTCCTGGCTTGGGTCACTGTCTGTGTGGAGTCTGCACGTTCTCCCCGTGCCTGTGTGGGTTTCCTTCGGTTTCCTCCCACAAGTCCCGAAAGATGAGCTTGTTAGGTAATTTGGACATCCTGAATTCACCCTCAGTGTACCCGAACAGGCGCTGGAATGTGGCGACTAGGGGATTTTCACAGTAACTTTATGCAGTGTTAATTAAGAGATGGGTAACAAATGCTCCTTGCCAACAACACCCACATCCCATGACATTAAAAAAACACCTACCTTTACTCAATTCTCTCTCATTTGCTCTGTTTTTCCTTATACTTCAAATTTACCTTCTTCATGTTAATGTAACGTGTCCTATATCATTAAATCACAGTAAAATGGTTTTCCTTTTGTTTTCTCTTCACTTTGGCATTTTGGATAAGGTAGCAAGTTTAGAAAGCATAGAAGTTAAAACTTAAATTTAAAGCAAAGTTAAAGTCAGACACCAAAGATTTACTCAGTTATATCTTTAGAACCATAGAATTCCTACAGTGCAGAAGCAGGCCATTTGGCCCATCAAATCTGCATTGATCCTTTGAAAAAGCGCCCTACCTAGGCCCACTCCCCTGCCCCATTCCCGTGACCCCATAACCTAACCTGTACATCCTTGGACATTAAGGGGCAATTTATCTGTGGGATGAAACCGGAGGAAACCCGTTTCATTTAGATTATCCAAATGGCTCAAAGGTCTATGCAGTAGATGGACCCAGAGGACTAAACTGGCAGTGGAGCATGGATGTTACCAAAGTTGTTTCACTTTTAAAATGAAAAGTACTTGTATCAACACCTAATTTCACTTTTGAATAATGATAAATTCAATAGTCTACGCACAAAGTGAGTTTGAGAGAAACCCTAGCTTGTGACAGTCTGTTGTTGAAGTTCACTGAGAATGACCTATTGCCTCTGTCTCCCTGGTAATGGTTTATTGTTGAAATGCCTTGACAATAACCTATTGCTCCGTCTCTCTGTTAACTTAATTATAAACAATTTCCTGAGCAAACAAGATTGCGAATAGGTCAAACGCAAAACACTGCAGATACTGGAAATTTGAGAGTTAAAAACAGAAAATGCTGACAATGTTCAGCCAGCGAGACAGAATCTGTGGAGGAGGTCATGTTATTTGAGGTCCTAGAAATAGTGGAAGCATTCCTACAGATTGGAAGGTAGCTAATGTAATCCCACTATTTAAAAAGGAATGTGGAGAGAAACAGGGAATTATAGACCAGTCCGTCTGATGTCAGGAGTGGGAAAATTTCTAGAGTCCTAAAGAAAAGATTTAAGAGCAGAACATTTTGAAAATAGTGGCAGGATCGGACAGAATCAGCATGGATTTACGAAAGGGAAATTATGTTTGACAAATCTACTGGAATTTTTCGAGAATGTAACTCGTAGAGTTGAGATGGGGAACGAGTGTATGCGGCTTATTTGGACTTTCTTTCAGAAGGCTTTTGACAAAGTCCCACACAAGTGTTTAGCGCGTAAAATTAAAGCACGTAGGATTGGGGGTAATACTGATATGGATAGAAAACTGGTTGGCTGACAGGAAACGAAGAGTAGGAATAAACAGGTCCTTTTCAGGATGGCAGGCAATGACTTGTGGGATACCTTAGAGATCGGTGCTGGGACCCCAGCTATTCACAATATATATTCATTATTTAGATGAGAGAACTAAATGCAATATTGCCAAATTTGCAGATGACACAAATCTGGGTGGAAGGGTAAGCCATGAGGAGGATGCAGAGATGCCTCAGTGATTTGGACAAGTTGAGTGAGTGGACAAATGCAATATAATGTGGATAAATGAGAGATTATGCATTTTGATAGCAAAAACAGGAAGGTAGATCTGAATGGCGATAAATTGAGAGAGTGAAATGTGCAACGAGACCTGGGCGTCCTGGTAGACCAATCGCTGAAGCGAATCATGCAGGTGCAGTCAACGTTAAAGGCGGCAAATGTTATGGTGGTCTTCATAGTGAGAGGATTCGAGTACAGGAATAGCGATGCCTTAATGCAATTATGCAGGGCCTTGATGAGTCCACAGCTGGAATATTGTGTACATTTTGGTCTCGTTAACTGAGGTAGGATGTTCTTGCCACAGAGTGAGTGTAGCAAAGGTTTACCAGACTTATTCCTGGGATGGCGAATCGGATTATGAGGCGGGGAATGAGTAGGTTAGGATTATAATCTTATGGAATTCAGAAGAATTAGGGGGAATCTCATTGAAACCTATAAAAATTCTACCAGGACTAGACAGGGTAGATGCGGGGAAAGATGTTCCCGGTGGTGTGGTCCAGAATCAGGGTCACAGTCTGATGATCCGGGGTAGATCATTTCAAACTGAGATGAGGAAAAATTGCTTCACCCAGTGAGTGGTGGGCCTGTGGAATTCGCTACAGAAAGTAGTTGAAGCCAAAACGTTGTATGTTTTCAAGAAGAAGTTTGTTACAGCTCTCGGGGATAAAGGGATCAAAGGATATGGGGGAGAAGGCTATTGACTTGGATGACCAGCCATGATCATAATAAATAGCGGAACAGGCTCAAATGGCTGAATGGCTTAATCCTGGTCCTATTTTCTATGTTTCTATAAGTAGAGTGAAACTCAGTCAGCGATCTCAGTGATTTGTTTTTGTTTATATCTCAAACGCATCGAATGTTTATTTTACAGGTCATGTTAACTACATATGTGAGATATTGAGTAACATGGTGAGTACAATCAAATTCTCAACTGCAGTTTGGGACTGGAATCCTATTTCTCCAAAGATATCTGACCCACAATTTAGCTGGCATAACAGCAGATAAGTTATAAAACACTTACTCCCTTGACAAACTCACTTTATCCATACCACTGTTCCACCCTATTGAAAAGCAATCCAAAAATATGCTTCAATTGTGGAACTTCATGAATCATAAAAACTAGCCATTCAGGCCATCCGGTTTGCTCCAGTGATTTTCTCCACACGACCTAGGCTAACCCAAATGCTGGCTCACATTCCATTTCATTCAATATTTATTTTCCAGCATCTACTTGCCTTTTAATGGAAATTAAAAATTAACAGCAGCAACGGAGAATTTCATTTTCTAATTTCCCTCTAAACAACTTCGTTTTCTAACCTCTCTTTTAATTATTTTCCTGGCCATCAAGAAAAAACATATTTTATCTTTGCTCTCCCCCGAAAGTCTTCACTTCCTTCTTACTATTCACCTCCTTCACCCTCTTGCACCCTCCCGACAAAGCTTTGAGGAAAAGGAAATCGTAGGAATGCAAAGTGACGTGGATGAAGACATCAGGACCAAGACTCTCAGTACGATGACCACCTAAGGTAACAACAATCTGGTGAGTTGCTGTTTTCGTACAGAAGCTGCTGTGTGTTCTATTCTAAGTGATACTGAAATCCTTGATCATTTTGTTTACCCTGCTGTTCAATTTTTGTAAGCGTCCATCCGTTTAATTCACCAAACCATTCCTTTCTGCAACTCTTTGGTTGCTGATTGTCTGTTAATATTATTTCTGCTCCACTCTTTCCTTTGCAAAACTAATTGCCATCAGTCAGTACCTTCTCAAGTTATAGGTTCGACATAGGTGCAGTAAATTGTCCTACTTGCGATCAGCCTTCAGGAATGCTACAGATTGTGCTGGCTGACAAGCTGGTCCATCAAACTCACCAACGTGACTTGGCATTTCAGGTAGCCCTAATATTACCTACAGACCATTGTAAAAGGCTATCAAAAACCTTATTCGTTATGAGGAGAGGTTGGATAAACTTAATTTGTTCTCACTGGAAAGCTGAAGGTTGAGGGGCAACCTGATAAAAGCCTACAAAATTATGAGGGGCAAGGACAGAGTGGATAGTCAGAAGCTTTTTCCCAGGGTAGAAGAGTCAATTACAAGGGGACATAGGCTTAAGTGTGAGGGGCAAAGTTTAGAGGAGATGTGCGAGGGAAGTGTTTTACACAGAGAGTAGTGGGTGCCTGGAACTCGCTGCCAGAGGAGGTGGTGGAAGCAGATGTTTAAGGGGCGCCTCGACAAATACATGAATAGGATGGGAATGGAGTGATACCGACCCCAGAAGTGCAGAAGGTTTTAGGTTAGACGAGCAGCATTGTCGGCGTAGGCTTGGTGCGTGAAGGTCTGTTCCTGTGCTGTTCTTTTCTTTGTTCTTATTCCTTCAAAATGGTCAGAGGCTCCAATCAATCTTTATTTTATCCCCTTGAACTGTATCTCAAAGTAGTAAACTTGCCTCATGGTAAATGGATCAGTATATTTATTCCCCAATCTGCCACAATCAACGTAATGGAAGTGAGCAATGAAAAACTGCTTATGTAGGCAGCCAAGTGATTAACACATTATGAGGTATTATACTTCAATTCTAAATCTCCTCAAGAGTATTTTCAGTTAGAACAGCAGATGCCACTTTTTTCCTTCTGTAAGTAACAATGTGCAACTTACCCGTCCAAGCTCTTGGTTTTTTTCTTCTAGCTGGCTCTCCAGCTGTCTTAAGCGCTCTTCTATGCTCCCGTGCCTTTCTTCTGCCTAACAGGAAGATGGGGAAAGGGTTATTATTCATTTATAAGGTTGCTTTATCAGGAAGCGTTTTCCTGCTGCAGAGTTTGTAGAGATTGGAGGGCTGAAATGACCCTAATTGACCATGTCTTCAAGGCATGATCCCCCCCACCCCCCCCGCAAGGCGTAAGACATGAGCAGGCATCAACACCATTGAATCAAAACCTAGCAACAAGTACCAATGGAAAATATTTTCCTAAGTTTGTGTTTTTAGTCAAATTACCTAGGGCACATCAATTTATTCAGCATCCCCAAATCATACCAAACTGGCCCTTGTTACTGAACAGTAAGAGGTCTTACAACACCAGGTTAAAGTCCAACAGGTTTGTTTCAAACACGAGCTTTGAAGAAGGAGCCGTGCTCCGAAAGCTCGTGTTTGAAACAAACCTGTTGGACTTTAACCTGGTGTTGTAAGACCTCTTACTGTGCTCACCCCAGTCCAACGCCGGCATCTCCACATCATGGCCTTGTTACTGAAGACAATTTTAGTCACAACAAGCTACACAGTAGCACAATAAGATGGAACCTGGATAACTGCCTTCAGCATTATCTGTTCACCTGAATATTTATTTGACTTAAGGGTGAGCCAATATTATTGGATGAAAGCAAGGCAAACATACCCTACATATATCCTGCATCTACTCACTTTGAAGGTTACTCATGTTTAAGACCTCTCACTCCTCTGTTAAATTATGATTTCTTTTCAAAACAGTTTCAAATTCTCCACTCTGCTGCTCCAAACCACAGGGTCCACTAGTGCAGGAGCTTGAACTATGCCCAACGTCCACCTGCACTCTGAAAAAAGCTTCACTATTTTGTACATAGGAACACAGGAATTGCTAGTCAGATGAGGACCATAGCCCATAATGTAGCAGAATATACTGATGGGATATGCTAATGTATAATATAGATGATGGTGTACCACTGATATCAATCAAACAGTCATATTTTAAGATTTTCTCTCAAGAGGGTTGGAAAACATGCCTAGCCCATAACCTCTTTCGAGTACTACTAATAAACAAATGATATGCAGATACCAGAGTATGTCTACATTCTGCTTACTAGCCAAGTAACATGCCTAGGGTACACAGATAGAGGGACCATCTGCCAACATATCTGGTTTGTTTTTACCATTCTGATTATCATAGATACGATAATAGAATTGCTGACGAATCGCAGCAGCCAGTCGCTTAGCAATGATTAAACAACAGATCGAGACATGAGGCATGGAAAGCTTTGGAAATTATAGTATCGAAGTCACCTCTCAAACATGTCATACCTATCGTAAGTCATGTCTCAAGTTATGTGCATGTACGATGTTCCATTTTGAATTTTAAACATATAACATCTTTTCACTTTCACAATATATATCACTTTATCCTCTAAAAAGCAATTGGTTACAGTCATTCTCTCCATCAGAATGAGAAAATGAGCAAATCATAATGATTTGGAACAATATAAAATAAGACTGTTATCTTTGCAAGCCTAAAGCAGGCAGGGACAGGAGAAGACAGCAATCATTGTTTAACATAAAATAATAAAATCATTGTTTAACTGTGTAAAGTTTCTTAATGGCTGATGAAGATTCATCAGAAAACCTTAATAACCTCAACACTCAACGTCTCATTGAATTTGACCCAGAAACAAGTGGATAAGTACACTTCCAGTTTATCAACAGAAATGCTAATGTTCGTTCCAAACCAGGACCCTCAAATGTAACACTGGGTAGGTGATGAGCCTGGAGTGGGTATATGATTCTTCACATTGTTTGGTACCCAAATGCACCTGATGCAATTCAAGACTCCAAGGTCCTCAATGTCAGGACAGCACAGTAGCACAGTGGTTAGCACAGTTGCTTCACAGCTCCAGGATCCCAGGTTCGATTCCCAGGTTGGGTCACTGTCTGTACAGAGACTGCATGTTCTCTCCGTGTCTGCGTGGGTTTCTTCCGGGTGCTCCGGTTTCCTCCCACAGTCCAAAGATGTGCAGGTTAGGTGGATTGGCCATGATAAATTGCCCTTAGTGTCCAAAAAAGGGTTAGGTGGGGTTACTGGGATAGGGTAGAGGTGTGGGCTTGGGTGGGTGCTCTTTCCAGGGGCTGGTGCAGACTTGATGGGCCAAATGGCCTCCTCCTGCACTATAAATTCTATGATTCTATGCCAGTGAAAAAAAGAATACAAGCATCTGAGAAGTGAAATAAAGAGAAACAATCCAAACAAAAGCTTTAATTAGCTAACAATGATCACTTTGAACTGCTGGGTTAGAGAGTCAACTGGCTATTAATTATACACAACAGATCTCAGTGGTAATAATCAGGTACCGACTCTCATTAACAAAGAATAAGCCCTTGAATTCAATTCACAATTTGTGACCAGAACTGTTCCTGTAATTAGATAAATAATAATAAACACACCTTATGTCCACTCATAGAATCATAATATCCAATGCAGAAGGAGGTCATTCGGCCCATCGAGTCTGCACCAGCCCATGGAAAGAGCACCCTACCCAAGCCCACAACTCCACCCTACCCCCGTAACCCAGTAACCCCATCTAACCTTTTTGGACATTAAGGGCCATTTAGCGTAGCCAGTCCACCTAACATGCACATCTTTGGTCTGTGGGACGAAACCAGAGCAAACCCACACAGACTCGGGGAGAAAGTGCAAACTCCACATAGACAGTCATCCGAGGCCGGAATTGAACCTGGGACCCTGGCGCTGTGAGGCAGCAGTGCTAACCATTCTGTCACCCCGAGGTAGTGAAATTAATCAAAATGCAAAACGAACAATGGGAAAGTAAGGGGAGCGAATAGAAGTACAGAAGAGGAATTTTATTCTCACGTAAACATTGGCTGTGAGTTCAATTTAGTAGGGCAGGGCCAATATTACACTATGAAAATTCTTGAAACCTCTACTTTTATTATCGTAATATTGTTTACTCCAGCATCCCAGTATTCACATCTGTTTATGACCCTCACGAATAAAGGGACTTGCTGACCTTCTCCACAGCACATGGTTTATGGCTGCCTCGCCAGTACCTGTGTCTTTCCGTAATAGCACAACTCAACATAGAATTTATAGCTTTCTCACTCATTCAGAAACTATCTAACTCATCCTTTGGTGAAAATAAATTATAAAACATTTCCGAGATTTAAGGAACATAAACAATAATAGACAACTTGCCTTCATCATTCTTGGGACAAAGGGCAGACGGGTCAACTAAAGAGCAGCAAAATAACGACAGAACTACCGCATTAGGGTTAACAACTGGGGCTCAATGGTGAAGTCAGCATATGAACTGCCCCCTGCAGGCTTCACTGACGCTTGCACTATCAGCTAAATGGAAGCTGACAATTATTTGTTAAGGGCTGCTTCTGAGTCATCTTTATGTAGAGACAACCAGAAAAGCGTGCTGGAAATGGAGGGAGTTTCCTTTAAATATCCCAACTATTTATCACTTTTTTTGGCATGGAAGTAAAGGTTGCAAGGGAGATTTCGAAACTTTTTTGTGTTCACTTAGTACGGCTTGATATTGTAAATCAGCACCAAGTTCCAAATGATAGCAGTCTACCTTCAATTGGTTAAATCAATTGGTTACATTTTTTGCTTGAGCTGCAATTGTGAGCAAACTCCAGAGATGTAACAAATGGTCACTGAAAAGTGTTAACCACCGAATTGAAGTCTCCCAGTAAAATGTCTCCATAAATGCTGTTTGGCATTGCATCTTCAGTCATGCCGAGATATCCGGAACCAGCTTCAAATAGACAGTTTAAAATCAATCAGAAAAATAGTGTGTTTTAAAGAATTGATTGAAGTGATGCTCAATAGCTATGTCAACTGGGACACGAGTGACAAAGCCTTAATTAGTTAAGCTTCTGACCTTCAGATGAGGGACGATATATTACAAACATAGCTGTGCTTTCTCTTTATATGTCGAGGTGTTCATCCTCTCAGTTGTATGTCAAAATCCTCAAGCATGTCACTAGATTTATTTTTAAACTTCATATCCAAAATCAAGAGAGACAAACGCAAAAATCTTTTGAAAGAGCGATGACGAGCTTATAAGTGAATCAGGATGCTAACAGGTTGCTTTTAAAGACTAAATTATGAGATTTCCCTTATTTTTTGAAGACCGATTACAACACTGACAGCACACACCTTGGTCAAAGCTGCCACTCGCTGTGCAAGCTCGGCCTCCACCTCGGGCAAGGTCTCGGCCTTCCTCATCGTCTGTTGCAGCTTTTGCTCAGCCAGCTCAAACAATTCCTGGATATGTCGATTCTTCTCTTCGCTCTTTATGAAAGAGAACAGCAAGGTGTCGTAAATGCATGTGTGCCACACTAACATTCATTCTGCTGACAGATGTTCCAACATTTCCATTTCCCTTTCTGCAAAAACCGTAGGAAGCACTTAGCAACAAACCACAACCCGCATTCTGCCAACCACCTGGGCCAGTTTCTTAAACTAGTATCGAGATCAAGCATTTGCATCAGTTCATTCTAAAGTTAATAATTGCACATCAAGCGTTCAAGACTACTCCACTACATAGAGAGAGAGCATTGTTTCGATTCAGGTCGTTCTTCTTGTGCACAGAACTAAAACAAGCATTTGTTTTTGTTCAGTTATATCCTGAACCATTTGCTCCTTATTTCTTTCCGCTGTCCTCCTCTCTGCAACATGCATCATCTTCTGTTGAGACCAGGACTAGAAACCTTCCCTTCAGTACTAGCGAATGTCCCTATTTAAATATGTGTGGTGATCTGTTGAGTCAGTTGGACTCCAATTTTCACTCGTTTCCCTCAAGAGAATCACCAAGGTCTCCCCTCTGCTTCAAGATCTGGGTGAGATATAGATGTCAAAGGAAAAGAATAATTGCAAGAGTGAAACTGCGCCACATGCAACATTCAGCTCGCATGCCCCACCTCCAGCTCTCTGAACTCATCTCTTTTTATTCCATTTGAAGATGGAAGGCAAAAAAAAAGAATGACCATTCAAACGAGAGGTCCTATAACTTGCATTATTTGCATTTTAAACATCTGAGTAAATTTTGAACATAAGAAAAATATGGGAGAGCTTGTGCTATTTATATACGATGAGCATTTTACCATCATTTGCATTTCATCACTAGAAATAGATGAAGGCCATATTAAATTAAGTTAGTCAATTAATTTATTATACATTGAAAAACAGTAAGCATTAAATCCTGCAGCGCAACTTGACGTTATTAAATTCTGCATCTTGTCTAATAATTTGAAATGACTGACGGTGATAAAGCTCACAGCGGAAAGCAAAGTATAACACTTCACATTTCACAGAATCCTATGTGTAGAGGGAGGCCATTTGGCCCATCGAGTCTGCACCGATCCTCCAAAACAGCATCCTACCCAGCCCTCCACCCTATTCCCGCAACCCCAACTAACCTGCACATCTTTGGACACTAAAGAGGAAATTTAGCATGGCCAATTCACCTAACCTGTACATTTTTAGACTGTGGAAGGAAACCGGAGCACCCAGAGCAAACCCGCACAGACACAGGGAGAACGGCAAACTTCACGCAGTCACCTAAGGCAGGAATTGAACCCGGGTCCCATGCCGCCCCATTTACGTTTGCAGAGGAAAATATATCTAAATGATTACAAAAGTATGGTTTATTCTGTCAGTTGTTTCATGTAGCACAGTGGTTAGCATTGTCGCTTCACAGCTCCAGGGTCCCAGGTTCGATTCCCGGCTTGGGTCACTGTCTATGCGGAGTCTGCACGTTCTCCCTGTGTCTGCGTGGGTTTCCTCTGGGTGCTCCGGTTTCCTCCCACAGTCCAAAGACGTGCAGGTTAGGTGGATTGGCCATGATAAATTGCCCTTCGTGTCCAAAGGGGTGGGGTTGCTGGGTTACGGGTATGGGGCAGAGTTCTGGGCTTAAATGGGGTGCTCTTTTCAAGGCCGGTGCAGGCTCGATGGGCCTCCTTCTGCACTGTCAATTCTATGTTCAATGTTTGTTCTCTAATTATTGTTCTTTTCAACTGAAGGCTGATAATTTTTGACAATGACACCTTGGGTTTTAATTCCTACCTACTTATAGGATAATGAAATGTACATATGCGCCTTAAGTACCAATGGGACAACTGATATTTGTCCTTTGTCTGGGTTGTTATGAATAAAAAGTAGTCTGGGACCAGACAGATCCACTCAACACCATTTTCAAGTGCTTTTCAGGAGGAAGCAGAAAGGGACAATTGGAGCAGAAGGAATTAGTGATCTAAATGTCGACAGGGCAGGACAGTGATCCATATCAATAAGACGACATAGCGGTGGAGCTTTCTCATTCTCAGCTGAACATGAGGGACAACCTTTTTAAATCAAACATAAATCACATTCAAAAACAAGCACAATCACATTAAAAACCACCTTGTACCAATGTGCACTTTCCAGAAATACCATATGATCGAAAAATACAATATTCCTGTCAACATATTAAAGAAAATGAGCAGTATGGTAATGCCAGCCAAGTGACATTGGAAAGATTTAAGTCACACCATTGGCTGGATTTTGTGTCACTGACTCAACATTCCCCAGTTTGCTGCCCTATTCATCATGGAGATTTATGTGGAACAGCACTGGTGTGGAGGCCTGATGTTTATAAATGCAGTTGCCTAATCAGGCCGGTGTTACACAAGGTGAGTGTACTAATTCGTCGCAGCAGGATATAGGATCAAATCAGTGATTTATCATAGAGTGTGCTTCCAATCTTCAGCAAGCGATTGGGGGAGACAAGGGGAGAAGGTGCATGGGAATTAGGCAAACACTTTTTCATTGAGGGGTAGAACCCGGCTTGCCCGTGGACACAATCGCTGTCAAGCAAGCCCCCTCTGCTTTGAAGACTGAGCGGTAATGAGGTAGAAGAAACATATAAAAGTGGAACAAGGGGGAATAGAAATAAAAATCTTGGAATAATAGACTGCCTCCGGGCTCCATCTGTAAATGAACCATAATCTCTTTCAGTGCTTGCGTATTATAACATCATCATCTGCTTAGCAAACTCTTTTTATTCATACAGCAATCCTTGAATGTTTCCCTGAAAACATGACAAATGGTCGGAGTGACTGTCATTTTAGATTGCCAATTGGAAACAGAAAAGCCAAAAACATAGCTCCTACATCCACATTAACTGATTTATCACCTAAAACATTTTACCTGGCGGTGCAGAGACTCTTTATTTGCAAGCTCATTTTCAAGTTTGTCGTTAAGGTCATGCACTGACGTGGATTCTCTTTGTGCAGCTAAATATCGCTTTTCAAGTGTTGTAATTCTTTCCTCCATGTCTTCCTTCTGTGCCATTGCCTAAAGTCAACAAAAGAGTGTGTTAAATTAATACTCGGATACAACAAAGCTCTACTTAATCTTAGTTCAGTTAGGAACATAGAACATAGAACAGTACAGCACAGAACAGGCCCTTCGGCCCTCGCTGTTGTACCGAGCAATGATCACCCTACTCAAACCCACGTATCCACCCTATACCCATAACCCAACAACCCTCCCCCCTTAACCTTACTTTTAAGGACACTACGGGCAATTTAGCACGGCCAATCCACCTAACCCGCACATCTTTGGACTGTGGGAGGAAACCGGAGCGCCCGGAGGAAACCCACGCACACACGGGGAGGACGTGCAGACTCCGCACAGACAGTGACCCAGCCAGGAACCGAACCTGGGACCCTGGAGCTGTGAAGCATTTATGCTAACCACCATGCTACCGTGCTGCCCCAACGCATTCACTTCTGGCCAGAAGGTTGTGCATTTACACCCTCGAGTCAAACCTGGCACGTCAGTGCATAACTGTATTATCTGAGGTATTATCAGGTGGATATTAAAAACTCCAAAAGTATCATACAAAGAAGAGCTGGAGAATTTCCCCAGTCCCTGAACCAATGCTATCCCTCAATCAATACCACTAAAAACAGGCAAACTGGTAACTTTGCTCTTGGAGATCTCGCTATGCATTTGTCTGCATAACAACTAGACACGCGCTTCAAAAGAAATAAAACCTTATTGGCTGTGAAACAGTTAGGGATATTCTGAAATGATCAAATTCTTTACGAGGTTTAACACGGTGATTCAGAATCAATAAAGCTCCCGAAAACACTTAGTCCAACTGAAAAGTTATGCCAATCACTCCAAAGTGATTTTAATTGTTTTGGTGTCAAGGCTGAGAAAATGAAATACAAATACTCTCACCAACAACAGTTAAATCACATGGCAATGTCTTCATCCAGCAGGGTGAACAGTTCAACTCAATCAAACCTCAACACCTGTTAAGTTTTTGCTTCCTGTCATGGGGAGCTATGACCCAAAGCACCAATGATAATTCCTGGTATTCAAATGGTGAGTGTAAGTCTGACATAGACTGTCAAGCAACTAGTCCATGTTTGGGCTAAATAGGCACTCAGCTTCGAGCATGCCCATAGCTGAAAGGCAACATCAGTAGAATTTGGCACTATTCGAATTTGTGTGTCAGGTGTAGCAAGATTGTAAAATGCTTATGATTTCTCAAAACCTAAAGGACAGAGGAAATATTGGCCCACGTCAAGCTCCTGATGTCAGCTTCGTTTTCATAAATTTAACCTGGGTGCCATAGAAGTTGTTCAACAGAAATTATTTTGGATAGTGGAATAATTGTTGGGCTGCGCTCATGCATTCTGATCAAAGAATTGCTTTTGGCAGAGGCACAGGCGAAAGGATCCTTCCTGTTCCCATGGTGGAGCAAGAAGGGCAATAAGCAAAAGCAAGGGTCAAGAAAAATCGGAGTTACAGTGTTCAAACCTTCAAGATCACTAAGAATGCCAAATTTGAACTCACTATCTGAAAATTCTTCCCCACAGAAATTCTTCCCCAACAGGACTGTCACTCTTTGGGTATGGGAATGGTGTTCCCAATAAATGTAGTAGGTAAATAATTGTAATGGGTAGATTAAAATACCCAATACCTGTTAGTAACTAATGGCAGCCACATTAAACATCATTAACATGAAGTAAAGGATATATATGGGACAAACATCTGTCAAAGCAGAAGTTTTAATAATTTTGTGACCCTACTGGCATTGGTACTAAGGAAAAGTTCTCAATCATAAATTGTCGCAGGTTCCACAAATAATAACGTGAAAAATCTTCACACTGAAGATTCTGGATATTCAAAACAGTAGATCAACCAGGCCAATTAAAATACTGCAAACAGTTGTAACATTTTGTTAACATTTCAGATGAAAACATACATTTTTTTTCTTCAAAGAAGACGACGACAAGAACATTTTCAGGTTATTAGCATTTAAATCATTTGAACAGGATCAAACCGTACCTCCCTAATGTCTCTCTGGTACTTGCTGTTCATCTCCTCTGATCTGATCAGATCTTTCCTGGCAGTATCCAGGTCTTCCTCCAGCTCCGCCACTCGAGCCGATAGCGTGGACAGGCGATCTTTCATCTGTGTCACCTCAAAGTTCTGCTTCTCCAGTAGCTCCTGCATCTCCACAACCTGGCTAACCTCATCGTTGGGATCGATGGAGCCATTTGAAAGCCTCTGCAATATTAATGACAGCACAGCAGAAATTATGTCCGTGGGATTCGACATGGATTCAAAATAGTGGACTATGATAATGAAGAGATATCATTGTGAATATGAAAGTGAAACATCATCCAATAAAATTTGCGTAATACTGACAATGATCAACTCAGGTATATTTAAATGGCCTTGACTGACAAGCAGGCTCCCAATTCATGTTCAAATACAAACTGATCTACTCTGTAGGCATGTAAACTGTGACCATCACAGGGAGGAACATTCAATGTCACCCGGTCACAAACAGCACAAAGTAGAGTTAACAAGACTTCACTTAACAGCAAAATGTGTTAGAATATTGTTCAACTTGCACGAACTTCAAAAAAACCTAACCACATTTGTAAGATTTTTGATTGATAAATATAAATCTTAAATGTCTCACCAGAAAGCTTATGTTCCTGTTTACTGAATGCTAATGTTGTATTTTGAGGCAAAAGTATCCAATGTGGTCGACCGAGAGACTGAAGTATCTGTGCCTGTTCCAGAAAAGGCAAGGATACTGGCCCGAACTGATTTTTTACCTTCTGGGAGCAAAGTGCTTTTTCTCCTCCTGCCTGTTGGGGTTGTCTTCAGCCAGTGCAAGTGAAACACCTCCATTCAGTCTGCAAGCATGACCCAAACATCCGGTGGCCTGTCATCTTAATTCTCCACCTCGTTCTCATGCTGACATCTCTTCATTGGCTCGGTGAAGCTCAACGTAAGCTCGAGGAGCAACACCTTTCTTTTCTGCTCGGACTCAACATTTTTCAGACCATAATCTCTGGCCTATTTTACTTTATTTACTTTGCATTTTTCAGCTTTGCTCTTATTTTTGCTTTCAGTCAGCAACACACCAGCTTTAGGCAGTTCTTTTCTTGGCCCATCGCCATTCACTTTAACCTTGGAAGGCTAATTATTCTGCCAATCTGTCTTCCACCCTATGACCGGCCTTCCCCTTGTCCTCACTCGGCCCTTTCATCTCTGAACTTCTCCCAGTTCTGATGAAAGGTTACAGACCTTAAACATTCACTCTGTTTCTCTGGCCACGGTGTTTCTGAGTATTGCCAGCATTTCTGATTTTTTAAATTTCAGATAAAATGTGGGAACTCATTTAAATACTCACTTCTTAACTTGCTGGCAAAGGCCAATAATAGATTTTCACATGGCTGACCTGGCCAGAACATCCTCCTAAAAACAGTAAAGACTCTTGTCCAGACTATTAAAGCCACAAATCTGCATGTATCACTCCCTGTTGGTGGTGAGCCCACCCTGCAGTATGAACAGGACAGATTCAGGGCAAAGAAAAATCATGATTAAACTATATAAATTTGATGGCTCTGTATGTTCTATAAATGCAGCACAGCTTGGTGAGCGTTGGTGACAGTGTGGGGGGTGGGCGTGCGGAGGGGTCAGAATTTCACTTTCAAGTCTGAACCTCACAGGTAACCGGGGGAGTTTCTCAATCATACCTCTCAGTGGTTGGCAGTGTAGTTGCAGTCGAGGGATTAGTTGTGTCATGAACCTGCCTGGAGACAGCAGTAGACAGTATTCAAAAGGGACTCAATTGGTATGCGTCACTCCTGGTAACGAGTTTAGACAATAATCAAATGTGAATAGCTTAAGGCCGAGAAACAAATTATAGCTGATAGGGAAGGTCCATGAGATATACATATGTTAATGAATAGTCAAGAAAGTTGATAGGGGCAGACAGCTGAATACACAGAAGCCCTAATCAAAGAATGACAAAAGTACAATTGCCCAGACTCTGAAAAGCCATAGGAGGCATTTACCATCTAGCAGTCTCAGAAAATGGACAGGCCAGATTCCAGCCAAGCCTGAAGGCCACTTAAATACCAAACAAGCTTCTAAGTCTTAGAGCCAAGGCAGTGCAGAAAACCTTTGTAACAGCACTTTAAAAAGATCTTCGCTGGACCAGGAAAAAGGTAGCTCCCAGGTTTGAGTACCATCCCTGTATTGTGTGATAACTATAGCTGGTTATTCAATTTGGATTTTGTTTCGGGAACAGGGAAGTTTTACAGCGTTCAGGTATCCTAGGTTTATTTGATAATAAGCAGTACGTTCTGTGGAAAACGTGTGCATTTCCTAATTCTTATGTCTTAACTGCGTGAGAGTAGAGTAGCCTGGTTTGTGTGTATTTGTCTTTTCTCCACTTTAATAAATAGTCTTTACTAATTGTTAGATGATGACTGGGCTATTTATTCTCACTGGGTTTCACACCAAAATAACACAAAACTATACACGACCCCCCTCCCCCCCCCCCCCCCCCCCCCCAAAACGAACCGGTGTTCCAAGTTGGGATGCCCTCGCAGATAACATCAGTGTGCTTTGTGACAGTTGTTAAAGGCATTCTTTTATGTAGATGTCAAGGGCTGTGAATTTATTCCGTAATCTGGGAGAAAAAGCAAAACTTTCAGTACAGGGGGTTTGAGAAAAGTAAGAGAACACTTCAGCAAAAGAGGCAAGACAAAACCAGGTACAAAATGCCTGAGGAGATATCCGTACTCAGGCATCTGCATCCAATTGTTGGCAAGAGGGAACTATTGATGTCAGTAGGACCGGATGAGAAGGTAAAACATTTCAATACCCCCGAGTGTATTTTCAAACCTAGATAATCACTTATTTGAAAATAGAACCATAGAATGGTTACAACGCAGGAGGCCGTTCAGCCCATTGTGTCTGTGCTGGCACTCTTGAGAACAACCCAGCTAGTTCCATTCGCCTGCCTTTTCCCCGTAATCCTGTGAGCATTTTCTCTTCAGATAATCATCTAATTATTTTTTTAAAGTCGTAATTGAATCGACTGTCACCACCCTCTCGAGGTCTGCCACTCCAGGTCCCAATAATGCGCCAAATAAAAAGGTTGTCTCTCATGCCATGTCCAGCTTCAAGAATCTCCCCATGTAGCTGAAATCTCTCACCGCGAGTACCATTCTCGTAATCTTCCCTGCACCTTCTCTCGGCCTTCACATCACGCCCATAGTGTGGTGTCCAGAATTGGCCACAATCTCCAGTTGAGGCCAAACTAATGTTTTATAAAAGTTAACCATAATTTAGATTGTTTGGAGACTTGGGCGGAGAGATGGCGAATGGAGTTTAATCCGGGCAAATGTGAGGTAATGCATTTTGGAAGGTCTAATACAGGTGGGGAATATACAGTGAATGGTTGAACCCTCAAGAGTATTGACAGTCAGAGAGATCGAGGTGTACAGGTCCACAGGTCACTGAAAGGGGCAACACAGGTGGAGAAGGTAATCAAGAAGGCATATGGCTTGCTTGCCTTCATTGGCTGGGGCATTGAGTACAAAAATTGGCAAGTCATGTTGCGACTGTGTAGAACCTTAGTTAGGCCACACTAGGAGTATAGTGTTCAATTCTGGTCGCCACACTACCAGAAGTATGTGGAAACTTTAGAGAAGGTGCAAAAGAGATTTACCAGGGTGTTGCCTGGTATGGAGGGCATTAGCTATGAGGAGAGGTTGAATAAACTTGGTTTGTTCTCACTGGAACGACGGAAGTTGAGGGGCAACCTGTTAGAGGTCTACAAAATTATGAGGGGCATAGACAGAGTAGATAGTCAGAGGCTTATTCCCAGGGTACAGGGGTCAATTACTAGGAGGCACAGGTTTAAGGTGTGAGGGGCAAGGTTTAGAGTAGATGTTCGAGGCAAGTTTTTTTTACACAGAGGATAGTGGGTGCCTGGAGCTCGCTGCCGGAGGAGGTGGTGGAAGCAGGGACGATAGTGATGTTTAAGGGGCATCTTGACAAATACATGAATAGGATGGGAATAGAGGGATATGGACCCCGGAAGTGTAGAAAATATTTGTTTAGACGGGCAGCATGGTCGGCGCAGGCTTGGGGGGCCGAAGGGTCTGCTCCTGTGCTGTACTTTTCTTTGTTCTTTGTATAATTTCCTTGCTTTTGTACTTCATGGGCAGAATTTAAAAGTGGTGGGAGCACCTTCAAATGAATTATTTTCACACTGGAGTGCTCCTTATCCTTTTCCATAGTTAACCTAAACATTTTGGATACAATGACCACTGTCCCCTAAACATTCCCTCCTAATACGTGACCCACCTTGCCCCACTTCATTCCCCAGAACCAGATCCATTAATGCCTCCTTTCTTCTTGGACTGGGAATCTATTAATCGAGCAAATTCTCGCGAGTACACTTCAAAACTCTTCTCCCTCTCTGCCCTTCGCACTATTATTCGTATTCCAGAATAAATACATTCCTCAATACAATTACTCTCTAGTTTCCCTGAAAAATTGTTCCTCTGTATCTTTTCCACTAGCTGATGGCTGATATAATACAGTAATCAGTGTAATAGTACCTCTGTTGTTTTGTTCCTCCAACCAAATAGATTCTGCCCCGGAGGAGATTGTCTCTCTCTAGCACTATTCTATTTGTCTTAATCAACACTGACACTCCTCTTCCGTTTGTTCCTTCTCCAAAGTGCCTGAACATTTTGTATCCAGCCACATTTAATACCCAGTCTTGTCCTCTTCAGTCACGTCTTCACTATTGCCATTTGGTTGCTGCCTGAAGGACCTCTTTCAACATCGTTGGTACCAATATGGACCACAACTTCTGGTTGTTCACTCTGCCCTCTCAGAGAGTTCTGAAACTGCTCAGTGACCTGCCTGACCCTGACACTAGTGAAGCAACATGCCATTCTCGATTCACAGCCTTGGCCACAGAAACACCTGTCTGCTCCCTTAACTATGGAATCCCCTGCCACTATTGCTTTTCCAAACTTCTTCCTGCCTCATGAACAGCTGTATTGCCATGGACATGGCTTCAACTGGCCTCCCTGGGCGAACCATCACTCTCACCAGTACCATTTTTCTCCTGGATGAATTTCTAACACTTTAGCATTTATGAAAATTAGTAGCTCCATTCAAGACTCAAAGCTACAAAATAAGAGTCCAAAATAGAACAATGGCAAACATACAATGTACATAGTCTTCTTTTAACATCGCTGAATTAAAAACTAATGAGGCTATTTTATATTAAATTTTTTTACTGAGTAATTTGAATTTTTCAAATATCATTTGATCTGTACATAAAAGGCGGATTTGTTGATTGATAGCTATCAAAAAGAAATTGATTAAGCTTAGAGACAGAATAAAGCATTAATTAGAGACAGCTTTAAAATAAGGAATGCTACATCAGACTACTTAAAGCCACTTGCAGTTCAAACAACAGGCTCATTCTAACCCTCAGAGGATATGCAATTAGTTTATAAATAGATCTCCAGATGACAAAAGGTGAAAATGATGTGTGCAATATGAGAAAATCTTTATTTTATACAGAGTTGATGCTAATTAAGATTAAAAGCAAAGCACTCCAACTTTGTGATGGCAAATTACTGAGGAACGGTTCTGTAAGTTACTTAAAGACTTAGTAATCTATCTCAGCCAGCTTATTTTTGTGACCTTTCCATTTATTGTCAAATCAACATGAAATTGGATATCACCAATGTTCCAGTCAAGAGACTTTATTGGAGAGTTTCTTGAATTTCTTCAGTATTTTTTGATGGTAAATTATGTGCCTTTAGACAGAAATAAATTAAAATCAGCATACTCCAAATTTGTAGAAATCCTGATAACCTGGCAAGAGTAATGCCTATGGATCTGCCCCCCCCACCCCCCAAAAAAAATATTCTGCTGACCAGGATTTTATCTATGAGTTCTGGGCCTATTCTTTGAAGAAGGAGCGAAGCCCTAAAGTTGTCCATTCTGGGGACGGAATTCCTGCACTGTTGCTGTAGAAAGGAGTCCCGAAGAGCTGGATATTTAGTAATTTACATAATACAACACTATATTTCCCAGGGTATTGGATTACTTGCCTTTCTATTGAATGATTTACGTTTGAAGTGCAGTCACTTATGATGGTAAAGAAAGCAGGCGTTCTGTGCTCAGCAGGCTCTTGCGAGCAGTAATGAGACGAACAGCCAATTCCTCTATTTTTGGTGCCTTTGGATGAGGGATGGGGCGGATTTTGGCCAGCATTCCAGGGGAGCTCCCAAGCCTTCTCTGAAAATTTTTACCGAGTCTTTTCGGTCCACCTGAAGCCAGGACACAGGAAGACAGGGCCTCAGTTTTCTGCCTCAATTGAAGGATAGCACCTCCAGCAACGCAGACTAGTGTCAGCCCAAATCACGAGCTCAAACCTGAAGTGGGGAATTCATCCACAACCTACGGGCTCAAAGTTGGGGGATGGAGCATTTCCTTGCATGAACTGAGCTCATGCACCACTGATACTTCTAATAAGTTAGGTCAACTTTGATAACTAATAGGGAATGCTCATATGGACATGTATCTTTTCTTTGGAGAGCAGCAAGCGTTTGTGCTTATTGAGGCAAAGAATGTATTTACTGCAGAATGACTGCTTTTCAACCAATGTCAGTAACTCAGGCCTGTGTAATGCATGGTAATATTTTGTCAACAACATCTCTCAATCAGAAGCACCAATGCGGATGTTTTCCTTTTAAATTTTGAAAGATTAGAATCTGTCAGGGGTGAATTCTGTACATTTCGATGTGCCGCAACCAAGCATTCAAAATTGGTTTGTTTAGGGCAGTTATCGATGGCAGACTGCCGTCCCATCGTCTGGACTGCATCAAAATTCATCATCCAAGGCTGGAAGGGTAGGGCTCAAACCAATTGGATTTCTCGGTTTTCAGAAAACCTTTTGAATCTTCATAGCTGATGTCATTCAAGTTCACAACACATCATCGTCTTTCTACAGTAAAATCCAACCCTAAACCCATTAGGCTAATCTCGCCCCATTGCCCTGTATTTCCGTTTGCTTAAATCCCGCTTCAATTTTCTTATAAGGTACAATCATCACAAGCTCGTGCAACACCCTCAGCGGCCAAGCAATCAAGCAATATTCCTCTCATAAAATGTTCTCTTATCCTCTTCGCAACAATTTAAAATAGAGGACTCTTCATCGTGAACATCCACAGCCTTTCCCCTCTCTGTCCCATCAAAATCTTCCATAATTTTGAAAGACTCAATTCAATTCCCTTTCAATCTTGTCCTCTCCAGTGGGAATGGTCCTAATATTTTGAGTTTCTACTCATACGTTTTCCACTCTGGCAATTTCTCAGAGAATAAACACTGTCCAAGCTCTATGACCTTAATGTATTTTCTATAATGGAGTGCCCAAAGCTGCACACGACATTCTAGACGTGGGTTAACCAATGTGATTGTGCAGAACAATTTCAGAGCAAAATATATTCGTTTGCCATGAACACTTCATTTTATCAGGAGCTGGAAACGATGTAGATGGCATGAATTAAATTAAAAGCAAAGAAAATTCACCATAGCGGAAGCAGAGAGAAAAGAAACAATTGTAAAATGACACAGGCAGAAAGTCAAATGGAATGAGTTGTGTGCGAGGCTTCGTGGATAGACGCAGAAATCTGTAGGAAGAACTGAAAGCTCCGACTGTTTCTGGAACTTGAACAGGCTGCCTGGTTTGATTTATTGTGAATGCTGCTGAATAGATAAAGAGAAAAGATCGTAACCCTCTGACTGCCTCTGCAGTGCAGCTAACCAGAAATACTCTGTTGCACTGCAGGAGAATTTACTCATCGAAGCAATGTTGGATTGCAGATGTAATGACGAAAATACTCATAGGCAGCGGCTCTTCGAGGCTTGCCAATGCTGAAATACCTCATTGACATGTTCCAGCACTCCTGCAAAATCAGCACACAGGTTTTTAGAATCCAGAGGTTTGATTGGATGAGAAACCAGCCTTCACACAAGTGGGAAGTCAGTAAAAATCTACAAGAGGAAAAGAGATTACGTCCCCAACACAAGTAAAACCACAATTAATGCCCTCCAGCTGTATATAATTAAACACAATTGATATACAATTGACACACCACCTCCAAAATGGAGTCTGGTAAGAGAGGAGGAGGAAATGAAATTAGGTGCAACCTTTAAAATTTTCTGCAAAATTTCAGGGTGGAGGGGGGGGGGGGGTTATGATAGTATAGAAAAGGTAAACTGAAGTTAAAGTAGCGATGGGGATTTCCCCAATCTCTGTAACTGCTAATAGTACACAATGGCAGATTTCCTGTAGTTAGGGAAGTGTAGCACTCAGCTTTTCAATGTAATTACCCTGCAAGTTCATTACATGAAGGCATTCTATACAGTTCCAGGGTAAGGGAATTAAAATCATTAACTGAATTTCGCTGATGCAGCTCTAAAGAATAAACACCATCCTTTCAATGTTCTGAGACTTACATAATAACTAACAAGCCCTTATTTTACTGTGTATCGCACAAAAGAGTTGTGTGAAAACTATGAAGACGAAACAGCAACATAAAACGTTGAAAATACACAGCATATCGATCAGCATCGTAAAAATTGTTTAATTTCTCATTAGGGGTTGAAATGAATAACTTGGTCCTCCCTGTACCCCCAGCCTTTCTCATCTTTCATATCCAATAACTCTCCATGTAGTTTCAGCATATTTTATTTTTCAGTCCTCAAAACACTGAATTTTATTTTTCTCAGTCATTTATAATCAGCTCTATTTTTTATTCTTCCTGACCTATTGCATAATAGGAGTTCCAATGGATCTCATAAAAGCAGCAGCATTCAAACATATGAAAGTCTTAGTGCTATCTTGGGAAATCAACAGATAAACTGCACCAGACCATTTATCTTGCTGTAATAAGATGCAACTGATAGTGCTAAACTTTATTTCCCACCTACGCTGACTAAATAAACGCACAGTTCAGATATTTTCTAATCTGGTTGGTTTGGTACATTATTGCATTAAGTGTCATATAGAAGTAGCTATGTACAGACACACATACACACAGAAATGTAATTTGAATGAACCCTCGGCTATTGTGTGGTTGTGCTTGATGTACCAGTCAATTTATTTTACACATGAGCTAGCAAACAAATATTCAACCAAGTTTCTCTTGAATACTGGGGAGAGGAAAACACATTGGTCCTCAAGGAATTTGTGACTCCCATTTGCCTTATCTTGCTGTCGTCCATCTCATCACCTCCCATCCGAAGGAAGTTTTGTTGCGACATAAACTGGGAGGAGAAAATTAGATATTTCGATCAGCTTCCTCAATCTCAATGTTGATGAACTGGCTCAACCAATAAACGGCTACGAAGGAGTAAGGACATAAATTGGGGGTGATTTGGAAAGGTGAGTATTGTGCAACAAAGCCTTATTCTCTTGTAACAACTCCACACCTCATTTTCTAAAATTCATTTATGGGATGTGGGCATTGCGGTTAACATTTATTGCCCATCCCTAGTTGCCCATAAGAAGGTTGTGGTGGAGTTGCCTTCTTGAACCGCTGCAGTCCCCGAGGTGCAGGTACACCCACAGTGCTGTTAAGGAGGGAGTTCCAAGACTTTGATCCAGCGACGGTGAAGAAATGGTGAAATATTTCCAAATAAGGATGGTGAGTGACTTTATGGGGAACTTCCAGGTAGTGGTGTTCCCAGGTTATTCTTGAAGGAATTTGAGACTCCTATTTACCTTCTCAACCTTCCCCTGAGGCATGCTGATCCTCAGATTAAACCATCACCACTCAGCTCTCCCCTTCATAGGGGAGAGAAGCCAATGGTCATCTGAGTCTATAGCGATGTTACCTTTACCGGTGTTCCCAGATGGTACACATTGCTCCCACTGCTCGTCAGTGCTGGAGGGATTGAATGTTGGTGGAAGGGGTAGCAATCAAGCAGGCTGCTTTGTCCTGGATAGTGTAGAGCTTCTTGAATGTTGTTGGAGCTGCATTCACCCAGGCAAATGGAGAGTATTCCATCACACACCTGACTTGTGGCTTGTAGATGGTGGACAGCTTTGTGGAATCAGCTGGTGAGTAACCCACCACTGGATTCCTAGTTTTTATAGCCACAGTATTTATATGGCTAGTTCAGTTCAGTTTCTGGTCAATGGTAACCCCCAGGATGTTATCATGGGCGATTCAGCAATGGTAATGCCATTGAATGTCAAGGGGCGGTCTTAATATAAGCCCAATACAGATCAACCATGATCTAACTCTATGGTGGATAGAAAGTCCGAAAAACATAATTAGATATTGTGGTGGCACAGTGGTTAGCACTGCCACCTCACAGCCCCAGGGAGTTGGGTTTGATTCCGGCCTTTGGTGACTGCCTGTGTGGAGTTTTGCACATTCTCCCCATGTATGCGTGGGTTTCCTCCGGGTGCTTCGGTTTCCTCCCAACAGTCTAAAGATGTGCATGTGGATTGCCCATGATCAATGTGCGGGGTTACAGGCAAAGGGAGGAGGAAGTAGGCTTAGATAGAGTGCTCTTTCAGAGAGTCAGTACAGACTTGATGGACTAACTGGCCTTCTGCACTGTAAGGATTCTATGTTTCCTTTATACAAGGGGAATATTGTGATATGAATTCTTATTTCACAAGGGAAGATAAATAAAAAGGTTACTTCTTTAATTCAATCGATCTCGATACTGAATTGTTAGTCCCTTATTTCACTTCAGCTGACCACAAAAGTTTCCATTCTACATGCAATTAAATTAATTATAGTGAAATAATTATTTCTATTATAAAATAATTTAGGTGCTGAGGCTTCGATCTTGAAATGTTGAGACTAAAGCCGAGCGTTTTGACTTTGATATTTGGTCCTAATGGGATCCTTCTTTCTAATTTCTTCATGATAATCATGCAGCTTTTAAAAAGAGTTATCCTCCCCTTGGGAGCTTGATTGAAAAAGAATATTAATGACGTGACTAATTCCATCGAAGGCTAACCATAGTGTGGAGAAAACGTATTATTGCGCAGCTGAGTTTTAACCTGAGTATTTCGGACTTCCGGTTGCGGCTATGCGGAGCTAAGCCGCACGTTCGGCAGCTCACGCTTTAAAAGGACTTGTGGGCTCTTTTAAGGGCCCCAAACGGCGCTGATTCGACGATTCCCGGTGGATAAAGGGGTCTGGAGCAAACCCTCCGGGATTTATGGTTCGGACGCGAAGTGGGGCGAGGAGAAAAACGGCAGCAGCTCCCCTGGAAAAGCGGGGGAAGGTGGACAAAATGGCGGCTGGTGGAGCCCCTGAGGAGTGGAGGCAGTGGGCTGAGGAGCAGCAGGCGGCCCTTCTGCGCTATTTCACGGAGCTGAAAGGGGAGTTGTTGGCATCCCTGAAGGTGACGACGAGTAAGCTGCTGGAGACCCAGACAACCCAGGGTGCAGCGATACTCGAGTTGCAGCAGCAGGCCTCTGAGCACGAGGAGGTGGTTTCGGCCGTCGTGGGGTAGGTGGAGATACACGAGGCACTTCATAAAAAGTGGCAAGATCGGTTCGAGGAGATGGAGCTTCGGTTCCTGGGCCTCGAGGAGGGGCTGGAGGGGTCGGACCTGCCGGCCTATGTGGCCGTGATGTTGAACTCGCTGGTGGGGGCAGGATTCTTCCATCTGCCCCTGGAGCTGGAGGGGGCCCACAGAGTGCTGGCCAGGCGGCCTAAGGCGAATAAACCCCCGCGGGCGGTGCTGGTGTGGTTCCATCGGTTCAGTGACCGGGAGTGTGTTCTCCAATGGGCCAAGAAGGTGAGGAGTAGTAAGTGGGAGAATTCGGTAGTGCGTATCTACCAGGACTGGAGTGCGGAGGTGGCCAAGCGGAGAGCTGGGTTTAACCGGACGAAGGCGGTGCTCCATGGAAAGCAGGTGAAGTTCGGCATGTTGCCACCTGCGCGCCTGTGGGTCACCTACAATGACCGGCATCACTACTTTGAGTCCCCGGAGGAAGCGTGGGCCTTTGTGCAGGCTGAAAAGCTGGACTCGAACTAGAGATTGGGGGCTGTGGGAGTTTTTCTATTCTATTCATGTATCATTGTTTATGCTGTACCGGGTTATTCTGTTTGTTTTTGTTTTTTCTCTTGCTTTCGGACAATGTGGGTTATGGTTCTGTGTTCTAAGGGGGGTACTGGGGTTTGTCGTTGATCTGTGTCTTTGTTTGTACGGAGTTGGTGGTTGGGTTGGGACTGCGGTTTGGGAGCTGCATTGGTGGGGTGGGGCAGTGTGAAAGCGCGGGCTTTTCTCTGGTTTCCCGCGCTGCGGGACGAGGGGGTGGAGCTGGTGGCGAGGGGCGTGGTTATTAGACCGGGTTTCCTGCGCTGAAGCGGTGCCCAGGAGCTGATGCAGGGGAGGAGGGGGGACCTCATATCGGGAGGGGTCAGAGTTAGAGCGGGAGCTGCCGGTGTCAGCAGAAGTCAGCTGGCTCACGGGAGTACAGTGGAGGGAGAGTCGCGACTAGGAGGGGTCCTAGCCTGGGGGGGGCCCGGGAGTTTTCGCATCTGAAGGGGCTGAAGGCGGACGTGGCCATGCTCCAGGAGACCCACCTGAAGGTGGCGGACCGGGTCCGTCTGAGGAAGGGATGGGTGGGACAGGTTTTCCACTCAGGACTCGACTCGAAGAACCGGGGGATGGCGATCCTGGTGGGGAAGAGGGTGGCGTTTGAGGCGTCTGAGGTTGTGGCTGACAGTGGCTGACAGTGGCGGCAGATATGTGATGGTGAGCGGTAAGCTGCAGGGGGAGAGGGTGGTGTTGGTTAATGTGTACGCCCCAAATTGGGATGATGCTGGTTTCATGAGGCGTATGTTGGGCCTGGAGGTGGGGGGCTTGATCATTGGGGGGGGGGGGGGGACACTTCAATACGGTGCTGGATCCCCTACTGGATCGTTCTAGTTCAAGGACAGGCAGGAGGCCAGCGGCGGCCAAGGTATTGAGGGGGAAGCACGGTAGCATGGTGGTTAGCATAAATGCTTCACAACTCCAGGGTCCCAGGTTCGATTCCCGGCTGGGTCACTGGCTGTGCGGAGTCTGCACGTCCTCCCAGTGTGTGCGTGGGTTTCCTCCGGGTGCTTTGGTTTCCTCCCACAGTCCAAAGATGTGCGGGTTAGGTGGATTGGCCATGCTAAATTGCCCGTAGTGTCCTAAAAAGTAAGGTTAAGGGGGGGTTGTTGGGTTACGGGTACAGGGGGGATACGTGGGTTTAAGTAGGGTGATCATTGCTCGGCACAACATCGAGGGCCGAAGGGCCTGTTCTGTGCTGTACTGTTCTATGTTTATGGACCAGATGGGAGGAGTGGATCCCTGGAAGTTCGGGAGGCCGAGGGCTCGGGAGTACTCCTTTTTCTCCCATGTGCACAGGGTTTATTCCTGCATAAATTGATTAAGGTAAAGATAGATAGTTTTTTGAAGAATAAAGGGATTAAGGGTTATGGTGTTCGGGCCAGAAAGTGGAGCTGAGTCCACAAAAGATCAGCCATGATCTCAAATGAATGGCGGAGCAGGCTCGAGGGGCCAGATGGCCTACTCCTGCTCCTAGTTCTTATGTTCTTATGATTTCTTTGTCTTGAGCAGGGGACTGGTCCCGAGGGTGGAGGAGGCCGAATATTCGGCTATCGCGATTTCGGACCATGCTCCGCATTGGGTGGATCTGGAGATGGGGGAGGCGCGGGACCAGTGCCCGCTTTGGCGTCTGGACGTGGAGCTGTTGGCTGATGAGGAGGTGTGTAGGAGGGTTCGGGGATGTATCGAGAGGTACCTCGAGGTCAATAATACTGGGGAGGTCCAGGTGGGGATGGTGTAGGAGGCTCTGAAGGCAGTGATTAGGGTGGAGCTGATCTCCATCCGAGCCCATAGGGAGAGGGGGGAGGGGAGGGAGAGGGAGAGACTGGTGGAGGAGCTGTTGAGTGTGGATAGGAGGTACGCGGAGGCCCCGGAGGAGGGATTGCTGGGGGAACGGCGTAGCTTGCAGGCCAAGTTTGATTTATTGACCACCAGAAAGGCGGAGACACAGTGGAGGAAGGCGCAGGGAGCGGTCTATGAGTATAGAGAGAAGGCGAGCAGGATGCTGGCGCACCAGCTGCATAAACGGGACACGGCTAGAGAGATTGGTAGAGTGAAGGATAGAGATGGGAATGTGGTGCGGCAGAGGTCAATGCGGTCTTTAGGGACTTCTATAGGGAACTGTACCGGTCGGAGCCGCCGGCGGTGGGAGGGGGAATGGAGAATTTTTTGGACAGGCTCCGATTTCCAAGGGTGCAGGAGGAGCAGGTGGAGGGACGGGGGGGCGCCGATTGGAGGAGCTGGTTAGAGGGATTGGCCACATGCAGTCGGGGAAGGCACCGGGACCGGATGGGTTCCCGGTTGAATTTTATAAGAAATATGCGGACCTGCTGGGCCCCCTGTTGGTCAGGGTGGGGGTGTTCTGCCCACGACGATGTCTCGGGCACTAATCTCACTGATCCTGAAGCGTGATAAGGACCCCTTGCAGTGCGGTTCATACAGGCCGATTTCACTGCTGAATGTAGACGCCAAGTTGCTGGCGAAGATCTTGGCCACTAGAATAGAGGACTGTGTGCCGGGGGTGATACATGAAGATCAGACGGGTTTTGTGAAGGGGAGGCAGCTGAACACTAACGTGCGAAGGCTGCTAAATGTGATAATGATGCCGGCAGCAGAAGGAGAGGCGGAGATTGTGGTGGCATTGGATGCGGAGGCCTTTGACAGGGTTGAGTGGGGGTACTTGTGGGAGGTGTTGGAGAGGTTCGGGTTTGGGGTGGGGTTTATTAAATGGGTGAGGTTGCTGTACGAGGCCCCAATGGCGAGTGTAGCGACAAATGGGAGGAGGTCCGAGTACTTCAGGCTCCCCCGTGGGACGAGGCAGGGGTGCCCCCTGTCCCCCTTGTTTTTTGCGCTGGCAATAGAGCCTCTTGCCATGGCTCTCAGGGAGACGAGGAGGTGGAGGGGTTTGGTGCGAGGTGGGGAGGAGCACCGAGTGTCGCTGTATGCGGACGACTTGCTGTTGTATGTAGCAGACCCGGTGGGGGGAATGCCGGAGGTGATGGAGATTCTTGCTGAGTTCGGGAGTTTTTCGGGATATAAATTGAACCTGGGCAAGAGTGAGCTGTTTGTCGTACACCCGGGAGATCAGGAGGAGGGGATTGGTAGGCTCCCGCTAAAGAGGGCAGTGAGGAGTTTTAGGTACCTAGGGGTTCAGGTGGCTAGGAGCTGGGGGACTCTGCACAAGCTCAATTTTACTAGGTTGGTGGAGCAGATGGAGGAGGAATTTAAAAGGTGGGACATGCTGCCGTTGTCGTTGGCGGGTAGAGGACAGTCCGTTAAAATGACGGTACTCCCGAGGTTTTTGTTTTTGTTTCAGTGCCTCCCCATTTTCATTCCGAGGGCCTTTTTTAGGAGGGTGAACAGCAGCATTCTGGGATTTGTTTGGGCGCATGGGACCCCGAGGGTAAGGAGGGTCTTTTTGGAGCGGGGCAGGGATAGAGGGGGGCTGGCGCTGCCCAGCCTCTCTGGGTACTATTGGGCGGCTAATGTCTCGATGGTACGCAAGTGGGTAATGGAGGGGGAGGGGGCAGCATGGAAAAGGATGGAGATGGCGTCCTGCGGAGGCACGAGCCTGAAGGCACTGGTAACGGCTCCGTTGCCGCTCCCTCCAACGAGGTAGACCACGAGCCCGGTGGTGGCGGCCCCCCTCAAAATTTGGGGGCAGTGGAGGCGACATAGGGGGGAAGTGGGGGGCTCGGTGGAGGCCCCGCTGCAGGGGAACCACCAGTTTGTCCCAGGGAACATGGATGGCGGGTTCCTGGGGTGGCACAGGGCGGGCATTAGGAAGTTGGGATACCTGTTTATTGACGGGAGGTTCGCGAGCCTTGGTGAACTGGAGGAGAAGTTTGAGCTCCCCCCGGGGAATATGTTAAGGTACCTTCAGGTCAAGGCGTTTGCTAGGCGACAGGTGGAGGGGTTCCCTTTGCTGCCTCCGCGGTGGGTAAGGGATAGGGTGCTTTCGGGGGTGTGGGTCGGGGATGGGAAGGTGTCTGACATCTACCAGGTAATACAGGAGGTGGGGGAGGCGTCGGTAGAGGAGCTGAAGGCTAAGTGGGAGGTGGAGCTGGGGGAGCAAATTGAGGAGGGGACATGGGCAGACACCCTGGAGAGGGTGAACTCCTCCTCTTCATGTGCGAGGCTTAGTCTCATCCAGTTCAAGGTGCTGCACCGGGCCCACATGTCCGGATCTAGGATGAGTAGGTTCTTTGGGGGCGAAGACAGGTGCGTCAGGTGTTCGGGGAGTCCAGCGAACCATGCCCATATGTTCTGGGCATGCCCGGCACTGGAGGAGTTCTGGAAGGGGGTGGCGAGGACGGTGTCGAGGGTGGTGGGATCCAGGGTCAAGCCAGGCTGGGGACTCGCGATATTTGGGGTTGGGGTGGAGCCGGGAGCACAGGAGGCGAAAGAGGCCGATGTCTTGGCCTTTGCGTCCCTAGTAGCCCGGCGGAGGATCTTGCTGCAGTGGAAAGATGCGAGACCTCCGAGTGTGGAGACCTGGATTAATGACATGGCGGGATTCATTAAGTTGGAGAGGGTTAAGTTCGCCCTGAGGGGGTCGGTAGAAGGGTTCTTGGCAGCCTTTCCTCGACTTTCTGGCTCAACGATAAGGTACTAGGTCAGCAGCAGCAGCAGCAACCCGGGGGGGAAGGGGGGGGGGGGGGGGAAGTTTAGGGGGATAGTGTTTAAGTTAATTTGCTTATTGTTAATTTATTCTGTTGTTTATTGGGGTTGGGGGGGGGTTTATTATATGCGTTGTTACGGGTGCCGGGGGTGTTTATTATCATTATTGTTATTGTTATTATTGATATATATTTTTCAAAAAATTCCAATAAAAATTATTTAAAAAAAAAACCAGGAGTATTTCTTCAAGAGCAGCAGAAAGCTCTCATTCCCTTTGAGAAATCCATTTTTTGTAACCATCATAATATAAAACAAACCTCTAATCCAGTGGTCAAGTACTGAAAAGTTCTGAAGAACTCTGTCCAAAACAGAAATGATACCAGGAGTAATTTTTACAAGTCCTCTGAAGAACGTAGAGTCAGAAATGTTGCCTTGTACTCTTGGGAGAAGAATTAAAATTCAAGATTGTACTTTGGTTACTAATGGCACAAAATGCTAAAGCCATTTACCTTCCACGCTGTCTTCTGAGTGGATTCTGTGCCGTCCGAAATTTGTAATTCTTCTGCTGCTCCTGCTTTCTTTTGCGTGTGTACAGTCTGTTGCCTCAGTACAGTCATCTGTAAAGAGAAATGTGCAATGAGAGCCATGCGACGAAAGGCTATTAACAGTGTGCATTATGCAGATCAGCAAGTTGTATCATTCATAGAATCATAGAATTTACAGTGCAGAAGGAGGCCATTTGGCCCATCGAGTCTGCACCGGCCCTTGGAAAGAGCACCCTAACTAAGCCCTTACTTCCACCTTATCCCCACACCTTCATCCTATCCCCGTAACCCCATCTGACCTTTTTTGGACACTAAAGGGCAATTTAGCATAGCCAATCCACCTAACCTGCACATCTTTATGCTGTGGGAGTAAACCCACGCAAACACGGGGAGAACAGGCAGACTCCCCACAGACAGTGACTCAAGTCGGGAATCAAACCTTGGACCCTGGAGCTGTGAAGCAACTGTGATAACCACTGTGCTACCATGCTGCCCATCATCATTATTCGTCAGGAAACTGCAGTGTGCATATGTGAACAAAGCTGGGAGAAAGGAGACCAGTTACAGTACGGATATTGAAGTACATACCTCCAAGCGAGAGTAAAATCGGAGTTTAGCAGGGCTGGATGTCACCTCATGCAAAAACTAAGGAATGCACAGAAACATCAGGGCCAGAGTGATCTCCAAGACTCATTTTGAATGTCTGGGGAAGAGGAGTCTTGGAATCTCCAAGATCACCTGGTTTTGGTTGAATATATTACAATTTACAAGCTATCAAGTTGCGTAGTGCTGAATGGAGGGTCTTTTTCTGTTAGCCATATCTCATAAAAATATGAATACGTGAACCAAAAAGACAAAAATTCAGGCATGCTTAAAGCAAATCAGGAAAGATATATCCAGAAATATCGGCACACAATCATAAACCAGGTGAGGGAAAGGCCTTCACCGTTAACTTCTTCTTGCCATTATTTGCATAGTAAAAGGGTAAATATATTAAAAAAACGCCCAGGCATTGGCAGCATTCACCCATATTACACTTGCGAACAGACAGCAATTTCAGATGCCTTCGACAGAACATTCCAACCCGCGATCTCTAGCAACTAGGACAAAGGCAACCGATGCATGGGAGCACCACTTCTTGCAAGTTCACCTCCAAGCCATCACCATCCCGATTGGAATGAACTCGCTATTTATTCCTTCAGTGCCACTCGGTCAAAATTGTGGAACTCCCTGCCAAACAGCTTTGTGGGTGTACCTACACCACATGGAATGCTTGTTGACTGCAGTGGTTCAAGAAGGTGGCTCACCACCACCTCACCAAAGGCAACTGGGGATGTACAATGAAAGCTGGCCTAGCCAGTAATGCTCACATCCCCATGATATAATTAAAAAACACGTGCAATTAAACGTACAAATCAAAAGGGTGCAGTCAGTGGTTCCCGATTCTTCCAAATGGTGCGTTGTTTATGTCCTCGCTGACAGAAATCACTTGAATTAACCTGAACTTTCACTTACATTGAACTAGCTGCGTACGTCCTTGAAAAGGTTATGCCTTGTGATGATAGATAACTGTGTTTTACTGCACACTAAAAATGTACCTTATATTTGTGGAATCGCACATTTTTCCAATTTTTATAAAACATAGATCTTTCAAATGAAAGTTATTTATTTCTTAATATTTAGGGTATTTCAGTTACCAGCTTAACCTCGTGTGCATTTCCTGGGCTGAATTCTCAGTTTCGCAACTCTGGAAAGGTGAATTGCGATTGGGCGGAGGATCGTGTAAAAGTGAAAAATCGAGGCTTGCGCCTGCCGCCGATTCCGACGCCATGCTCCAGGCCCTCACTGGCAGCGATATCGATGTTGGCACCCTGGTGGATGTATGGAAAACCATAATTTTAATATATTTAAACCTCATTAGCGGTTTGGATATATAAGACACCACCCTCCAGTGATGCAACACCCGTTTTGGGCAGAGGTCCCACAGGAACGAATTATTGCAAGTATTGACAAGCGGGGCCTGGTGCCATGACTCAGAGGGGTGGGGGTTCAGGAGGCTAAAGAAACTGTGAAAATCCATTGAATATTGTTGGGCTTGCTGAGGGCTGGTTGCCTGGGTGGGGGGGGGGGGGGGGGGGGGGGGGGGGGGAAGTAGCGGGGAGCAGCTTGGAGCCAAGTCTGCGGACTTGGGGTGTCCCTCTTGGGATCAAGGTGGCCTGGCTCAGATCGCCATTGCTGCAGTCTGTCTTTAAAAAGCATCCCTTTGGTGCTACGTGCAGGATCCTGGCTGCTCACACTGCTGAGTATGAGAACTGCCCGTGTTCTTTGAATGCTCAGGGAGCCTCTGCTCATCTGGAAGCCGACTCAGGCCACCCCACTGGACACCCTCGTACCCCAGCTGTTTCATCAAGGGGATTGGCATGATCAAATTAATGAGGGGCCCACCAGCTGTTGGAACTCCTCAGAAGTGCAGCCCCACTGCAGAGGAAGCAGGGGATCAGCAGAGCTCACCCCAACCAGAGGACACTTGCACCGTGGCCTTTGGAACCCTCCCTGGTTAGCTGCTCCCATCTCCGAGCAGAAGCCTTACCAGTGACAGTCACCCCTCCACATCACCAGTTGTCTCCCCTGGTGAGGCTGGCAGCGCTCACTGCCCCTGCCACCACCTCCCAGGTGATGTTCAGGAGGGCAGGCTCGGGCATGTGACCCACCCTGGTGAAGGGGGCATCCCTCCTCTCGTCACTGGCATGGAGCTGTGGATCAATCCTGGAAGTCTGAGCTCGGGGGGGCAGGTCTTCTGTGAGCCATCTTCGTGGCTGCAGTGAGTGTGTGATAAGTGGATTACTTAAAAACAGCTGCAGCTGCCAAGCTCTTCAGCGCTATCTCTGGCCCCAGTGGTTAGAACTCACGCTGGGCCGGGAATTGTTCCGAATTCACATGGGCAGAGTGCTGGTCTATTTGCATATCCTGGCTCGTTTTCCAAATAACAGCACCAAAGGGAACGCAAATCGCACACAATTCAGTCCTGGCGGCAACACTCGACTCCCAAATAGAGAATCCTGCCCCCTGTTTCATCATGTGCTCAAAGTCTAGATGGTGTCTTTGAGACTTGTTTATTTTCCCTAAGTAAGCGACTCAAGACTGTACTTTGTTAAAAATAATTACTCCTTATTTACAGCCACTACATACATATTGGGACCTCCAGAATTGTTCCACCCCAGATTACTCAACCATGTGCTATGACATTATCATTACATCAACATCATGTGCTTCTGATGTTAACACTTGATTTTACATGTCCCAATTTTTATTTCGCTCCCTGCAAAATGATTAAAAAGTAACTTTTCTCCCCACAAAATGATTAAACAGTCAGGGATAATCAGTGTTTTGCTTGGCTGTGAGGATTCATCACTGCGATTGGCTGCTTACCTTGCTTGATGACAATACTATTGCTGGTTTCCAGAGATCCCCTAAAGCTGGCACCAGAACTAAATGAATGTCGAGAAAGATGCAATCCATCCCACAGAACTGTCCAGATCCCTGTGGACAGCTTTTTAAGGTTAGTACTGCTTACCATAACTTTGCCACTGTCATAAAGCACACTGATGTTATCTGCAAGGGCATCCCAACTCAGAACACTGGTTCACGGGATGTACAGTTTTGTTTTATTTTGGTGTGAGGAAACAAATGAAACCCTAGTGAGAATAAAATAGCCCAGTCGTTGTCTAACAATTATCAAGACTATTTATCAAAGGCAAACACCCACAAACCGGATGACTACACTCTCATGCTATTAAAATCTATGAATTATTAAACACATACTGTTTCTATAGAACATACGCTTTAATATATCTATAAAATATATCTACTATACTGCACTCGGTAAGACTTCCCCTGTTCCCCAAACAACATTGAAAAACCAGCTATAGTTACCGCACAATACAGGGATGATACTCAACTCTGGGAACCGGCTTTTTCCTGGTCCTTTGAAGGTATTTTAAAATTGCTGTTACAAATGTTTTCTGCACTGCCTTGGTTCTAAGACTTAGAAGTTTGTTTTCTGTAAACTTGGCCTTCTGGCTTGGTGGCTGGAAACTGGCCTGTTCATTTCCTGAGACTGCTACATGGTAATTGCCTCCCTTCCTTCTCAGGGACTGGTTAATTATACCTTTGTTGTTCTTTGATTATGCCTTCCGTTGATTCGGCTGTCTGCCCCCATCAACTTCCTTGACTATACATTAACATATGTATATCTCAGGGACGTTCCCAATCGTCTATATTCGGTTTCTCCTCCATTCTAAACTCATTGCCGGGAGAGATGCATACCAATTGAATCCCTTTTAATACCGTCTCGAGGTGGATTCATGACACCACAAAGTCAATGCCATTCTGATATATTTCAAATTATCTGCCAGATCCACAGAAAATGAAAGGAGGGTAAATAGTTCCTCAGGTGAGAATAATAAACACCCTCTCCATACAGTCTCTGGAATTCCCTTTTTGGTTATCACCCTCTATAGAATTAGCACCTCTTAATCATTATATTATGCTATGACAAAAAGACACAGCTGAAGGCGGCAAAATGTAATTTTTTTTGTATCATTGACAGCTTTTGCTGTCACCTCTGTTGGGTATTTACGTAAATATATTCACGTAAATGCAAATATTTTCAGAGAGCTTCTACAATGGTTCACTGATCTTCACTTTGGACACCACTCACTTATCCCATATGCTACATGCATCCATCATAGTTTAAGCTGTAAGTCAGCATTTCAATCTAAATGTCAGCCTGTTCATGTATTATTAGAAAAATCATTTATCGCCCATTATATTACAACCTAAGGTCATTTCAAATTACTTTACAGTCAATGGAGAATTTTTGATGTATAGCCATTGTTGCAATATAGGAAACACAGCAGCCAATTTGCACATGGCAAGGTCCCTCAACCAGCAATGTGATATTGAGATTTTATTTCAAAGGCTGTTCGTTGGGGGCTTAATATTGCAAAGAGATTGGTGACAACTCCCCTGTTCTTCCTTAGATTCTCATAATAGAATCCTTTATATCCATCTGAGCGGGCAAACAGAGCCTCAGTTTAACAGCACACATCTTCCAATTTTCAGATGGTCATACCCAGATGTCTTCAACTCGGAATTAAATTTGGAGATTTTGGATGATTCACTCACTTATCGAAATAGGTACCCAGAAAAGGTTAAAAAGATTGAAACCAGTTCTGAATAACTATACTATTGAACACTCGGCTCCCCACTGGACCCTCCAACTATCCTTGGACCCTGCAACTAGCCCCAGGCCACATAACTAGCCATCTCCTGATTCCTTACAACCCACACTGCCATCCACTTAGCTGCCAGCCTAACTCCTCAACCACCCACCTGCCAACCTGCCCCTTCACCCTCCCACCTGCCAGCATACCCCTTGGCCACCCTGCCCCCTCACCATCTGACCACCCTGCCACCTCACCCACCCTGCCCCCTCATCCACCCTGGCCCCTCATTCGCTCTCCAAACACCCTGCCTCCTGAGCCACCCTCCTACCACCCTGCCCCCTTAGCCCGCAACTGACTTCTCACCCACCCAGATGCCAGCCTACCAGCAGATCCACTTACCTGCTACCCTACCCGTTCACCCACCCAACCTTCACCCTACACCCATGTCGTCATCACCCTATCCTCTCACACACTTACCTTCTCTCCCTAGCTTGGCAGAGTGACTTCTGGACTGTTAAACTCTGTACGTACCAGCTAGAGCCAGAAAGAGGGAGCATGGCTTCTATGATGGTTCTCTCCACTTGAGAATTTGGAAGGACCCTTCATTGGAAAACAGACTGGGACAATCAAGTTAAGTAGGCAATTGTTTGTCTGATGTGGGTCAGAAGTAGAGATTCCAACCCAGGCTGAAAGTTCTGGGCCACTAATGTTTCACCCTCGTCCACACACTCAGTATTGCACTGGAGTGTCAGCTTCAGCTTTGTAGATTGTGACTTGAAACATAAACTTTCTGACACAGGACCAAACGAAATATACTCATCTTCATCACAGTCATTATTTGCAGTTAGTTCCTTCAATAGCACCTTCCAAACTCTGCAACCATCATTATCCAGAAGGACAAGGGCAGCAGATACCTGAGAAAACCACCACCTGGACGTTCCCCTCCAAGTCACTCACTAACCCGACTTTATCCTGTGGGTGTACCTACACTATGAACTACAGTGGTTCAAGGAGGCAGCTAACCACCACCTTCTCAAGTGCAATTAAAGATGGGCAATAAATGCTGGCCCAGACAACGACAGCACATCCCATGAACGAATAAGAAAGAGGGTGAAAATACCACAGAACTACAAACCAGGATACCGAAAAGCACCAGTAACTTGATTTTATAGAGTGCATAAAATAGTAAAAAGACTATTAGATCACAGGGGCATAATCATACAAACGTTGACACTAAACCACACAACGGGATTTTAAGACGGCTGATCAAAAATGTATTCAAAGAGGTCTGCTTTAAAGAACGTCTTAAAGGAGGGGAGAGAGCAAGAGCAGCAGAGGGGTTCAGGGAGGAAATTCCACAGTTTACAGACAAGGCAACTGAAGCCTCATCCACCAATGGTGGAGCGATTAAAATTGTGAACAACCAATTGAATCTTAAAAACTCCTGTAAAGCGCCTAAACTCTATTATTGATTAAAATCTGACACTCAACCACGTAAGGTCATATAGGACAGATGGCCCAAGGTGATGTTTGTAATAATTAGTAATGTTGGATGATGAATGTGATTGAAGTCCCAGGCTAGTTGTTAATCAACACCATTTTAAGTCGGAAATTGATTTTAATGAGTGAGAAATACGGACTTCCAATGTTTTATCAAAGCAAAAAGATATTCCTGTATCTTGCCTGGTGTTAGAAGATTGTTGTGATGCATCTGAGAATTACTAAAGGGCTAGAAGTGGTGTTCGACAACAAATTAACTCAATGAAGCAGTGTCAGAAACTTTTACACAACAAGTTCAATTATTTGGCATCATGTGCAGTACACCAGCAATGGTTCTATGCAGCATCAGATGCTTTACTGAAATGAACATCACTAGAGATCCACCAACTCCACCACTTGCAGTGAAACAAGAGCAAGGAATTAATTTAATCTCCAGTTTAGTTCCTCGACTCTCCTCAATCCCGGCCCTACCCCTGCAAGCTTTTATTCCATAACCCAGAAAATGGGCAGTTTTCTTCCTGTTATCCATCATTCAGCTATAGTTATCTTCTTCCCATGTATAGAATCACTGATAACTAACCCTAACCCTAATCTCAGCACCATGTCTGACACTTGAGTCGGTTACCCCAACCCAGATTAACATGATGTTATCAAGGTGTTTAAAGCAGATTCAAGTTCCTTATAAAAAGCAGTCAATAGACAAGGAGTCAATTACTAAGTCCCAGATATCAACTATGTTGGAATTAATGAAAATGATTGGTTACATGCTGCTCACAAACATTCCTTCTCCCTCAACACCACTAAACACCATCTTGGAGCCATTCAGCTCCCTTGATGGGCCTTTTGTTCAGGCTGGAAAAGCAACATTGGGATCCAAAAGGTTCCAATCTTGATTTTCAGTCCAAGTCAAGTAAGCAAAACAGCCAGGGTGATAATGGGGCAAAGCAGCCCACTTGATTGGCACTCCGTCTGCCACCGACACATAGTAGCAGCAGTGTACACCATCTGGAAGATGTGCTGCAGCAACTCACCAAGGTTCCTTGGCAGCACCTTCCAAACCCACGACTGCTCACATTTAGAAGAATAAGAACAAGCAGACACATGGAAGCACCACAACCTGTAAATTCCCCTCCCTAGTCACCCATCGTCCTGACACATCCTCACTGTCGCTGCATCAAAATCCTGGAACACCCTTCCTAATGGCACTGTGGGTGTACCTTCACGAGGTGCAACTAGAGATGGGCAATAAATTTTGGCCTCATCAGTGATACCCACACCCTGTGAGTGAATAAATAAATGAAAAATCCACATTTGAACAGCCTATTGGTTCTTGAATAAAGAATGTCATTTAGGCACGCTAATGTGTCTATTGCTTGTGGGACCATGTTCCAACACAAATTAGTATCTTTACAGGCCCAATTTTGTCTTCGTACATATCTAAAATGTGAATTATACCTGGGCGGGGTTTACCGGCTGTTCATGTCGGCAGGAAATTCCGGCCCTACATTGCCAGACGGGTTTCCTGGCGACGAGGGGTGCCATCATCGGGAAATCCCGTTGACAACGGTGGGGCCAGTAGATCTGCTGGCAGGCTGCCTCCGCAAAACACGTGTCGGGGTGGTCGGTAAACCCCCCCCCCCCCCCCCCCCACCCCCCCGGACTTCTCATGATGAGTAAATCAACTAACCAACATCAGTAAGAAGGTACAAGTTATACTGTACTATAGGATAATATAGCAGCTAAGAGTATCGCCATCCCAGCTTTGTACTCCTCTTTCAGTACTAACTCATTCAAGAAATATATTAATTAATTAATGCTCCCTGGATTTACATACTCCTTGCCAAAATAAACATACTGGCACGAAGTATTCTATTTATATACTCGATTCCCATTTTAATAGGTTGAAGGTGACGGAACATTAAAAGTGAAGCAATTAAACTTCTCATCCTGCAACAGTCCATCTGTTCTTCTGTAAAATTATCATTTCAGTAAAATAACACAAAATTACCAGAAATGTCCCCAGGGATCCCGAGACATGGACTGCACAGGAATTGTCTGGGAAGTTTAAACTTCTGATGGACAATTTCCCTGCACCATACACTTCACGTGGTTCTGACCCATTCAGCAGAATAGTTACCTAGGAAACGTTAGATGGATCAAAACCAATTCTAAATCCTGGGTAAATCTAGTCTGTGCGGAGTCTGCACATTTCCCCCCCCCCCCCCCCCCCCCCCCCCCCCCCCCCCGCCCCCGTGTCAGCGTGGGTTTCCTCCGGGTTCTCCGGTTTCCTCCCACAGACTAAAGATGTGCAGCTTTGGTGGATTGGCCACGCTAAATTGCCCTTAAGTGCCCAAAAAAGGTTAGGTAAGGACTCTGGGTTACAGAGGTGGGGTGCAGGCGTATAGGGAGTTCTTTCCAAGGGCCGGTGCAGACTCGATGGGCCGAATGGCATCCTTCTGCACTGTAAATTCTGTGATTGTCTATGATTGTCAAATTCTATGATTGTCTTGTACTGACCTCTCCCCACCGGACCTCCTTACATCAGCCCCCCCCCCCCCCCCAACTCCACCAAACTACATACCCATACCTCCTACTGACCAACTGACCCCCCACAACTTTTGTCTTCAGCCCTGACCACCATACCTCACCATGTTCTCCAAACCTCTTCTACCCCCTCCTGCCCAGGCTAGCCCCAACCACCCCTAGCCTGCTTCTCTGATTACCTCCCTGACTGTCCCAACCCCCACCCAACTGCCCCCTCATCCCACAACCAACTTACTTTCTTTCTTTGAATAGGGTTTTGTTTTAGTTCTGACGGGTAGCATAGAATCATAGAGGGGCATAGAATTTACAGTGCAGAAGGAGCCCATTCAGCCCATCGAGTCTGAACCGGCTCTTGGAAAGAGCACCCTACTTAAGCCCATGCCACCACCCTATCCCCGTAACCCGGTAACACCAGCAAACCTTTTTAGGACACGAAGTACAATTTATCATGGCCAATCCACCTAACCTGCACATCTTTGGACTGTGGGAGGCACCCGGAGGAAACCCATGCAGACAGGGAGAATGTGCACAGACAGTGACCCAAGCCGGGAATCAACCCTGGGACCCTGGAGCTGTGAAGCCACTGTGCTAACCACTGTGCTACCGCGTGCCCACCATGGTTGGCGCAGGCTTGAAAGGCCAAAGGGGCTGTTCTTGTGCTGCACATTTCTTTCTTCTTACTCTCCCTAACCACCCGCCCACTCACACCCACCCTACTCCCTGACCAGCTGACACCCTTCCCCACCGGGACCTTTAAATTTACCCGTTTTACGGCAGCGAGTGTTGCAAAACGGGGCAAGGCTTCACTACCCTGAAGCTCCTGCCCTACACAGAAATAAATTCGGAGCTGTTGACCAGAGGTCCGGGCCAGTAATGTGCAGCCCCATTCCAGAGTAAGTAAAAAGGAGTGGAGTGCAACCCGACAGCGAGTACCATTACACGGAAGGCCCGAGCCAAACTCTTCAGCATCAGTCCTCACTAAATATTGCTGATAACAAACATCACTTTCCGAATTGTTGAAAAATAATAATGAATATTTTAAAAAAATAACAAATGTTAAATTGTTACATTTTAGAAAATTCTGAACAAGGTTAACATTTCCTTGGTATTGCGTGTTGATCAAAAATCAATTCCCTTAAGCTTTGATAAAGAGTCATCGGACTCGAAATGTTCGCTCTTTTATCTCCCTACAGATGCTGCCAGACTTGCTGAGATTTTCCAGCATTTTCCCTTTCGCTTCAGATTCCAGCATCCGCATTACTTTCTTTTTTTCCTTGGTGCTGCAGTCTTAATCTTTCAGTTGTCATGATGATGTGACTTATGCATATGATATTAATCATTTATTTCATTAGCCGATCAAAGATATATTGAACAACTTAAAGAGAATTTTTTAAAAGCAAGCTAAGACACTGGCTTCAGATGCCATAGGGCATCTGGTGTTACAAGTTAACTAATTTCTGGAACGTTCCAATGTGAGTTGCAATTAAGATATTCTAAGCCAACCTCCCATGGTATTTTACACCTGCTAAAGTCAAGAATTATTTCAAAAGATTTACTGAAACTGTACAGGGCTTTACTATTTGCATTACTATGAAGCTACATCTCAAGGAGATAAAAGGTTTTCCGGAGCAATAGGTATATGGGAGGTATTTTTCTTATCTCATTAAGATGGTTGTGGATCATTCAGTAGTTAATGGCGGATACATTACAGAATCTAATCACCTCGACAATAAAACAGTAATCATGGTCTATCCAAACATGAGTTAATCAAATGCCTTCTAAAATCATTATGGGAAGAAGTCATGTGACTAGAATAAGTATTTTTAAATATCTTATTACAACACCCAAAGCTACTAAAGCGGGGAGTCTGGAAGAAAGTTGCCAATGAAGCAGTGATGATCTCTCTCAAGTTTTTAAGGCCCTGTCTCTGTTGCAGTTTAAAAACAGAGAGATAGAGAATTTCCATTGAAAGGAACATCAGATGCACAATCAATTATAATTTTGGAAAAGGTGGATTACATTTATAAAAGAGATTATCTCCAGAAATTGTAGTTTGCATGGGCTTCAACACCATTGGGTTTTCAAGACGAACGTGGGAAAATTCTGATTCAGCCAGATATCCACAAAGTACTCATAAACAGTGAACTCTCGATTTTATACCTTTTAGCATTAAATTTTAATGCAGTCAGAAAGTAAATTTCTACTGTATAAATTGTAATTTTGCATGTTTGTCTGTATATATGAGAGTGTGTGTGTGTGTATAGGGGGTGGACACATGGGTTAACCTTTTGAAATGTCTTTATATCTTTGTCTGGGTACCTTTTTAAACTCAAAAACTAATCTCTTGATGTTTTAAACCCAAGAATGCCTGTCAAACTGGTTTATTCGCAATCAGCATTTAAATGGTTAAGCAAGGAATTGAGCTAATACCCCCATACTTATCAATTCATATTAACCCTATTACGGTCAGACCTGGAGTGGCAGAGAACGGGAGTCATTTGACCCCCTCCTCATGAGGGGTCACGCAGTCTTATTGCGATCTTACTATGTTAGTTGCAGTTATATGATCTGCAAAAAGAAATTGATTTTTTCATTCCGAAACCTACCATGTTTTGTGATCTTTGGAGCTGAAATAAAGTTGGATTGTGGAATTTGATTGTGGAAACGGTTATTTCAGCATCTTGAGCACGATAAGTGCTGTGAGATCAAGTAATAAGTAAAGTTCTCTGATGTGACTTCAAGAAGCTTTTCATTTTTCCTCACACAAACAATCCAAGCTTAATAACTTGCAAAACATCAAGTTTCCCCATTGTCAGTGAGCAGGAACAGAAACTGGTACTTTTACTCTGCAACAGGTTCTCCATCACTAAGACGTAGGCAGGTTCTGACTGAACTCTGCCATTACTTAGAGACTTAATTGTCTTTACAAGACAGATGTTTATTTGTAACTTGACAGACTGTGCACACACTAGAGGCATTCATTCTACTTACTTTGATGCAGTATCCCTTTAGGAACTGCATATTTAACTTATCCACAGTTCGTTGACTTAGTTTATTTTGTTAACGAAAATAAGTACAATGGGGCATGCCATGATATAATTTTTCCTGATTTTAATGTACGTAGTGAGTTTTTGAAACTTTTTCAATTGGCATGAAATTGCTCCTATTCATTTTATTTCATTTTTTCCTCACACAGGCACCGGAATGTGGCGACTAGGGGCTTTTCACAGTAACTTCATTGAAGCCTACTCGCGACAATAAGCGATTTTCATTTTATTTTGTAGTACCAGAGTATTTTTAAAATTCATTTATGAGATGTGGACGTCGCTGGCTAGACCAGGATTATTGCCCATCCGTAACTGCCCTCGAGAAGGTGGTGGTGAGCTGACCTCTTGAACATTGCAACCCATATGGTGTCGGTACACCAACAATGCTGTCAGGAAGGAAATTCTGGGAATTTGACCCAGTGACAGTGAAGGAACTACAATATATTTCCAGGATGGTGAGTGACTTGGAGGGGAATCTCCAGGTGGTGGGGTTCTCTCATGTCTGCTGTGCTTGTCCTTCTAGATGGTAGTGGCCATGGGTTTGGAAGATGCTGCCAAAGGAACCTTGGCGAGTTCCTGCAGTGCATCTTGCAAATGGTACACTCGGCTGCCACTGTCCATTGGTGGTGGAGGAAGTGAATGTTTGCGAAAGGGGTGTCAATCAAGTGGGCTACTTTGTCCTGGATGATGTTGAGCATCTTGAGTGCTGTTGGACCTACATTCATATAAGCAAGTAGAGCATATTCCAAAACACTCCTTGTAGCTGGTGGACAAGCTTTGGGAGTCAGGGGATGAATTACTTGCCTCAGTACTCCTCCTAGCCTCTGTCATGCTCTTGTAACCACAGTGTTTATATGGCTAGTCCAGTTCAGTTTCTGGCCAATGGTACCCGCCAGCATAGTGACTGTGGGTGATTCAGCAATGGAATGTCAAACGGTGATAGTTAGATCCTTTCTTGTTAGAGATGGTCATTGCCTGCCACTTGCTTTGCGTGAATGTTACTTGCCACTTGTCAGCCCAAGCCTGGATACTGTCCAAGTCTTGTTGCATCTGGACATAGACTGATTCAGTATCTTGAGTCACCACGGATGGTGCTGATCATTGTGCAGTCATCAGCGAACTTCTGACCTTTTGGTGGAAGGAAGGTCATTGATGAAGCAGCGGAAGATCATTGAGCGTAGGACACTACCATGAGGAACTCCTGGAATGCGGAATGATTGATCTCCAACCAACACAACCATCTTCCTTGGGGCCAGGTATGACTCCAACCAGCAGAAGGGTTCCCCCATGATTCCCACTGACTCCAGTTTTGCATACTCAGTCAAATTCTGTCTTGATGTCAAGGGCAGTCTCTCCCACCTCATTATTATTGCTCTCTCGGTCTAATCAATCACTTAACTGAAAAGATGCCTTTCTGATTCAACATATTTTTGATTCATGGTTTTTCTTCTGATCTCAACATGACTTCACTCTTTCTCACCTTCACCAACAAACTGATGGATAACATTAAAAGCAATACTGTTTCAAAGAGTAACAATGGCCAAATAACCACAGGCAGATAGAGATAGATTGGACAGTGACAGGCTATTTTCAACACAGAACTGTTAAGTCAGTAACTGCTGAATGATGACCCACAAAATTTCACATTTATTTCTACCCAATGAGGATAGTAAATCTTTTCCTTTACAAGCTTTCAGGCTCCTGACTTTGTCAAATGCTGTAAATAAGTGACAAGGATATCTGCAAGAAAACTGGATCATCCATCGAAAGAAGCCTTCAGCATTCTTTAATAGCTAAAGCATTCGACAATGATTCAAAAACAAGGAGAATTACTCCCAATGCTTACTGAATTGGTCAGTCGTGAGCATAAATTCAAAAAGTCTTCATAAACAAACAGAGGTAAGGGTGAAAGATGCTGTCTAGAAGCTTATGACACACAATATTACAATCAATCATGGGAGCAGAATATAATAGATTTTAAGAAGACTTCTGGTGGTGGCTACGAGGTGAGCAGTCATACATGAGGTGGCTCCTGATTGGGGATTTAGTTTGGCCCTTTTGACCTGTTTAATGGGTATTTTGTTAGAAGAAAGTGTACGGGGTGACACAATTAGATCCCCATATCGAGTGATGTGGAAGGGGTATAATATTAGAAATAAATCGGGCAAGGGGTCTACGTTTGTTTCGGAAGTCTCAGAAGGGGAGCCTCAGAAGGGGAGAAAATGACGGAGGTCGCTGTGGCTTCATTTCCCCTCAGTGAACGACCGGGAAGTTGGTGGAATTTCTATCGGAGGAATTCAAGAAACGGCGACAAGTAGTTGCAGTTGATTTAAGGAAGGCGACTGAGGGGGCAGTGGCATCTATTCATGCAACCTTGGACAGGTTGGATCAGGCAGTGGAGGTACAGGAGATGATGATTAAGAACGTGAAGGAAGCTATCAATGACCTCTGTGATCGGATTGTCTCGTTGGAGGCAGTAATGGCTTTGTTAGCAGGGGAGCGAAAGATGTTAAAGGCCAAAGTCGATGACCTGGAGAACCACTCCAGATGTCAGAATGCAAGGATCGTTGGTCTGCCGGAGGGTCTGAAAGGTACAAGTGCCACGGACTATGTATTTAAGCTGTTTGGGAAGTTGGTGGGGGTCGTTTTGAGCCTTCCCGAGTGTTGGAGCGGGCCCATCGGTCACTGATAGAGAGGAAGAGTCACCACTGGTGATAATTGTCCGGTTCCACATGTACCTGGTTAAGGAGCAGGTCCTGAGATAATGTAGGCTCACGGGATGGATATGGCTGATCCTGGGTGAGTGTGGGGGGGGGGGGGGGGGGGGGGGGGGGGGGGGGGAGGCGACGGGTCCGGACGAGATCCCTGGTCGTGCACTAATAGCCTGAGCGGACCAGCTGGCAGATGTGTTCGCGGACATCTTTAATGTGTCCCTATTCTGCTCCGAGGTCCCCACCTGCTTCAAGAAGACCACCATCATACCGGTGCCAAAGAAAAATCAGGCAACGTGCCTCAATGACTACTGTCCAGTGGCCCTGACTTCAGTCGTAATGAAGTGCTTCGAGAGGTTGGTCATGAAGCGCATCACTTTCATACTCCCAGAACGACTTGACCCACTGCAATTCGCATACCGCTGCAACCGATCCACAGTTGATGGCATCTCCCTGGCCCTACACTCACCCCTAGAGCATCTCGACAAGACGGACTTCTACATCAGACTCCTATTTATTGACTACAGCTCCGCCTTCAACACCATAATCCCAGCCAAGCTCATATCAAAGCTCCAAAATCTAGGACTTGGCTCCTCACTCTGCAACTGGATCCTCGACTCGCTAACCCACAGACCACAATCAGTAAGAATGAACAACAACACCTCCTCCACAATAGTACTCAATACCGGGGTCCCGCAAGGCTGCGTACTTAGCCCCTTACTGTACTCCCTGTACACACACGAATGCATGGCAAAATTTGGTTCCAACTCCATCTACAAGTTTGTGGATGATACGACCATAGTGGGCCGGATCTCGAATAAGGACGAGTCAGAATAAGGGAGGGAGATTGATAACCTAGTGGAGTGGTGCAGCAACAACAATCTATCCCTCAATACCAGCAAAACTAAAGAGCTGGTCATTGACTTCAGAAAGCAAAATACTGTGCACACCCTTGTCAGCATCAATAGGGCCGAGGTGGAGATGGTTAGCAGTTTCAAATTCCATGGGGTACACATCTCCAAAACTCTGTTCTGGTCCACCCATGTCGATGCTACCACCAAGAAAGCACAACAGAGCCCATACTTCCTCAGGAAACCTATGCAGACACGGGGAGAACATGCAGACTCCGCACAGAGAGTGACCCAGCGGGGAATCGAACCTGGGACCCTGGCGCTGCGAAGCCACAGTGCTATCCACTTGTGCTACCGTGCTGCCCAAGGATGAGGGGCGATTAAATCGAGGTATACAAGGGTATGGATAAAGTAGGCATGGAGCAGATGCTTCCGCTTGTGGGGCATTCCAAAACGAGAGGTCAGTCTTCAAATAAGAGGTCGAAAATTTGAAACAGATTTGAGGAGGGTTGTGAATCAGCCTTGACCACATTGAAGGTGCTTAGGCTCGGGAGGCTAAATTGCCTACACCTGCTCCTAGGTCATGTGTTCTAGGGAAGAGATACTCTGGCTAATTTCGCAATCCAGCTCTTGGTCTGTAGCGTTGTAGGTAACAGACGAGGAACATATCAGCCATGGTAGAATGGCGGAGCAGACGTGGTGGGCCGAATGGCCTGGGTCTGCTCCCATGTCTTATGAACTTGTGAACTTCACTAGGGCGTGTATGAGTAGGTTCTTGCTGGGGTGGAGGATAGATGTGACAGATATTCTAGGGGGCTGGCGAACCATAAGCATTTGTTTTGTTCTTGACCGAGGCTTGCTGATTTTTGAGTTTCTTTTTTGAAACAGTATCAGGGATTTAAGGAGTTCAGTCAGAGCTATGCCCAATGTTGGCCATGTTTGGAGTTTTAGACTTGCTGGAGCTGCAGGAGGGGAAGGTGGCAGATGTCTTGGCTTTCGCTCTGTAACAGCTTGCAGGCAAGTCTTGCTCGGGTGGAGGTCCCCGGCTCAGGCTAAGGCTTCGGCTTGGTTCGGGGACTTGGTAGATTTTCTGCACCTGGAGAAGATAAAATATACTTTGAAAGTACCGGGGTTTTTTTTTTTAAAAAGGAGAATTGTGGTGGGGGGAGGGTGGTGAGCGGTTGTTGGGAAGGATTAGTCTTGTTTTGGGGCTGGGTTAGGTTGGCTGGGGTTAATTTTGTACTAATAGAAAATTTGTTGAAATGGTTTGAATATTTTTGTGATGTATGAAAAGTTTTGAATAAAATACTTTAAAAAGATAATAGATCCCCTGGGATTACAGGATAAGGTGGTGTCAAAGGAAGCAGTGAGGGAGGTCAAGGTGTCCGAAGAGTTAACAGATTAGGAGGGAGACCCTACAGGAGAGGTCAGGAGCTAAATTGGAGGAGGAACTGGTGGGGGAGGGGAGACATGGAGGCTATGTTGTGGGAGGAGGCTCTGAGGAGGGCGAATGCATCCTCATTGTGCGCAAGGCTCAGCCTTATCCAGTTTAAGGTAGCTCATAGGGCACATATAACAGTGTCCAGGATGTGCAGGTTCTTCAAGGGGGTGGAGGATAGGTAAGGGTGGTGCGCGGGGAGGCCTGCAAACCATGTCCACATGTTTTGCGCATGTTCAAAACTGAAGGGGCTCTGGCGGGGTTCACGGGCGTAATGTCCGAGGTGCTGAGTCCAGAAGTGGCAATATTTGGTGCATTGGAAGACCCGGGAGTCAGGGGGCAAGAGAGGCCGACATTTAGGCCTTTGCCTCCCTGATCGCCTGAAGATGGATTTTGCTGGAGTGGAGTGACTCCGAGCCGCCGAAGCTGGGGGTGTGGGTGAGCGACCTGGCAGAATTCCTAAGGCTGGAGAAAATCAAGTTCGCCTTAAGAGGGTCAATTAAAAATCGCTTATTGTCACAAGTAGGCTTCAAATGAAGTTCCTGTGAAAAGTCCCTAGTCGCCACATTCCGGTGCCTGTTTGGGGAGGCTGGTCCGGGAATTGATGGGTTTGCTGGGCAATGGAAGCCATTCATCGGCTTCTTCAAGGAAAATTGAGGTGTCAGCAGTGGGGTGGGGGGATAAAGTGGTTAAAATGGAGAAGGCAGGACTGGACGAGGGGAATAGAAGGGAGGTCAGGGCATTCGGGTAGTTATTTATTTATTATGAGGTTTCTGTTTCTTTCTCTTTTGTTGGTTTGTGTTTAATGTTTATACAAATGCATCAATGAAAATATTTTTTAAAAAGATAGTAGATTTAAAAAGGGAAATGGACAAATATTTTTAAGAATAAATAAATGATACAGGGACAGCTCAGTGGAATGAGACCAAGTAGATAATTGGCAGAATTGTGTTACAGATGCGAGGAGCTAAATGACCCATTTCTGTGTTGTAAACCTCAGTCTTTACCCAACACCTGCTCAGTAATGGATTTTTATAGGCCTGCTTCCATGTCATAGCGAAAACCCGCTCCCTGAAACACACAATCCAAACAGTATCAAGATCAGTGGCTCTAATTGGAAAAGCCAATTCTATCCTCAAGTCCATATTCACCAGCACTGAAGGTTTCAACGATGCCAGCACCATACAAATTGCCCATATTAAACTAAAGTTTCAGATTTAAGTCAGAATATTGACTTCAGTCGGTAGCTGGAGTAGGTCTTGCGTTTCTGTCATCAACACTATTTCACCGAATTTGGAACAAACCCTAACAATGCCGCCAATCAGTAACCTCTATGGCTGTCCCCTTTTCTATCAATACCATCAAGCTGGTGTATCTACCATGGTTCAACGAATAGCAGGAAGGCATGCATGGAGCAGCAAAGGTGTCCCAAAAAGTGAAATATCCATCTCGTCAAACTACAACACAGGACTATTTGCTTGCCAAACAGCAGAAGCAGCAAGAAATAGACAGTCAAGTGATTCTACAACCAACAGGCCATAGAAAAGCACTGCAATCCTGCTATAGCCAGTTAGGAATAATTGTGGACAATTAAACAACTGACAGGAGGAGGCAGCTCCACAAATATCCCCATGATGTATTTGCAACCATCTTCAGCCAGAGGTGCAGACTAATGACCCCCTCGCAAACTCTTCAGGTCACCAGTATCTCAAGTGCCAGTCTTCAGCCAATTCAATTCACTCCATATGATATCAAGAAGCTGAAGGCACTGGATTCGGCGAAGGTCTTGGGCATTCATGCCCCTGGTTAAGTGATGGAAGGGGGTCATTGACAGTGCCATTAATTCACTTAGAAATAACTCCAGGGTCATTCAGCTTCCAGACCTCCTTATAGACTTGGTCAGAGCTGGACTCCAGAGACGAGGTGAGAGCGACTGCCCTTGACAAAGACAGCATTTGATGGTGTAATATCAAGGTGCCCTAGAAAAACGGAAATCAATGGGACTCTGGGAGTGAGGCAGTGGGGGGTGGAGGGGAAGGGGAAGAGAATAAAAACTCTCCACTGATTGGAGTCGTACCTAGCACAAAGGAAGATGGTTGCGGCGGTTGGATGTCACTCAGGGTAGTGTCCGAGGCCCAACCATCTTCAGCTACTTCAACAATGACAGAAGTGGTGATGTCCACTGACGATTGCACAATGCTCAGTGTCACTTACAACTCCTCAGGTACTGAAGCTGTCTTGCTGCCCATGTGCAGCACGACCTGGACAACATTCAAGCTTGGGCTGTTAAGTGGGGTGTAATATGCTCCAACTACCTCGATGAGTACAGTTCCAACAACTCTCAAGGAGCTCAATACAATCCAGGGCAAGACAGCCCACGTGATAGGCAACCCCAACTAAAATTCACTCCCTCCACCACTGCACACAATAGCAGAAAGTGTATTTATATAATACATGCATTGTGGGAACTCACAAAGGATTCTTCAATAGCATCTTCCAAATTTGCAACCGTTACCACCTGGATAGAAGGGAGTATCAAATGCATGGAACACCACCATTTGGAGGTTCCCTTCTAAACCAAACACCATCCTGAATTATAAATACATCACCGTTCCTTCAATATCACGTGATCAAAATTCTGGAACTCCTTTCCGAAAAGTACTGTGCGTGTACCCGCACCACATGGACTGCAGTAATTCAAGATGGCGACTTAACACCACCTTCTGAAGGGAAATTGGGGATGGGCAAGAAATGTTGGCCTCGTCAGCGACGCCTACATCCTATGAAATTTTTTTTTTTTTTTTTTTAAAAGAGAGATTCAACCCTAAGCTCTGCCTGTGCATTTCAGTTTGGTTAAACTTTGTGGTATCCTCATCTGAGTTACTAACTGTGTTTAAGTCCCATCCTACATCTGGATTTAAGTACATAATCCATGCTGATATTGTCAGAGGTATTGTCTTTTGTATGCGATTTTAAACCAAGCTCACGTCTACCCATTCTCATAGGTCAGATGGAGATTAAAGACTTCCTGGCTAACTTCAAAAACCTTCTCGTTCTGCCAGATCCAACTTTCTTCCTCGGCTAACATCAAAAACACTTTAACTGGTGATTCATCATTTGACTGTTTGTGGGAGTTGGCTCTGCACCAAAATAACTGTTACATTTACCCACTCATCAATAATCAGACAACACCTTCCATAGACCTTCAAGATGACATGTTGTTGAATGATGCAAGTCCCAGCTCCCCCACATCAGAGTTGAGGATTACCAGTCTCGTCATTTCTATAAAACGTCTTGTATGTTAAAGCTACTGATTCTAGAACAAAGATGTTAGTAGCACGAGGGAGGTGATGTGTTAATGGAGGTTGCAGTTTCCTAAATATATTTTCCTCCAGCCGAGGTTTCACAGCTTCTAATAGATGTTGCTCATGGTTCAATGATCAGTGAGTATCTAATACATCAGTGTCTGTATATCTTCAGACATTAGCATTTCAAAGAAGCTGTTCCTGTCATTAAAACATCTAACAACTGGTTTCTGTACACAATAATTGACATTCTCCCATAAATATCTCACTTTCTATGCCACTTCCCATGTCTACTTCAAAATCCTTAGCATTGCTTTCGTGACTTCTTCCTCACGGAAATCTCTTCCCACATCAATTAGCCTTTTCACTGAATCCTCATCCTTGGTGACCTGAATCTCTGCCTCAATCCCCTTATTTCTCCTCTTAACTGCTGTACCTTCCTATTCTCAACAAATCTCACTCTGCAAATTAACCACTTCCCTCCAAACGCTCATATGGCAGCCTTTGATCTGCCATTGCAAAAAGCCTCTTACTTCGGAGATCTTGACCCGCAAAGACATATTTTCGATACATTACTCCATGGTACAAAATTCACCATTGCAATCTTAAATCCAAGGTTGCACTCTTCAGTGCACATGAAATGAAAATCGCTTATTGTCACGAGTAGGCTTCAATTAAGTTACTGTGAAAAGCCCCTAGTCGCCACATTCCGGCGCCTGTTCGGGGAGGCTGGTACGGGAATCGAACCGTGCTGCTGGCCTGCCTTGGTCTGCTTTAAAAGCCAGCAATTTATAGCTGACTTAGTCGCCAAATATCAAACATGGATGACCAATTTGAAGAAGCACCAGCTGTCGCCTTTCAGCAGCCATCCTCCATCTCTTGTAGGACTATCCAAGAGGAGAAGAACAACTGCAAACTCATCCTCACCACAAACGGCCTCTCTTCTACCTCTCTGTTACTGCAACAATGGTTCACCAGGCTGATGCCTGAAATGCTGGGATTGTCCTATCATGAGAGATTGAGGAGACAGGGTCTATATTCTCCAGAGTATAGAAAATCAAGAGGCGATCCCAGTGAAGCGCACACATTTTTTACAGGGCTCGGCTAGATAGATGCAGGAAGCATGTTGGGGTGTCTGAAACTAAAGGACATAGTCTCAGAATAAGGGGTAGGCCGTTTAGGATTGAGAGGAGGGAATTCTTCACTCAGAGGAGAGTGAATCTTTGGAATTCTCTATCCCAAAGGGTTCAGGAGGCTTAGCCATTGTATGCTCGTCACAAAGGTCTCTTGATTTAAAGATACCAAGTGATATGGGGATAGTGCTGGAAAATGGCATTGAGGTGGAAGATCAGCTATATTTCTCAATAATTCATTCACTACTCTAACATAGTTCCATGTTTTGTTTTAATGATCTAGTTAAATGGTAGAGCAGGCTCAAGGGGCCTGTTAGTCTACTCATGTTCCTATTTCCTATGTTCTAATATTGCACTCCTCACCCTATCCTGACTGCACACATCAAGGATCTAGTGAATTTCTTTGTCTCCAAATTTGACGCTATCCACTCAGATGCCTCAGCTTCATCCAACTATACCCCGACTGGCACCCTCTGGAATTTCTGATCAATATTCCCTTTCAACCGTCAATAGATAATGACTGTGCCAATTTAATTGCCTTCAACTATATTTCTCAATAATTCATCCACTACTCTAACATAGCTCCATGTTTTTTTTAATCTACAAATTTGGATTTGTTTATTGTCACGTGCACTGAGGTACAGTGAAAAATATTTTTCTGAGAGCAGCTCAACAGATCATTAAGTACATGAAAAGAAAAGAAAATACATAATAGGGCAACACAAGGTACACAATGCAACTACGTAACCACCAGCATCGGGTGAAGCATACAAGGGTGCAGTGTTCATCAGGTCAGTCTGTAAGAGGGTCGTTTAGGAGTCTGGTAACAGCGGGGAAGAAGCTGTTTTTGAGTTTGTTTATCCTACAGTCAGAGACACATCCCTTGAAAAATATTTCTCTCTAATTTCCCCTTTATTGTGATCCAATGGTCCATTCTTTGACCCTTCCTATTCCACAATAGCTACCTTTTTGTAAAATAATCTTCAAATATGTGGTAGGTTCCAGGTGTATATCAATGACACCCAACTTTACCCCTCTGCCACCATTCTACAATCTGCAGCATTGCTGTTGAACTTGAAGTCATGAATGGCCTGGAATATTCTAAAGCCATTCTCACCCTTATCAAGTTTCTTACTTAGACCAAAGCAGACATTACATACATTTGGCATTTTATCTGGCTCGGACCTCAGCTTCAACAGCCACATCCAGTCAAATGCCAAGACTGTCAACTTCCACTGTTGTAGTATTTCCTCCCACTGCCCCACTTAATTCCTTTAAAACGTTACCTACATCTTCATTAGCTCCATGTTTGACTTCCTCAATACTTTCCTCGCTGAGATTCCACTATGTATAGACTCCAGCTCACCTAGAATTGTATATTATCTGATAAGTCCTACTTAGTTAACACCCTTATCCACATCTATTTCCATTCAAAATCCTAATTTTTACTCACAAATCACTCCATGACTGCCCTCGGCTTTACTTTTGAATCTTCCCAACTCTAAGGCTCAGTTCTCCCCTGCCACTCTTAACGTGCATCGACCTGTTCACTACCCCTTGCATCAATGACAAAGCCTTTAGTCATGACACCATTCCACTTTGGAATTTCCTTCCGCCTCTTTATAGCACTCCATACTGGTTGAAGAAACCCTCAAACCTACCTCCTCAATTCCTCTTCTATCACTTTGCCTAACCATCCATACAAATTCTCACTTAATGTCAGATTCCCTTTGTAAAAGACCCTGAGGCTTTCAAGTTAAGTTCAAGTCTGGCTATTGTTAGCCTATTTCAATGAAATGCAACATGTCAAAGATTATTCTAATAGTTGAAAGATTTGGGTTGACAGCCCATTGATTCTGCTCAGTTACCTTTGCAAGACAGATGACTGAGAGTTACCTATTAACAATTTTTTTTGTATTTGCAATGCTTTACCCAAAGATTCTGTTGCACACATATGGTTGCACTATTTTCTCAGTGTAATTTTCCCAACACCAACACCAAAGGATGTCCGACACGAATTGAGTTACTGCAACCTTTTATTCACTAGTTTTAAAAGCTCTCAGGTTAGAAGCTGTCCTCACCCACAAAACTGTTGCGCTTTCACAAACTGTGTCTGTTTGTCGGCCCACGAGGCTCCAAAAATTAAGCTGCTTTTCTTTTTCAGAGGCAAGGACACTAATAAGCATGTTGCCACAAAACTAATTCTGCTCATCAAAACAACCAGTAAATGGTTTTTGTTCGCCTCGATGAATCTGAAAGAATCACTTGGCACCCAGGTCTTTTCCAAAAGTCAAAATGGTTTATTTGTCATGCCAGCTGGGAGCGAGTCTCCGGCTAACCCCGAGCTCTCTCCAAAGAACAAAAAGAAGCCTCATTGTTTGAACACTTTCTAACAGCCCAGCATGGATGATCATGGCCCAATCATTTGTTAACAGGCAGGGTGGGATGGTATAATCTGCAGTTGAAGAATGTGGTCAAGTCAGAATGTGGTCAAGTTCCACCATGCTTTGCATATGTTGTTTTAACCTGAGAGCAAGCATTCATTTGCTTCTTGATTCTGTTACAGTCATTAAACATATTTGGCATTGGTTACATATTAAGTAACCGGTGCCTCTGCCCAGGGAGTGCCCTCTAACAGTTTTGTTTATTTTTCTTTACTTTTCCCCCCAGTTTATTTCAAGATTAGATTATTCTCCAGTGATCAACTAGATTGCCGGATTAAAAATGCTTTTTTTTTTCAAGCGATAAACCATTGTTATGGGCCAGGGTTTAGAGAACCCCAAAGTGCATCATGGAATTCACGTGAGACACAATTTTTAATAGATTGTGGTATGGGGAGCACATGGCCCACTCTACAGGTGTGGTACAGCAGAAATGGAAAAGTATTTTTTAAAGCAAAACAATGTTTATTCTATGAACTCAAGTTAACCTTTTTAAAACATAGTGAACATCTTAGCAACCATTAATTTAAATACAACTCCCAAAGAATACAACACTAAGTAAACCTTTAAGCTTTCCTTTTTAACATCCATACGACTTAAAAACAAAATCTTTATCAGAAGCACGTTAAAGTCACGACTGAAAACATTTTAAATTCTGAATTCACCAAATGATCAAGAGATAGACTTTTGATGGCAGAGAGAACAGCAGTACACCTGCTTGGAATGGCTTCAGCTCCAACACTGAAAACAAAACTAAAACACACCCTGCAGCCTGCTCAAAAATGAAAGTAAAAAGCTGACAGACAGCACAGCTCCACCCACTCTGACATCATTGCAGTAGTAAACACCCATTTCTTTAAAGTACTCACTACAGATATTTATATACACACCCATTTTATAAACACCCATTTCTTATAGGTACTCTCACATGACACCATTCTCAGCTGTGCTTTTTTAAAAGTTCAAGCATCCATGCTTAAATATGTCAAGGAATATTTTGCATTTAAAATAAAAAAATCACATTCTAAAAATGCTGCCCAGCTGTGCTGGTTCAGGAACGATGCTACATTTGGCATTATGAAATTGGAGTTTAATATTGACCCCCTCAAAATAATCTTCTGAAAACTAGTGCAATTTGCACCCAGATAGATCACTGATGCAGTCCCAAAGCATATCCTCTTGACCACTTCCATTGGCCCTCCCCCTGATTTTCACACAGACACAGCAGCAGCTTTTCTAAGCAAACTGCTTCTGCATAAAATAAATACTTTACATTCAACCTTTTCTACTGGCTTTTAAAAAAAATGGAATTCCTGAATTACTTGAAGTTTAGAGATATTAAGACGTGTCCACAATATTTCTTGATAAATTTATTAAGCATTTTTCGAGGTTAAGTTGCAGCAGGACGATCTTCTGCTGATTTATCCCTTCCGTGCCCACTTGAAATATTATTCATGTACAGTCGAAGAAATAGGGAGAAATCTATCTTGCGATATTAGACTAATCGTTATTTGGCGCACAGCTGGAGACTACTTACTTTAGGCTGAGGCTAAGCATTTTGACATTTTCATTAAGACAAAGATCTCGATAAATATCTCATACCTGCTGAGGTGGCACGATTCTGCTCTTTTCAACAACTCTGGGGCTCAACCATTTTATTGCTTTGTTAATAATTATGTAAAAACAACACTATGTATTTCTCAGGGTGAAACTATTCCTGAAAATATACCTAGCAAGCCGAGAAGCTCAACATAACTTCATTTTATTCAGCTTCATCAATCAATGTCTATTACAATGTCGTCGACAGAAAGTATATTATTTAATTCCTTTTTTAAAAAAATTATTTGACTGCTGGATACAACTGCATTGATGATATGGCTTTCTCCAGGTGACGCTCATATTAATTAGTTCAAATGTGTCAGCTTGGTTCAGGAGCAGCACATTCACCTCAATCTGTAAGTTGTGGGTCAATTCTCCATTCCAAAACGAGAAAAGATAGACTTTTATTTAATATGTGTCTTTCACAAACACAAAATATGGCAGCCGATTTGCTCACAGCAAGATTCCCCAAAGAGGGGCAGCACTGTGGCGCAGTGGATAGCACTGCTGCCTCACAGCGCCAAGGACCCAGGTTCAATCCCGGCCCTGGGTCACTGTCCGTGTGGCGTTTACACATTCTCCCCATATTTGCGTGGGTTTTGCCCCCACAATCCAAAGATGTGCAGAGTCAGTGAATTGGCCATGCTCAATTGCCCCTTAATTGGAAAAAATGAATTGGGTACTCTAAATTTATAAAACAAAATGCCGCAAACAGCAATGGGGTAATGGCCAGACAAACTGTTTGTGATCCATAGTACCCCTACAATGCAGGAGGCCATTTGGCCCATCGAGTCTGCATCCACCCTCCGAAAGAGCACTGTACCCAGGTTCACTCCTCTCCTCCCAGCTCCCCCTCCCTTGTAATCTAACCTGCACATCCCTGGACACCACAGGGAAATTTATCATGGCAAATCCACCTAACCTGAACATCCTTCAACTGTGGGAGGAAACTCATGCAGACACATGGTGAACGTGCAACCTCCACCCAGTCACCCAAGATGGAATCGAACACGGGTCCCTGGTGCTGCACGGCAGCAGTGCTAACCACTCTGAATTGAGAGTTAATGATTCCAGGACTTTAGGCTGAGTTGACAGCATAGCACTGAAGCAGTGTTATATATCATTAGCACTGTCTCTCAGAGGAGACAGTTAAACCAATGAGTAGACCGTTGACTCAGGTGGACAAAGATCGCATAATATCATTTAAAGAGCACAGAGTTCTCCTGGTGCCTGAGCTGAAATTCATTCCTCAATTTACAAAGGAAAATAGATTAATTTGTCATTCATCTCAGCTGCTGCTTGTGGGGTTTAACAAGGTGAAAAACAGGTTGCCATATTTGTTTGTAAAACAATGGGTGGGATTTTCCAGTTGCACTGGCCCCGAGGCTGGAACGGACCTTTAAATGATCCACCAAAGTTTCTGTCCCACCTGCCATGATTCCGGCGTCGGGCAAGAGTAGAAAGGTTACCCCGATAGTTGGGTCATGCTTTAGGATATGAATAGTGCAATTTAAAATGCAAGTTTGTTCTTGCTTTATACAGGACTTGGTCATAACAGACAATCTCTTCCATCATGCTCTTCAACTATTCCAGCCTCAACAACATTTAGCTGTTTTGTAACAGAGACTGTTTATATCCACTAGTCCGCCAGTCTGACTAATGCATCCCCCTTGCCTAAAATTTAAGTAAAGTGGGTAAAGGGGGAAAAAGCAGGTTATGCCAGACTTGTTTGTAAACTGACAAAGTCTGTCAAATTGTTCTCTTTGCGTTGTCCCAGAAACCTCTACTTCATTTAATGCAGTATTATAATATTTTGATCTTGAGGTGACTTTCAGCTACTTATGCATAACATTGTGCAGATGCATTATTCATTTTGTGCCTGTCCCTGTCATATTGACTTCTTTTATTCTTCTGTTCAGGAGTTCATAAAGGCCCACCTTATTCTGCTAATGGAATCGAACCCACTCCAGCAATTTTTCCCTCGTCTCAAATTAATTTGTCCCCATGCGCTAAAGAAGCAGGAATAGGTGCAGGATTCCCAAAGTTACAAGTCCAGAAAAATTCTCCATGCCCACATGTTTAAAGCATTGGGCAAATTTTGCAGCCCTTTTACTCTTCCTCGTGTCAATTTATTTTTAAAACGTGGTCTGCTGATCCACTGGTATTAAAGAATAAGGTCCTTCAAGATGAAGGAAAGAATAAAAAGCAATTTATATGTCACTCCAAACTATAGCATGACCCTTGGACACACACACACACCCCCCCTGCAATGGCTCAGAAAATTGTAACTCAAGTCATACATCTCTGCTTCCATTCCTGCTTTACACTGAATTAGCTTATCTCAGCTCGGGCCCATCTTAGGGGCATCATAGGGGCTGGTTTAGCTCACTCGGCTAAATCGCTGGCTTTGAAAGCAGACCAAGCAGGCCAGCAGCACGGTTCGATTCCCGTACCAGCCTCCCCGAACAGGTGCCAGAATGTGGCGACTAGGGGCTTTTCACAGTAACTTCATTGAAGCCTACTTGTGACAATAAATGATTTTCATTTCATTTCTTGGGAAATTTTCCTGCAATAAGGCAACTGGTTCTCACACTGGAATCAACTGTGCCTTGCAATATTCAACAAAGTGATGTATTCGGCTTCTACATTGTAGCCATGCTGGCCACGCAAAATGGACACTGAGCCAAACTAAAATGGAAGGCTGCTGAGAAACAGACAGTTCAGCCAGAACAGCAGTCTGCAAAGAGCAGTTTGCATTCTGCAGCAGCAGAAACCAGTTTGGGCTCAGGTGGAAAGACCTTAGCTAGGTGCAAATGGCAAAACGCTTTGCATGCTAATGAGGCCATCAGACTTGAACACCCACACAATAGATACATTTGGTTCTGAATGGACACATTCCAATCAAGACCCAGACATCGAGGCACCAGAAACCTCCGAACAAAAGGACATAAGAAACGCCCCCTCCATCACGGAGACCCCCTCGCATTGGGGAATTAATCCAGTATCGATAAGAAATTGATCCAATAGGTAGAGCCCGCCCGAGAAGAGGGAAGGACAACGGAACCCCTATAAAAGATAGGGACCTCGTGTTGTCCGGTCTGTTAAACCTGTGCTCCGGCCCCGACTGACACCTGGTATCCTGACTCCAGCCGTTGAGCACCAGCCGCCGAAACCGTAAGTTCAACGCTCGCTACGCGATCCAAGCCCGCTAGACTCCCAAGTGCCAGAACGCTTGCTGAAGGCTGCAGACAAAACCAGGACGAAGGCCTCGTTCTCTGACCTTGCCTGTTCCTGTTAGATAAGTATTCTGTTTGCTTATGTTTAGTTGTAGCTTAGTCTCTTAGTGTGTGTGCATGAGTATTTATTATTAACTGTATAATAAATATTGATCGTTTGAACTTGACTAATCGGTGTATCGTCTTTATTACTTTGAATTTGACCTTGGAATACTTGTGACGTTGCCTATACGGCAGCTGGCGACTCCAGAGCTTAAATAATTACATAGAACAGAGCCTAGCAGTGTTAAGCACACGTCGAACTCGGAGGCGTGTTAATACACTCCAATAAACGCGTTTTACGCCCATAGTAAAACGTGCAACATTTAGTGGCGACTCCGCCGGGACCCTGTTGTAAGTGGAAACACCACAGTGTCCAGGACCCTGAAATTTGAATTAGAACTCCAAATTGCAGAGAAAGAAAGAGATCACAAGTATTCAAGGTGTTCAAAATAATAAGCGAAATTCGGAAGTGTGTTTTAGTGCATGCGTACTAACAGGGCTGTAAGGTAAAACTGAAAGCTTTTTGTTGCGACAAACTTTCGGTAGTTTTGTAATCGGAAAATAGCGTAAGCCGTACCCTTTTCACAAAACACCACCCCAGCAACCCCCTGTTCCAAATTATAAAAAGAGAGTCAGAGGAAATGGCCATGCAGGCAATGGAACGTCTGATGGACCCAGAAAGGTTTGTGGTCGCAGCGACCAGCAGCAGTAGCAGAGTAGGCCAGTGTCCCACGTGGGAGCTGGAACTCCGCAAATATCTGCAGGGAAAGGGATGGCCCCTTTGGAAAGAGTTTTGTGCAAATGAGGAGACAGGTCCCGGAAGTATAGGTCATACTTGGTGGGAGAACCTCTCTCAGATACACAAAAAGAGTTTAAGTAAAGCACGCAAGCCGATGGCGATTGTGTCCTGCTTGGCACAGTTGCGAGGCGCAGAGGAGGTCATCAGGACGCTCCGGGCAGATTTAGAGGAAAGGAACCGAATGAGTAAGGTCGATGTCAGGGACATCGAGAAAGAAAACCTGGATCTTAAAGGGAAGTTGGCAGAGAAGGGTAGAGAGGTGGATGATGCCAAGAGGGCTCACCAGTCTTGTCTAGCTCATCTGAACAGTTCCCAGACCCAGTATGAGAAAGCCTATCAGGACGTGCAACGTGCCGTTCTGATAAGACAGGAATCGGAGAAGCAGGTGGAGGCATTGCAGAGGCAATGTTCGGATCTCAAAGCAGCTTTGAGAGCACTCCACGCTGCAACGACCGAACAAAGACAAAGCACAGTTGACCACGCGAAATGCAGAAAACAGATTGCGGAACTGCAATCTCTGCTTTCGGTGCAGAATGGCTTCCAAAGCACCTTTGGAGCTCAGTTAGATGGGGAAAATGCCCCAGATTGGCAGGAATTAAGCGAGACAGCGCAGCGTTATGTTCAGGGAACATGTGCGCCCGCAGCTCAGCAGAAACGACAGGCACCCCAACCCCCCACAGCTCAGATCATAACCGCACCCATGAATCCCGTAACCACACAGAGGAAAGCCGAATCAGAAGGCGCCCCAGACATAACTTACACCACCCCTTTAACAGTAACCCAGCTAAGGGACGCTTGTGAAAAGATCACTCCGTTCCTCCCCACCGCAGACCCCCACCAGTTCTTCGCGAAAGTAAAACAGCAGGCTACCATGTACGGCCTGGATGAGAGAGAGCAGGTTAAGCTCACCGTGTTGAGCTTAGACCAGAGTGTAGTGGCAGCCCTCCCCGACCCACAAAACGTGGCAGGAGGCAGCCTAGAGGAGATGCACACTGCTATTTTAGATGCCATCGGGTACAATAGAGGTGACCCCGTAGAAGGCTTGAATAAGTGCAGGCAGAAGAGATCTGAACACCCCACAGCATTCGCCGGAAGGCTGTGGATTCACTTCAGCGCAGTTTTCGGACAGCTAGATAGAGCGCATTTAACCCGCGAAAACATGGTTAAGTGGACGCGCACAATTATCTCACACGCAACAGAAGCAGGACAGAGCGCTTGCAATAATTACGACCCCTCAGAGGAGGCCCATAACGAAAAATGGGTCCTCAAAAGATTGTCCCGCGCTTGGGAGCAATCGCTTCAGGCAAAAGCAAAGGTTAGATCCCCAGAAGAGGCTCAGGCTGCTGCAGATATCCAAGCAGTCCGAGAGCACCAGAAGCCCGCATGGGTAAATGAAGGCAAGAGCAGCCCTCAACAGAAAGGCCAGGAATGCTATAACTGTGGACAGTTAGGGCATTGGGCAAAAGAGTGTAATGCACCCCAGCGATCTCAGAGAGGCCAGCAGACAGGCACTCTGAACCGCAACAAGGCAAAACCCATCCACAATGTAGCAGTACAGTCAGGACCCACCAATGTGGACGAGACGAACTGACGGTGTTCGGGCTCCCCCACTTGGGTCTGTGACACACTATGGGACTCATCAGGGAGGCCCGTAGTCACGGCGAAAGTAAAAGGGAAGCCCATAGAGTTACTGTGGGACACAGGAGGATCCCGCACCACCATTAACTCCACAACCACGGCACACGCAGACACGTGGCCGACCACCTCCACCATCACACTTAGCGGGTTCACCGGACACTCGCAGCAGGGACATATCACAGCACCCGTAGCGATCCAGCTAGGGAACATTAGCACAAGGCACCCCGTAGTTTTAGTAAATCTTCCCCGGACAGCAGAACACATCCTGGGGATAGATTTTATGAACGCCCACAGCTTGTCGTTCGACCCAGTGAACCAGTGTGTCTGGCGAATGGCGAGATCAGACAGAGCCCCAGCCACCCTCACAGTAGGAGACTACGCTAATCGGATTAGCGCAGTGGGAGAGTACTCATTCGACCTGACTACACTCCACACCGACCGACAAATTAAGGCCCTACTGAACAAACACAGGACAGCATTTGCAAGTCACCGTCATGACTGTGGCAGAATGACTGGACAAGTTCATGTTACCGGACAGGACCCCCGACCGCAAAAGCAATATAGATTTCCCCTCGAGGCAGAGGTGGAAATAGAAAAGGTTATAGGCAGCTTGTTGGACCAAGGTGTACTGAGAACGGTAGCCTCCACCAACAATGCCCCTATTTGGCCAGTGAGGAAGCCCGATGGATCATGGCGTCTGACCATCGATTATCGGGAACTCAACAAAGTAACCCCCGCAGTAGCCCCAACGGTAGCTACTAGTCCCGAGACCATGCTCAAGCAGGGTCTCAACGCCAAGTACTTCACGGTATTGGACATCAGTAATGGATTCTGGTCAATACCATTGGCAAAAGCGTGCCAATACAAATTCGCATTCACTTTTAAAACGCAGCAGTACACGTGGACATGCCTCCCACAAGGATTCCACAATTCCCCCTCCATTTTCCACCGACAGCTGGCAAGTGGATTAGAAAAATTTTCCCGACCCGAATGTCTGGTACAGTATGTAGACGACCTACTACTGCAGACGGACACAAAGGCAGAGCACATTTCGCTTCTGGCCGAACTCCTAGAACTCTTAACTGAAATTGGCTGTAAAGTTAACCCGAAAAAGGCCCAAATATTGGAAAGTAAAGTGATGTATTTGGGATCAGTCATCACGCACGGCAAACGCGAGATCGAATTCAAAAGAATTGATTCGATTGTCAAATTACCCCTTCCCCAGAATGTATCAGCCCTCCGGTCGTTTTTAGGACTGGTTGGCTATTGTCGGAACCACATCGACGGATTCGCGACAAAAGCCGCCCCACTTTCAGACCTCCTTAAGAAAGGAGCCCCCTGGGAATGGCTTCCGCAGCATACAGGCGCTGTGGAAGAGTTGAAACGAGCCCTTAGTGCAGCACCCGCGCTGCTAGTCCCAGACCAACTTTCACCGTACGCAATAGAGGTAGCGAGCACAGATCTGACCCTCTCGGCCGTGTTGCTTCAGGAACGGCACGAGCAGCTAAGACCAGTGGCTTATGCCTCCCGACTGTTAGACCCAGTAGAACAAGGATTTTCAGCCTGTGAGAGGCACCTCCTTGCTGTCTTCTGGGCAGTACAGTATTTCTCCTACATTACCGGACTCAACCCCATCACCATTCTAACCGAACATACACCCACACAGCTACTACTAGACGGTCGACTGAAGGACGGTTCAGTTAGCCAGATTAGGGCAGCTAGGTGGACCCTACTTTTACAAGGACGGGACATTACAGTGAAACGGACACGCACACACACATACTTAGCAGACAACCTCCAATACCCCGGACAGCCCCATGACTGTGAAATTGTAGCTCCCCTGCATAACACAGGACCCTTTTTAGCCAAAACACCCCCCAGGAAGATAGGGAACCCGAAACAAAGCCCCCAGCCCACAGACACGTGTGGACCCTTGAGGATTTATGTAGACGGTTCCTCCACAGTTTTAAATGGTGAGCGTATCACAGGATGCGGCATCTATGTAGAGGACGCGCAGGGGCGCGCTCTCGAAGAGATAGCTCTTAAGTTACCAGGTCACTTAGGCGCGCAGGCAGCAGAGCTAGCAGCCATAGCGTACATAGTGGACCACCCCGATTCTTTCCCCAGCCCAGCAGACATATATTCAGACAGCTTATATGTCTGTAACAGTTTAACCGATTTTCTGCCCCTGTGGAGGACACGAGGTTTTGTCTCCGCAGACGGAAAACCCCTTCCATCAGCCCCCTTACTCCAGCATATCCTAGAGAAAGCGAAGGACAGGACCTTCGGCATAATAAAAGTTCGAAGCCACCATAGGTCATCACCCCCTGGGAATGTAAAAGCCGACGCGTTGGCTAAGGCAGGTTCCAGGAGAGGACACTTATGGACCCCCCCAGCTAGCGCACCAGCTAGCGCCCCTGTGAGCGCAGTCCAAGTCTCACAGACTGATATTAAAGATCTCGTGGCAGCACAAAAACAGGACGGAGACCTCAGGGAGGTTTTCAAGGGAAACTTTGTGCCTGCTTACGAGCACTTTAAACACGCACTGACCACACATGAGGGTGTGATCATTAAGGACCGACTTTATGTGGTCCCACAGCAGGACAGGAATCAGATGATTGCCTTGTTCCATGACGGACACGGGCATCAGGGAATTGATGCAACAACGAGGCACCTCAGGCAACTCTGTTGGTGGCCTGATCTCAGGAATGATGTAACGCACTACATAGAGAATTGCCTGATTTGTGCTCAGAATAACCCGGAGCGGTATTCTAGGAAGGCACAACTTCGGAATACTCGCCCAGTTAACGGCCCTTGGACAAACCTCCAGATCGACTTTATAGGTCCATTGCCCCCTTGTCGGAATGGCTATAAATACGTTCTGGTGGTGATAGATACCTTTACCAAATGGGTAGAGGCATTTCCCTCGCGAACAAATACAGCAAAGACAGCTGCAAAGATCCTGACCCACCACATCTTCACGAGATGGGGTTTACCCCGAAGTATCGATTCGGACCAGGGATCTCACTTTACAGGACGGGTCATGAGGAACGTCCTGACAATATTCGGAATCAAACAGAACTTCCACATTGCGTACCATCCACAGTCCAGCGGGATTGTGGAGCGCATGAATCGGACCCTAAAAACTACCCTTAGGAAAATGGTTCAAGAGAACAATTCCACATGGGATTCAGTGCTCCCATTTGCACTTATGTTCATAAGGAACACTGTCTCCACATCGACAGGATACACACCACACACACTCATGACCGGACGCCCTATGAAAGGTACAGAATTCCTTTTAGGACTGGACATGACAAGCCCCGAAGTGACGGCCCTCACACATGAAAAGGCAGTTAAAGATCTAGTTGAGACTGTGAGGTCTGCACAGCTCGCAGCCGCAGTCCAGCTAGGGAAACGCCGACAGCAACGGACTGCCTGTTTCAATAAGACCGTACACACCACAGAATTCCAGGTTGGGCAACAGGTAATGTTATCTGTTTATAACCCCAGCAGTTTTTTGGCTCCAAAATATTCCGGTCCCTACTCAATTTCGGACAAAATTAGCCCCTCCGTTTACAGGATAAAGTATCCTAATGGGAAGACCGCGTGGTTCCATATAAACCAGTTAAAGGCATATGGAACACAGGCCAACCATGCTCACCATGTCCTGCTAGACGCAGCAGAACACTCCACCCCGCCCACCAGAGACACTTTTCCACCATCCCCCTCACAGACCAGTTCATCAACGGACTCGCCCACGACTCCGCCCACAGACCACAACAGACCACACCCCGACACGCCCACAAGCTGCCACAGCAGAGACAGCAGGACTGACACTGACTCTGAAGACAGCGACAGCACACAGCCATACAGCCCACACTGCACCAACTACGACCCCGACTCCAGTGACCCCATGGAAGTCACTTACCTCAAAAACCCCGAACCACCACCCGACCCCGACTACCCCGACAACACACTCGACGCCACACAATGGCACAGGGACAATTCCTACAGACTTGTCCGCAATGACGAAAGTGACCCCCGGTCACACAACTCCAAAATTGCATGCCTGATCCACACAAGGGTGTGGGATCCGGGAGAGCAGGACGACACGGTGTCTGACTCCCGACACGGCAACCCCTTTGTGACCCTGTTCACAGAGGCAGAATCAAAGTGAGGTGTCCAGATGATGTAAGATAGGAATCGTTTGAGGGAAACGATGTCCTTTCTGATGGAACCTGCACGTATGTTTGTCTTCGTTTTATGTTTGTTTGTCTCAGGAATATAAATGTTTCAGTTGGAGGATGGACATCTTCTTTTCAGCTGAAAAGATTGTGACCACCTCACATACACGTTAGCTTGTCCGCAGATACTTCTGAGAACTTCGGTTTGATTGGAGATCTTTTCCAAAGTTGTAAGGCCACACGCCAAATAGTTTATCTGCAGATATCTCTGAGAACTTCAGTGATGTCCTCAGTTGGAGCATCTTGGCTCCCTTGGTTTTTTTAGGTGCCCCTCTATTCGGCGAAATAGAGGCTGCAAGTCATGGTCAACACATTCGTACCCGTTTCTTTCCAGGTTACTCAGGCAGTGGACAAACGGCACTGAGGACCCGCCCTGTCTGAGAACCAACCCTTGGTCAGCCAAGCTCGGGTATGGCACAGCACGCCCTACCCGGGGATCCCATCCAACTCGTACCCGTAGCGGCCCATACGCAACTCATTCGGATGTTTCTTTCCAAATCTTGTTTTCATTTTACGTTAGGTAGCCCTTCGGCCACCATCCCACATGCTATTTACATCCGGAAACATTCGGATGGTAAATCAGCAAAGCCTGCGAGACGGCTCGCAGAAGGAAGGATTGTTAGGTGTATGCTGGTCTTTAAATTCGCTTTTTGAAAAAAAAATGAGGGGAGTCACAGGGTGTGACTTAGCCAGTCATTTTTAAGGGTCAATTGGGTTTTGAAAGACAGATGCACTAACAAGTAAAGGTCTTAAACTGTGTATTGACAGATACTGTGCTTGATCCCAAAGGTTTCAAAGGACGAGACAGAGGTCGAAGCCAGGATTGTCAATACCGGAGGAAGAAGGAAGAGAAAGAAGAAGAACAGCAAAATGATGGAAGCCCACTTATTACTATTTAATGTCATATGTATATGTGTGGAAACAAGACACGTTTCCCCCACAACCCCCACCGTAAATGTTAGTACAGCAAACCCCCAGTGCTCAGCTCTGATCAGCGAGGTTCAGACCTGGTGTACTAAATTCATGACGTGGTACTCCATGTCCTACATAATCGAATCACTGTTGGTGATTGCGATCCTCATCATCCTAGTGCAGACCCTCAGGTTGAGGAAATGGAAGAGGAGAGCCTCTCGTTCCAGCACCTCACCCATCTATAGAGTGCAATCCCCCATCTTCGGATTCCACCAAACCCCTCAACCCCTCACTGATTACAACACTCTGTAAATAAAATTCAGCCATGTATTATATTGTTCCATACTCGACTGCCGAGTTGGGAAGTGTGATGTTGTGGTGTGAATGGTTAAGGTTTAGAGTGATTAAATGTTTAAGTTAAGGTTAATAGTGATAGGTAGAGGTTCCCAATTGTAGTAATGCATGTCCCTTTGACATAGGGCCAAGTAGAAATGTTAGTTAAATTTTTTTTCTCTTCTTCCCATAGTTTAGAACAGAGTAGAACAGGAACTGGCAAGAGGTCAGAACACAAGGAGGCAAAGTACATAGGTGATCCTTCACAATAGTATGATTGTGAGGATCACAAGGAGGGAATGTAGCCATGCTGGCCACGCAAAATGGACACTGAGCCAAACTAAAATGGAAGGCTGCTGAGAAACAGACAGTTCAGCCAGAACAGCAGTCTGCAAAGAGCAGTTTGCATTCTGCAGCAGCAGAAACCAGTTTGGGCTCAGGTGGAAAGACCTTAGCTAGGTGCAAATGGCAAAACGCTTTGCATGCTAATGAGGCCATCAGACTTGAACACCCACACAATAGATACATTTGGTTCTGAATGGACACATTCCAATCAAGACCCAGACATCGAGGCACCAGAAACCTCCGAACAAAAGGACATAAGAAACGCCCCCTCCATCACGGAGACCCCCTCGCATTGGGGAATTAATCCAGTATCGATAAGAAATTGATCCAATAGGTAGAGCCCGCCCGAGAAGAGGGAAGGACAACGGAACCCCTATAAAAGATAGGGACCTCGTGTTGTCCGGTCTGTTAAACCTGTGCTCCGGCCCCGACTGACACCTGGTATCCTGACTCCAGCCGTTGAGCACCAGCCGCCGAAACCGTAAGTTCAACGCTCGCTACGCGATCCAAGCCCGCTAGACTCCCAAGTGCCAGAACGCTTGCTGAAGGCTGCAGACAAAACCAGGACGAAGGCCTCGTTCTCTGACCTTGCCTGTTCCTGTTAGATAAGTATTCTGTTTGCTTATGTTTAGTTGTAGCTTAGTCTCTTAGTGTGTGTGCATGAGTATTTATTATTAACTGTATAATAAATATTGATCGTTTGAACTTGACTAATCGGTGTATCGTCTTTATTACTTTGAATTTGACCTTGGAATACTTGTGACGTTGCCTATACGGCAGCTGGCGACTCCAGAGCTTAAATAATTACATAGAACAGAGCCTAGCAGTGTTAAGCACACGTCGAACTCGGAGGCGTGTTAATACACTCCAATAAACGCGTTTTACGCCCATAGTAAAACGTGCAACAACATACTACTTGATGCCTGCATAGATCTGGCACAGCTTTTCAAACTGTGTCAATTCACTTGGTTTTAAAGTGCAATGCTTAAATGCAACTCGGGTATAAAATTATTTTCATGAAGAAAAGGAATCAAACGTCCCAAAATAGAGCATCCTCGTGTGCATCCTCATTATATCTCTTCCCTGTCAAAACTGTGGCCAGAATTTTCAGGATGGCAGGGGGCTGACGAAGAGTCAGCAAGGAATGTGCCTCCCCCCGCCCCCACCGACTCCAATAGGCCAGTTTCCATTTCGCGCTCTGAAGACGTCGATTGGCAGAAGGCGGACTTCTGCCCCACCACACTCATACCACAAAGGATAAGCAATTCACATATCACATATCTCATTTTATGTACAGCATCACAGTCATCTTATTGTAAGAATCAGGCTTTTAGGTAGATAGGGCTTTAAACTAAATGGTGTGGGGGGGGGGGGGGGGAGGAGAAGGGGTGGCTCAGTTGCATGGAAACTCAAAAAAAATCAAATGTAAGGAGTACAGGTTGATAAGAAAGCTAATTTTTACCAGAAAGGAAGGGACAGAGTACACCAGAGACTTGTAGGGAAAAGTAATAACAGAAAAAACTTAAAAAGCTTTGTATCAGAATGCACTTAGCATTCGGAATAAAATGAACGAGTTAACTGCGCAGATAGACAAAGGGGTATGATCTGGTAGTGATTACTGAGACATGGTTACAAGGAGAACAGGTTTGGGAACTGAATATCCCAATGTACTGAGTCGGCAGACAGAAAGGAAAAGGAGATGGTGCAGCTTTGTTAGTAAAGGAAGGAATAAGTGCTGTAGTGGGAAGAGATAGTGGAGATCAAGATGTGGAATCAGTCTGGGTAGAAATAAGAAATAGCAAGGCAGAAAGTAGAAAACATAATCCAGTTAGTTTAACATCTGTTATTGTGAAATTGTTGGAATCTATTATCAAGGGAGCAGTAATGGGACATTTGGAAAGTCAAAACACAGCACATCAGAGTCAGCATGAGTTTATGAAGAGTAAATTGTGTTTGACTTGCTAGAGGTCTTTGAAGATGTGACAAACAATGAGGAAAATTACTTCACTCAAAGGGTCACGAATGGAGGGAATGCACTACCTCAGAATGCAATGAACACTGGAACACAAAACAAATTTGAGATACATAGGTTTTCAATTAGTAGTGGAATAAAGGGCTCTGGGGAGCGGGCAGGAAGGTGGAGATGAGGCAGAGATTAGATCACCCATGATCGTATTGAATAGCAGAACAGGTTTAGTGGGGCTGCATTGCCTAATCCTCCTCCTAGTTATGTTCATTTTGATATTATATTGTGACGCTTAAATAAAAACAATTCTTGGATTAGCTGTAAATGATTAGGGCAGATCCAGACAGTATCACAGTAAAACTGTAACTGTGAAAAAAAACTAATTTGATTTAATTGAAGTCAGCAAAAACATGCTCCTATATCATTTCTCCCTATTTAGGCAATAATAATCATTTTGATGGAGTCAACAGGAGATTATTCTTACTTCAACTTGAAAATTGATCATCAGGAATAAATTTTAGAATGATCTGAAAATGAACAACTTTGTGCAGGCAAGATCCTTTTGGATCAGCCTCCTAGAGTTCTTGGAGGAAATGGCAACCCAACTTGACCATGGTTAAACTTCCAAAACATAACTGATAACAGTTACGCATGAAAGGTTATTTGCTAAAATTGAAGTTGCAGGGATTCAGAGCAAAAGCTTGACTGGAAGATTGTCAGGATGGGGAATGGAGAAGTGCTGAACAGATAGCTCAGATCTCAGAAATGGGGTGACGACATACTATTTTAAAAAAAAAAATCAACCCTTTGGACAAATTTGTTAAATTTGAGTTTATACCAAGTAGATGAGGCAGTGCAATCAGCTGCGACAGTTCGGTAATGACAGAACAATACTAAACAAAAGGTGAACAAGTCAAAGAATGGCCAATGAAATGTAAAATACTACACACTGGAAGTGGAAAACAAAAGTATGATACTTTTTCTATACATTATTCATATTCAGCTGTGTTAGCAAATGCGACGCTCAGTATCAAGAGGTTATATCTATCAAGAAAGTTTGAACATGCTGGGTTGCTTTGCTTGACAAAAAAAATTAAGTCTGAGGGATGACCTGAAAGAGACTGAAAGGATCGGAGAGGGTAGGTATAGAAAAGCGGTTTCCGCTTACAGGCATGAACCCGAGGCCAGAAATATAAGAAAGTTACTGATGTATACAGTAATGTATTAGAAACCTCTTCACCTAACAAGTAATTAGCATGTCGAACTCACTGCTACGAAGAGTAGTTGAAGTGAACAACATAAGTGCATTTGAGGGGAAGCATATTAGAGAGATAGGAACAGAAGGGTATCTTGATGGAGGTAGGTGAAGGAGGCTAATGTGGAGCATAAACACAGATATGGGCCTGTTGGTCCAAATGGCTTGTTTCACTGGTCTAAATAAGTTTTAACATGCCCAGCCAATAGATTGTCAACAAAACCAGCAGAATATTTTAAAACACATCCAAAATATTATATTAGAAGCCTGAAGTTCTCATCACCATTGAATGCATGGGCCAGGTCGACTGACCTCAAGTACTGTTCACTATTCTCATTGAGACAAAAGGAAAACATTCGAGAGCTAGAAGTGTGCTGTAAAGAGCCCAAGACTGGTCCCTGGTGGTAGGAGTCTCAATTGTCATTAACAGACTGGAGAGATGGGGGTGGGTTTCCCCATCCTGCCGCACCAGATCGGGATTCTCCATTTCGCCGACTGGTCAATGGGTTTTCCCATTGTGGGCAGCCCCACGCCATCGGGAAACCCCCAGGCTGCCAGCAAAACAGAGAATTTCGACGGCAGAGAATTCAGCCTCTGATCTTTTCCACTTGGATATGGCACAAGTAATTACAATAGTACAAAGTTCGCAAATTATGTTAGTTATATCGAATGTTGGTTCGGCCAAATTTGGAATACTATGTCAATTCTGGTCACTACATTACCAGAAGGACGCGAGGGCTTTGGAGAGAGTACAGAAAAGGTTTACCAGGATGTTGCCTGGTATAGAAGGTATTGGCTATGAGGAGAGATTGAATAAACTGGGATATTGTTCTCCCTAGAAAGACAGAGGCTGAGGGGCAACCTGATTGAAGTTTATAAAATTATGAGGGTTAGAGATAGGGTGAACAGTTGGAGGCATTTTCCCAGGGTGGAAATGGCAATTACAAGGGGGCAAAAATTCAAGATGAGGGGGGGAAAAGGTTCAGTGGAGATGTGCAGGGGAAGTTTTTTTACACAGAGGGTGGTGGTGCCTGAAATGCACTGCCAAGTGAGGTGGTTGACGCAGATACGTTAGCGACCTTTTAGACTTATTGAGACAGACACATGAATAGACGGGGGAGAAAAGGACACAGGTGGTTGGTCTATTTGAAACACCTGATCGGCGCAGGCTTGGAGGACCGAAGGGCCTGTACTGTGCTGTACTATCCTGTGTTCTTTTTACTCAGTGTGGGAAAAAGTCAAACTGGAATATTACACTTATCAAAGCTAAACAGGGTCAAACCAGTAAAGTCAGAACTAATATCAGCAGAGAGTAATCAATACTAGGAATGGACTTCCAGGCAGAGTGGTGGAAGAAAATAACAGTGGAAGTGGAATGGAGTGTGGGGTTACATTAGATGGATAAAGTTTTGGTACAATTAACAAAAACTAGTCGTTCAAACTCCTCATTTTAAGAGCAGAAAGCAGATGGCATCCATATTTGTAAGTTGAGGACCTGAGTTCAAGCAGTTCACCAAAGCATTACTTTAGCAATGTTGTCAATCCTAACGATGAGTACACGAAAAGGGGAAAATTTTATATTTTTTCTGTTCACCTCTGAACAGTATTTTCTCTTCCTCATCTGAACCCTAACTGCTCCCCAGAAACATTCAGCGATCCAAATGCCACATTAAAGGTATAGCATCCTCAAATAAAGAGTCTTGCAAGTGCAGCTAGAATTACCCTTATGGTCCTTCCTATACATCTGGAGTTACCTGTTATACATCTGATGACAATTTAGTGGAGATGAGTGTTTTTTTCCTGAAGGAATTTGCACCTTGAAGGAATATCTTCAACATTGGAGATCGAAAAGGACACAGGAAGATGGTGTCACTGTTGGAAAATTTCAACTTATACCCACTGCTATTAATATTACATTTTTTATCTGAAGCATATGTCTTGAAAATCCATGATATTTAATACATTGCAAAAAGCTAAGCCAGGAATCCAAGCAGCTGATCCAGAAATAAGACTTTCCATTAAAAAAATCCCAACAAAGTAATCCCACACCTTTAAACGTGCAGTGGACACAAACTTTCTGCTTTGACACAATTTATCAGCACAACCCTACCATGCAGTAATATGGTTGAGTACCTTTGCTAGATTCTGGCCAAAAGCTTCCATAGAGCTACCCAAGTAAAGCAATGGAGCAATGGTTTGAGAGCACGGCCTTAATTTAATTCACAGAGCAGCTTGATATCATATAAGTACCCAAGAAATTTGTGAAGTGAATATTTCACAGAATTCCAAACATTTATCTGCCATGTGGACAGAAACTGTATCAAGTGTGCAATGACTGCCCTCAACAAAAGACCACATGGAGGGCTTCTCTGATGGCACATTTTGAGTACGTGTGTATAACTGAGCATCGCAGACCAAAAGCCTGTATTTTTGCATTTGTTGAGTTAGCCAGAGCAACAGTTAGTACACTTCCAATGTTAATATAGTCCTCTCAAAGAGGGGAAAAAAATATTACCCAGAGATTCTGCTTCTGCTCATGGTCAGTATCCAATATCTGGAAAGTGTGTGTGTGTGTGTGTGTGTGTGTGTATATATATATATATATATACATTGAACGAGAATAGGATGCCACACTATCTCCTGGTTTACATGGATATCACTTGACCAAAGGCCAACAGAGTACGACTAAACCAAGAGGTGTTAATAGTTGAAATTTTCTCCACTTCAATTTTTTTGCACATCCAGGCCATTTCCAGGTAGTGACCCCACTTGTGTCAGCAGTGCAAGTGCCACTTCGATCTTTCTTGAGGGGGAGGTCTCCAGTTAAAAAGCCATCTCCCGAGGCACTGCTCAATTAGAGAGGGCCAGAGTGGGCAAAGGGTACGGCAGCTGTCAGCCCCACAAAATAATTGGGTGTGAAGTGAATGGAGAGGATACCGCAGGCCAAGGTACGTGACCAATTTTCAAACCAAGAGAGATTCCAAAGCTCAGCCTATCAGGTGGATCCATTTGCAGGGAGTCCCATCCACATGGAAGCATTTGTTTGCAGTTGAAAACCATATGCCCCTGGAGAAATCACTCAGCTCCTTCATTTTGCACCGTTCCAACTTCCAGCAGCGTTCTCCACTTCCCCTACCTGAAAACATCTGAGAGAATTCTGTGCACAACAGTGTTAACTTCCACACAGATGTGATAGTCTATATTCATAAGTAATTTTTTTAAGTCATCATTTGACATGCGAGAGCGCTCAAGGGAAGGAACTGACCTGAAACCACATCATGGCGAACATGCATTTTCTCGCACAGATTGAAACCGCATCAATTGCAAAGAGTAACCATACAGCTGACATAATTGGCGTTGAATTGACATGGAATGCCAATCTCAGCTAGCTTCAAGTGCACTTACAGCAAATAAATAGGCCTGTTTCAGTGGCACAGATAGAAATTGTTGTTGGAAATTAACTAAGTTCTTGCAGCCCTTACTTATAAATGTGTTCCCATAGTGTGGTTAAGTACAAGTACCAGCAATTAGTATGGGACGGTGTTGTCGCGAACACGTCTGCCTCTCAATTCCTGTTCTCATGGAAAATAGAAATCTTTTTATGCGGCATATTATTAGGTAGAATTCATATGTAAATAGAACCTTGTACTTCAGAATGGACTAAATGGATACAATTTGCTAACAGTCAGAAAGGGGCTTTTTCTTTTACCCATTATGCGATAGATGGACAACTCTGAAATTAATTCAAAACAGATTAAGTACTTCATGTCTTTGAATTCAACTGGAATATTAAACCCTTTTCCAGGCACAGAGCCAGGATGCAAACCCAGGTCTTCAGGGCCTGGATTCAAACCCAGATCCTCAGCGCCGCAGTCCCAGAGCTAACCACTGTGCCGCTTGCTGCCCTCTCAGGCCCTTCCAACCCAAACTTACTTCCTATCACTTCACTTACCACCCATCCTACCTCCACTGACTCTACCCCTAAGCCTAACTTCACACAACCTCAGCCCCAACCCGCACTGTTACATCCTACCAGCCACACCCCACGTTCTACCCACTACACCACTCCATATACACACCTTCTTAAGCCACAAACTCACTCCTACCCTATCACCCTATCTCCAGAGGCCATCCCTCTAACCTCACCAACCCTCCCTTTTCACTAATCCCCATCTTCCTTCCTAACCTCTCACCCCACTAACTCCCTCCAATACCTATCCTCTACCAATTCTCCTCCTCCTCACCCTTACAAACCCCCCTAAGACCCACCTACCCCCAAAACCCTATCCAAATCTCCCCACATGATCACTATCTCCAGTCCTGCACCCACCCATCGCTTACTTTTCCTCTCCTTACCCTCCCCTCCTCTTCTTCTCCCGTTCCCTTTCTTTCCCTTCTCTTATTTCCCATTCTCTCCCATCTCCGTCACTACTTCCCACTCTCTCCCCTCCCATTCCCAGTCCCACCCTCCCCACCCCCCATCCCCGTATGTTTAGGATGAATATGAGGAAGCATCATGCTTTGTGGTTTGTATCTCTGCACCAAATTAAAACCTCGGTTAAAATGCTTACAGGCAGTATGTCTGCTAGAGCTGTGATTAAAAGTCATTTTGCATGTCTGCAAATAGAGAGCTAACGTAATGTTGTAACCGTTTAAGTCTAGCTCAACAAATCAATGCACATCTTGTAACAAGGGACAAAATAATGCCGTGTGCTTTTGAGTGCAGCTGGTGTAGCTAAAGGGAGGGCCCAGATCTGTCTGGACAAAGGAGTACCACGTCAGCTGAAATGGAAGTGAGGGAAGTTCTTGGGAAAAGATTTGAAAATAATAGATTTGTTTACTTTTATCGATAAAAAACTATAGGAACTGATATGCTCTGGGATAGCATAATGCTAAGAATGCCTAATGATCACTTTGGAACCTGAATGATCACTTTCACAAGCAAGCTAAAAGTGCTTCAATAATTTGTTATGAACACTTATTCCAAATTACATAATTTGATGTCAGATCAGTACTGATCACTTCCAAGCTTTTATAAATGATAACTCAATGGTAGATATTTCAAGTAGGCTCCTATGAGGAGAATAGCTGCAGGCACAACATCTCTGGCAAAAAGCAAGTACCGAGGAAAGTGCCCATTAATCAGTGCACCACTCGCCTTATTTGCTAATTGCCACTCGCAGGGTGAGTTGCCACCAGGCACACAGCCTGCCCTTAGGAAAAACATCTGGAGATGGGAAAACATCAGGGAGCTGGTCCAATGCATTTTACCCAGATTTTCCTTGCCTGCCCCCCCCCCCCTCCTCCAAGGGGTTGGGAAAGTGCTTCTCTTCACCACCTACCCCCACCCACCCCCCACCCGACACACACACACACACCGCCCCATGTCGCTGGGAGAAAAGGGTGGAATAAGGGCAGAAACACAAACTAATTGAACACTTGTCAATTATTACAACACTACTTGTCGGTCTGCAGTGAAAATTCCTGTCACCTCATCATTAAAATAAAACTGGTTTATGAATTTCAAGTACTAAAGCCTGCCAAGAACTGCAAATAGTTACATGGTTTATAATCTTATTGATGGGATTAGCTACTATTGGACCACAATAAGCTGGTAATTGACTGAGGTGTGTGATAAAAGTACAACAGCGCTTTATTTTAAAATTAAGAACACTATTGCTTCTCAGATGAAATAATCCCCCAAATCGTTTAGCCAAGAGGCAGGATTTCCTTTTGGTGGGTGAGAGCGGAGGATGATTGACAAAAGGAAAAGAAAACTATAAGTAATCCATTGATCTTCTCTGGAGAATTGAAAGATTGGTGTTCAAACGCGATCTCTCCTCCCATCCCCAGTAAATTCCATTTCTTGTTTTTCTACATTGCAGTGAAATACAATGTGCAAGTTATAACAATGGGCTGAAAACCGATCATGAGGGAGTATAAATAAGTGCCAAACAAAAATCAGGCTGTAGCATGATTCAGTTACACTGAGAAGGGTGAATGCTTATTTCATGTACAGCTTACTAAACCATGACATAATTTGACCAGAGCAGATATCAATGTCTTTCTCCTCGTTTTCCTTCCGTTAGTTTGAGCGATCTATTAGTTTCCCAAAATGCTTCATTATTGATGAGAGACTAGGCTACGTAAGACTGCTCTGATTTACTATTATTTATTCCCCATTTTTACTATTCTCTGACCGACAGCCATTTACTGACATTTACTGTTCATAACAACTGACCTCGAGAAGAACCTGCGGGTGCTCAATCTTCATTGTGAATGGTTTTGGTACAACTGGGTAACTTTAAAGAGCTGTTAAGAGTCAACTACAATGGTGACAAACTGGAGTCACATACTGGGCTGACTAGATAGAACTGGCCGAGCATCAGTGGACCAGTTTTTTAAAAAAAAACAGAACAACACTTCTACCGTCACTTTTACTAATACCTGAATCCGATTTTCATTTGCAGAAATTTAAAGAAAACCAATTACAAGTTCTCAAGTGGCCATAGTAGAATTTCAATAGTCCAGGCCTATGGACAAGTCCAGGAATAATTATTATACCAATTACGGATAACATACTATAAAATGTCTACACTAGGAAGACAATCCCACAGTGCTTGCAGGAAAGCAAAATCAATATGTCTATGATCTCCCGTAACAGAGAAAAAGATTATTATTCAAACCGTACCTTATCTTTGTGGTTGCTTATGCCTATGAACATTGCCACGGGAGATTAATTAACGCATTCGTGAGACCAGCTAATTAATTCAATTAGCAGTGATGCTAATTAGAATAAAAGTCCAACTCCTTAACTTGCCCTTACAATTGTGGGGAAGAATTCCACTTTCTTTAAAATCATAAACCTTCATTTGGCAAGCACATTTCCAGCTTTGTTACATTTAGCGCAAAAAAGAATAATTCCCCGTTACCATATTAGACTTTTCCCACTGAAATGGGGCCTTGCACATCACTGGCGCTCCTCCAAAATCTAAATACCAACTATGCCTTATTACTTTTAAATGTAATTTATGAAATATGCTTTGGAAATATAGACAAGAATTTTGCTCGACATCCATGTAATTAATTGACTAATGATACACAAATGGCTTAAAAGTGGTAGCCCTCCAAACTCGACGTTTAATGTCGATCTTGGCAGCTTTAGAGTGTGACCTTTCCTCTCCATCTTAAATCCTCTTATTTTAAAAAATCTAAAACATAGAACAACATAGAACATACAGTGCAGAAGAAAGCCATTCAGCCCATCGAGTCTGCACCGACCCACTTAAGGCTTCATCTCCACCCTATCCCAATAAACCGTCCTAAACTTTTTTGGACACTAAGGGCAATTTAGCATGGCCAATCCACATAACCTGCACGTCTTTGGACTGTGGGAGGAACCCGGAGCACCGGGAGGAAACCCATGCACCCACGGGGAAAATGTGCAGACTCCGCACAGACAGTGACCCAGCAGGGAATCGAACCTGGGACCCTGGCGCTGTGAAGCCACAGTGCTAGTCGGATGTGCTGCCCATGTATTGCCTTAATGCAACCTTGCCTTCTCCCCCCCTCCTCCCCCACACCAGGCCATCTGATTTTGTTCTTAAAGTTGCTACATTTTGTTGCAATCTCTTTCAGCCCCAACACATCCTCCCTCCCTTCATTTCTGCCGAAGAGTAACAGGACTTGAAATGTTAACTCTGGTTTCTCTCCTAATAGATGCGGGCAGATCTGCTGAATTTTTCCAATGTCCTCTGTTCTTTTCAAAAATGTTTAGGTGATTTGTAATCCAGGTGTTAACTCATTGGCCAGAATCTTGACGTTGAATATCCGCCAAATTCCATTCGAACAAAACATTTCAATTAATCATTGAATCTCTGCAGTGCAGAGTAGAGGCCCATCGAGTCTGCACCGACCCTCTGAAAGAGCACACTAACCTCGGCCCACTCCCCCGCTCTAAGCCCATAACCCAACCTAACCTTTGGAAACTAAGGGGTAATTTAGCATGACCAATCCACCAACACATCTTGTGATATCACTAACCAGTAAACTTCTACATATTATGTATTTTTGTTTCTCCTGGTACTCTGGAACTACACTGCAGTGCACTGCAATGGCATTAGCCACAATGTCATGGCCACAAACATTACTCAGTAATCAACAACGTAAGCATTTAATTGCTGGCAATGCCTCACAGTCGGCAACTTTTCCCAGGGGTTGCTGGGATAGGGTAGATACGTGGGCTTGAGTGGTTAGCTCTTTGTAAGGGCCGGTGCAGACTCGTAGGGCCGAATGGCCTCCTGCACTGTAAATTCTATGATTCTCTGCTTGTTGTATGGTGAAATAGTCCTCTTGAGATGGCAAGCTGCACCACCAAATACATTCATTTATATCAAAAGCATTGTCAGCAGTGCAAAGATCAGCATAAGTGGCAGCATAATAATGTAATACGGCAAATAAACAATTATTCAAATGTTAATCTTTGCGAATGAATAATATGACCCATTGCTATTTTTCAACGCTGTGGAGAAAACATCTTCCAACCTGCTTTGAGTCCAGACCACATCCCCAATTTTTGGTTAAGATCTCAGATTAGAACCCAAAATTTGCATTTGGTAAAACTGCAAGGAAATATTACTGCATTACCGGAGTGATAACATTGACCAGTAAACAGCTTTTATGTTAAAATAAGCTTTAATTTAAACACAGAATTAAGCACATTAGCAACAAAGAAATAGCTTTACGTTTAACAGGTACAACATCTTAACTTTCTTCTTGAAACCTACCTCTACAGTCCAATTAAGCAACCCGTTTATTTCAAATGCCACTTACGTATCACAGTTAACAACCAGGTTTTACTTGCTTATCTTGGTGCAGAGACTTGAGAAAGAAAGGTTTTTTTAGTGCCAAGCTGAAAACCTTATGCTCAGCTTGGAGTTCTGGAAGCAACTCCTTTGTCCAGACAGACCTGACCCCCTCCCATTAGCTACACCAGCTGCACTCAAAGAAAACGGCATTCTTTTGTCTCTTGTTACAAAATGAACTTGATTTGTTTAGCCAGACTCAAGCATTATAACATTACATTAGCTCTCTATCTGCAAACAAGTAAAGTGACTTTTAATGTCTATTAGCAAAACATTTCCTCGGCATAAATCACTGTGGCTTCACTTTTAATCACAGCTCTAGAAGACATACTGTCTGTAAACATTCTAACCCAGGTTTTAATAATATTAATGCAAAAACACAAATAATAAAGTATGAAAATTTCTTATTTTCATCACAAACCCAAGATGATTATATTTCTGGACATGGAGAAACCCTTAATAATTCAGTCCAACAGATTACATTTGAATGAAGGTTAAGTAACATTTTCTAATATTAAATCCTTCAAACACTTGCACCATTTCAAATGAGGACGCTAGAATTTATTTGTTCATTGAAAAAAATCAAATCACCTATCGGAAGCTCAAATTTTCTCAATTTGCACACGGACCAGGCACAGACACCGCAGGAACATTGATTGTTCAAAGTCTATCAGCTCAGAATATCAGCTTTAAGTTGAGGAAATCTAAAAGCCATTTAATATAAGGGTCAGAGGTTGAAGAAAAGAACTCAAAAGTACCTGTTGGAGCCAAAAGCCTATTTATGAGCTGTAAAACTCCATGCAATTCTGTGGCTTCATTAATAGTGGACCCAGAAAAGCAATATCTGAAATTGTGATGTAGTTCACCGCAAGTAAACTAAAATTATCTTGTTTGCAAATATGGCGATGCAACACATCGGTTTATAAATGGAATAATTGTCTTCCAAAGTAGCAACCCTTTTTAAAACACGCACTTCCAAATGTGGCTCTTCAGTCTGCAAATAGAACTGGTGGTGAAAGTCTGATAAAATGCTGTCACCACAGCTGTCTCCTCTTAGCTGGGTACCTGTGTTGTGCTTTGCAGAACAGACCTGACAAACCAAAAGGCGATACTTTTTTTGAAAATTAGTTATTTAAAGGTTTCCAAAAATATTCAGCAGAAGCAATTTCTTTTGAGAGGGGGGGGGGTTTGCAAATTTAACATAGGTAGCCAACATCCTTCTCTGACGTACATGTTTTGGAGCCTCATTTACAGCTCCAATAGTAATCCTACTTAAGGATTCAAGAATTTTAAGGTCTCTGAAAAGCTGTGTGGGCGGATTTGCTCATGGCAGCTCACCCTTAGATTAGTCATTCACAGGAAACTAAACTGCTTGTCAAGGTTATATTGGCTGCACGGATTTCTGTAGGTAATAAAACCAAATTGAAAGATTGCCTCAGAATCGGCGACATATATACCTTCAGTGAAGGGAAAATCTTCTGTTTAAAATCACACCATGCAATGCATCATCACTGAATGTCATCCATAAACCAAAATGTGTTTATTTATAGCGGGGGGGGGGGGGGGGTTAATGAGTGATCTTGTCATTTTATCAACGTGGAATATGATTTCTTTTACGGTGCGTCTTCAAATTAAAAAATTAGGCATCTGATTCACAGAATTGTTATGGCGCAGGAGGCGGCTGTTTAGCCAGTCGTGTCTGCACTGGCTCTCCAAACAAGCATCGTGACTTAGTGCCATTCCCCTGCCTCTTCCCCATATCCTTACATATTGTTACTATTCAAGTAATCATCTAATACCCTCTTGAATGCCTTGATTGAACTTGCCTCCGCCACAATTCTAGGTAGAGCATTCCGGGCACAAGACTTTGTTATATCACAGTGATGACTAATAACTCTGTGATGCAAATTAATTTACAATGAAGTGACTTTTGTTCTGCATCAGGACAAATCACTTAACAACTTGGGAGTGAAGTAGGCCAGCTCAATTCTCAGCAAATATTGAGAAGGCACTTTGAAGGGGTAGCCTCATACTCCTCTAGTTTTGCGCTGCAACTAGTGCTAACATTCCCTTAGAAGTAAGTGAGAGTATTCGAAAACACTCCTGACTTGTGTCTTGTAGCTGGTAGACAGGCATTGTGGAGTCAGGAGCTGAGCAACCTACTGCAGGATTCCTAGTTTTGACCTGTTCTTGTAGCCAAAGTATTTATATGGCTGGTCCAGTTCAGTTTCTGGTCAATAGTAAACCCGCATTTTGACAGTGGGGCGATTAAATTTTGACAGTGGGGAAATGCCATTGAATTCTCTCTTGTTGGAGATGGTCATTGCCTGGTACTTGTGTGACACAAACATTATTTGCCACTTTTCAGCCCAAGCCTGAATGTTGTCCATATTTTGCTGCACATGGGCACAGACTGCTTCAGTACCTCAGGAAGTGCGAACGGCGAACATAATGCAATCATAAGAGAACATCCCCACATCTGACCTTATGATAGAAAGAAGGTCATTCATGAAGCAGCTTAAGGTGGTTGGTACTAGGACATTCACCTGAGGAACTCCTGAAATGGTGTCCTGGGGCGGAGATGACTGGCTTCCAACAAGCACAAGCATCTTCCTTTGTACGAGGTGACTTCAACCCGTGGAGTTAATCGACTGATATCTATTTTTCTGGGGTTCCTTGATGTCACTCAGTCAAATGCTGCCTTGATGTCAAGGGCAGTCACTATCACCTCACCTCGGGTTCAGCTCTTTTGTCCATTTTTGAACCAAGACAGTAACGAGGGTAGGAGCTGAGTGGCAGAAACCAAACTTCAAGTTAGTGAGCAGGTTATTGCTGATTATGTGCCGCTTGATAGCACTGTTGACAACGGTTGGCACCGGCCCAACTGCGCATGCGTGGGACCAGAGTCTTTTACGCGGCGCCGGGTCTCTGGTGCCCCCTAGCACATGGCGCCCCGGGCGACTGCCCGAGTTGCCGGTACCTTGAGCCGGCCCTGCCGGGGGGGGTGTTTATTATTGATATTATTATTGTTCTGTTGCTATACATTTTTCAAAAAATTTCAATAAAAATTATTTTTTTTAAAAAAGGATACACCTTTGCAGTTTTCCACATTGCCGGTTAGATGCCAATATTGCAGGTATACTGGATCGGCTTGGTTAAGGGCGTACCTATTTCTGGAGCACAAGTTATCAGTACTATTTCTGGAATTTCATTAGGGCCCATAGACTTAGCAGTATCCAGCGCCTTCAGCCGTTTCTTGATATCACATGGAGTGAATCGAATTGGTTGAAAACTGACATGTGTGATGTTGGGGCCTCCAGGCTGAGATAGATCAACTTGGCATATCTGACTGAAGTCTGCTGTAAATATGTCACAGCCTTATATTTCGCAATGTTGTGGTGGATTCCCCCCTCTTTTGAAGGGGTATATTTGTGAAGGCTCCTCCTCCATGAGTTGTTTAATTGTCCTCCACAATTCATGACTGGATGTGGCAGGACTGCAGAGCTTAGTTCTGACCTGTTAGTTGTGGGATCACTTAGTGCTGTCCATTTCATGGTGCTTTCGCTCTTTGGCATGCAAGTAGTTCTATGTTGTAGCTTCATCAAGTGTACACCTCAATTATAGGTATGCCTGGTCCACTCTTCACTGAACCAGAGTTGATCTCCCAGTTTGATGGTAATGGTAGAGTGGGTGAAATGCTGGGCCATGAGGTAACAGATTCCGGTTGTGTACAATTCTGCTGCTGTTGATCGGCACAGCACCTCATGGATGGCCAGTTTTAAGTTGCTAGATTTCTTCAACATCTATTCCATTAGTACAGTGGTTGTGCCATACAACAAGACGGAGAGTATCCTAAAGGTAAAGACAGGACTTTGCATCAACACGTGGTGGTCGTTGCTACCAATACGGTCATGGGCAGAAGCTAATCCTACAGGTAGCTTGGTGGTGATGAGGTCAAGTAGGTTCTTCCCTCACCGCCAGCTGCAGATCCAGTCGAGCAGCTATGTACTTTAGGATTTGGCCAGATCAGTCAGTAGTGGCGCTATCAAGCCCCTCTTGATGATATTGAAGTCCCACACCCAGAGTAAATTCTGTGCCCTAGCCACCCTCAAATGGTGGCTTCCTTCAAGTGGTGTTCAATATGATGGAGTGGTGATTGAAGAGACGGTGGCATTGTGGTAATGTCATTGGACTAGCAATCCAGAGGCCCAGGCTGGCTCTAATGGGAACATTGGTTCAAATCCCACCACAGCAGCTGGTGGAATTTGAATTCAATTAATAAATCTGGAATATTAAAGGTGGTGCCATGAAGCTCTCATCAATTGTCATAAAAATCCATCTGATTCACTGATGTCCTTCAGGGAAGGAAATCGGTGGTCCTTACCGGTTCTGGCCTACATGTGACTCCAGACCCATAAGCAATGCAGTTGATTCTTAAATGCCCTCCGAAATGTCCGAGCAAGCCACTCAGTTCAAGGGCAAAAAGGGATGGACAACAAATTCTGGCTCTGCCAGTGATGCCCACATCCCATGAAATAACTTAAAACAATTATCAGCTAAGGAAGCGTTGGGGTGGGATGGCAGTACAAGGCAATCAGCAGGAGGTTTCTTTACCTATGTTTAAGCTGATGCCAAAAGACTATGTGGGGTTCATAGTCAATGTTGAGAACTCCCAAGGCAAATCTCTCCTGACTGTGCTGCCGCCATCTCCAGAGGGTTAGTACTGTCAGTGAGACAGGACATACACAGGGTTGGTGATGGTAGTACCTGGGATGTTGTCTGCAACCTATGCAGGAAGCAGTTAGCATTTACAGAAACTGAGAAGACAACTTTGAACAATGCCTTTCAGCTCTTGTATAGCAGACTAACAGTATTGTGCCAGCAACTCACAAAAGCTGAATACTCAAAACTGTTGCGTTTCCGGCTACAATGCCAATCGCTGCTGAAAAACAGCCTGCCGAAGGACACCGATCAGTCCAATATCCATCAGTCGACAAAACTGGGTCGACTGAATGAAAGATTTCTGCCTGCCTTTGATATAACAGACAACATTAGACAAGCTCATAATGTCATCTTATGGAGAGGAAGGAGTCTATGATTTCTTTTTAAGAACTGGAACGTTGAATAACTCGATGTAGCTGTTCAGAAGTTCAATGAATATTTGATGCCAAAAAAACACGTCAATGTGAAGGGAATGCTTCGTGAGGCATAAACCAAGGCCTGTTGAGCTGCCGGATGTGGACATGCACAGTGAGACTCCACTTTATTGGTGGATCTGACTGCAATTCAGCAATTCCATCAAAATGTCCCAATTACAAATGTCAGATGACATACAAACAGTAAAACAGTGACGCAAGTATGAATGTAAAACCAGCAGAACGTGCAGCAGAAGAAAAGTTCCAACTTGAAAAGCATGCAATTTACCACAAAGTTATTGACTCAGAGAAGGTGGAACATTCTGGTCTGAGATTAATCCTGTGTATCATATGGTAACCAATGTCATTTTGTAAGCGGTTGCGAATGAAGTGACCACACATCAGAAAGCAAGCCACAGCTCTTAAACACGGCACTCAAACCAAAGAACAGTTAAACAATTAAAATGACCCAAAACAATGATGTACAGTTGGAGTTTGCTCAAGTGAAAGCACAAAAAGACAGGTTTAGAAAGATTACAAGAGATTTTAATGCATACTTTTAATTGCAAACCAGTGCCAAGTGAAACCATCATTAGTAAATGAGCAAAAATCTGTGCTGAAAAGAAAGATGGGCAAGAAAGAAAAATAAACAAGCAATAAAGAGAGTCTGAGATGGATGATGAGTTAAAAAATGTGTTGCAACAAGCTGTCTGCAGATTGAGATACCCCATCAAGTGACAGTGTTGCAGTGACTGGGTGAACCAATTTCCTGCACGTACAGTAACAACTGACCATCATTGTTTTGCGATTGAGGGCAAGAAGAGGCAAAAGAAAATACTGCCTGGAAACACTTGATCCAGGTCTTCAGAAGAGGCTAAATAGGTTTATGCTAATCCAAGACACACCATTCAAAACATTGTGCAAACTACAGAGCATGTTTGTAACACTGCGGCCTCATTAGGACAGTTAAATAATGGAAATATATGGGATTCTGGACATAGACAAATTGATGTCATCGATTGCTGGATTCCAAGCTAAGTCGCACTGCCCACAAATAATATTAAACCTCTGCAGGTCAGGGTCACTGTATGAACTTTGGCAAAAGGTAACATTGGGCGGCTGTGGTCAATTCCCCCTCTGGAGATCATTTCACGATCAAATCTAAACTCTACAAGCATCCAGTTGGTTAAGGGCCTTCTTAATTAGAGGCATGCAAGATGTTTCCAATGGGATCAGCTAAATAAATCTGATTTTATTTTGAATCCCAGAAGTCAAAAAAAAGAAAAACACACCAATACACAAAATGCAGGATTGAACTGAGTAAACTGGTGCCTTTGGTTTGGACCTCTGTTTCCCCTCTCTGGAAATATGTGATGATGGCAGCAGTTGCTACTGACACCAAGCCTCTGCTGGCTGCGGAGAGAGAGATCCAACAGTCATTCTCCCAGCTAGAGGTCTCCAACTAGGTTCTGCTGCATATCACATCTTCCCCACTCCACTCCCACATAATTCATCTGTTATGGCACCCCAGGCTAGCATGCAGTCAATTCCAGCCCCACTTGACACGGAGTCGCAACCATCATCCATGTAAAAATTAACTTTTATTAATAACAATAACTGTACTTAAATAAGCAGCAAATACAATTGGTTAATTACCTAATTCCTAACCCCCCCCCAGCCACCCACACATAACTCACCCCACCCTCCACACAAATAGAGAAGGCAGATAAACACAGAGGGGAAAGAAGGGTGCAAGAAAATACTCAAAGTAAAAGGATAAGAGTTTCTGTTTCAGATGGATGTTTTACAGTTAGATCTTTCTTCAGTCTAGGCCTTCAGTTGAATGTTATTGCTTTCAGTCAGTAATGGTTTTCGCTGTAGATTCATCAAGGTCTCAAGACTTCTCTGCAGATTCAGAAACAGTAGACAGAAAACCTTTGGAAGAGAGGGAGAGAGAAAGCAACACACAACCTCTCCTCTCAGAGTCCAGGAGTTTTGTCTCGGGTTCTGTGAAAACATCCCAATTGGTAGGACCAAATAACTGTCTGTTGCCGAGTGGAATACAGTCCTTGGCCATTGGCTACCAGCCAGCCAATCAAACCAAATCTCTCCAATCTCTCGAGTGCCGTAAAGAATGAGTTCTTCTGTTCAAAATCTAAATTTTCATTGCACAGTGTACTATTTTACAACTTTTGAGTTCCTCACTTTCTCTGCTTGGCTTAAAGGTAGATGTCCATTAAAGATCCATGGACTAAAACTGATAATGACAAAAATCAAAGAAATAGGAACAAAGGGAATCAACAGTAAGGGCCAGTAAACCTCTTTATGCCATGCTGTGTGGGTTACAGCTTCACATCCTCCAGGCTAACTCCTTCTACTTTTATCTCTCACTGCCTTATGTCACCAGTGGCAACCAGAAACCACTGACGCCAAAAACCCATGATTATGCAAATCGGCCAACAGTGGCTCTCTGGTGTATACAGTTTTGTTTTGCGTTTGAGCTCCTCGGTCCTTTTCTTGTTATTTGCACAGTCATAATTGTCAATCACATAAAGGGGCAAGAAAAAAGGCGGCAGCTGCAAGGAGCTGCTCAGGGTCAGCATGCATCAACTCTTTGAAACAATTAGGATTGACAATTACTACCAGAAAAACGGAGAACATCTACAAACCCATTTACATATTCTTCACTGCATAATTTTCCCCATTTTCTCTCCTGCTGTCACACTGGAGTATAGTTACAAGGACATTGGCTGCCCTCTGGTGCTCTACTCTGTTCTTTATCTGCAAGCCTATACTTTGACTAGTTGCATCCTTACACTACAGAGGAGGGTACCACGGGCAGCATGGATTGTGCCCAACGTCAGCCTCCAGCTGGATTTCAATTCTCCAGGATTGACCTGGAGACATTAGACAACATTAACCTGAACACTTCTGTACTTTTGCTCAACACTGACAAAAAAAGCACTGGAGATGGAGGTTGGGTGTAGGGTAGTTGTTTTTTTAAAGGCCATTTGACGGACAATCAAGTGGAGAACCAAGATTGGATGATATGCCAGGAATGGTTGATGAGGGAGTCGAGGGAGGTCAGATGTTTGGGATTCATGGAGGGATAGAGCAAGCGGTGTTAGTGTGGGAACCTCTATATTCTGCAGTGGCACTATAGTTACAGCAATAACATAGCACAATGAAGCCAACTGCACTGGAAGGGTTTTCATATAGAAAATATATTTGTTGGGGGTGGAGGACTTCAGAGGCAACAAGTTTTAGAACCCCTGCTGTAGAAAACATAATGACATCCAGAGCAACAAGAGGCTGTTCTACAGTTAGGCAAAATGTTTTCCTGTTTGGCAATCCCTGAGGTTTTGAAAAACACTCAGTATTCACCCTCCAATGGCAACAACTTTAAAGGTTTTTCACATAATTTTTTCCGATATCAGATTTTTGGTTGAAAGCCAATTTGCAGTGCTCAGAAAAATAAAATCACCAAAAACCTAGCTTTGCTGTGATAATCAGGAAAAACTGAGTAAATCTGTAAATAACTACGGAGCAACACACACAACACACTCAAGGCGCAATCTACGGATAAGTTATCTGCAGACTTTAGTATCACGCTGAGAGTCAGGCCAACCACTTCCCCAACATGATCCAGACCAAAATATAAACTGACAATATAAAGATACGCTGATCAACAATCCTGAGCTCTGCTATTAAAACTGACAATGATTGCCCAGTTTTGTTTTGCCAGCGGCTGACAAACAAAGCACAATCATTTAATCCTGGGCCATGGAGTGTGATTAAGGTCAGAATACCTATAATTACTGTTCAGTGACAGGGGCATGCCTTCACAAAGAATTTATCACACTTTACACTTCTCAAATACCAGAGACACTTTCCATTTACTTCAAATGGAGAGGAAGAGAAGGACAATCAGTTACCATAGTAAGAAAGACTATAATTACAGAATCCATCACAAGAACACCCGCAATGCTAAAACCTAACAGGCGACTACCGTGGTATTTGATCAACGTGTAAAATCCCAACTTCCAAATCTACTGCAAATCACAACATCTCATAGCTGTTATTGTTAGATGGCTATAGTGTGGTAGTTTAGGCAGAATAAAGCAATGTCACTTTTCATAAGATAACAAAATATACCAACTTGAGAAATAGGAGGCGGTGGCCATTTTGTCCTTCAAATCTGGTCCACCATTCGATAAGAACATAGATGATCATCAACCTCAAAATCCACCTTCCTGCACACACCCCATGTTCCTCAGTTTCCGAGTGCCCAAGGCATTTGCCAACCTGTCCTGAATATACTTTAATGACAGCATCCACAGTTGAAAATGCCAAAGATTCCAAACGCTTTGAAAGAAATTTCTCCTCACGTCAGTCGGAAATGGCAGGCCCCTTCGGCCAGGATTTTCTGGTCCTGCCGCCTCAGGGATTTTCTGGTCTCGCTGAAAGTCATCAGACCATGGCTGGCTCACTGTACTCACTTCAGCTGGTCCCACCACTTGTGGGCTGGAAATTCCCGGCCTTATTCCGAGACTGGGACTCCTGGTTCTAGATTCCCCAGTTGAGGGCAACATTCCCCAAGTATCTACCCAGTCAAACCCCGTAACAATTTTATTTTTCTATCTGATTCTTCCAAATCCGAGTGCCCAGTTTACTCAGCTTCTCCTCTTTAGACAATCCGCTCTATCCAGAAAATGAGCCCAGTGAACCTTTGTTGCACTCCCTCTGAGGCAAGAATATCTGTCCTTACATTAGGAGATCAAAGCTGTACACAGCACTCCATGTGCGATCTCACCAGCAACCTGTATAGCTGTTGTCACAATCATATCTTCTTTAACTTCAATCCTTTTGTAATATGCCATCTGATTTCCCAATTGTAGTGCATGCGCACCAGCACCAAATGGACGGCAGTGATTCAAAAAGGCACCTTTTCAAGAGCAATTATGGATGGGCAACAAATGCTAGGCTAGCAAGCGACGACCGCATCCAACGAAAGAATAGAAAAAATCCAAGCGCACATGTTCAGCTAGTAGATTGCTGCGAGAATTTGTTGAAGCACTGCTGAAGCAGGATTCAGGGTGAAATTTCCCCATTTTTTTTCCAAGCATCGGGTTTCAGCCAGAAAACCGCAGAGAATCCAGTGACCGGCATCATCTCCAGCCCTGCACACTGTGGAGGGTAGCATGACAACATACGTGCTGCCCGAACGCAGGCCCGGGCTCTCATGGTTACAGCCCTCCAGGCAATGTCCGCCAAGGTCCTCTCAGCCAGCAGGGTGTGGAAGTCAGCAGGCTTCCTCATCCTCAGCTGTGGATCCTGAGGAGACACCTAGGCGTAGCTGGACGGTAGAGGAAGGCAAAGAAAAGATAGTGTGGGCACAGGTGAACATCGGCACAAGTAGAGATTAATTACCAGTGTCAGCACCATTTAATCAAATAAATGCCATAGTTATCACCCATAAAGCTCCTCCCCACTCCCATGGAATTCCCGTATGCTCTGGAAACACTCGCTCAATGCTGGCTCATCCTTCATTCGCTTTGAGAGGATGGAAGCTCAATGGTTCTCCACTCTCCTACTGTGACGACTCAGTCATGCTGATGTTATCTTGGTGATGCAGGGCTCCCCCCTCCCGGCTTCTCATTCGTAGCATCATTCTCTCATCATGAGGAAGCCATCGGCTAAAAACTTGTGAGCGTCTGCACACCTCCTCAACAGGTGGAAACACACACTGAGAAACTTAACTTCAGAGGAAGCTGTCACAGCTGAGATGTTATCATTCAGCATCTCATCGCCCGCAGATCACCCTGTTCAGTGACAGGTCATACTCGGGTGTCTATCAGACAGGAGTCACCATTCGCTGAAGAGCCATGTCGTTCTGTCTCCACTGCAAGTCATCATCATTCTCCTGCATCATTCAGTAATATCCCTTTTGAGCCCTGGCTATGAAAGGAGTGATTACCGCGATTACTGCTGGCAGGATACAAGTGAAATTGGCCTCACCCCAGGGTGTGCCACTCTAGTCCCAGTCATCCCCAAAGTGGCCCTCTTCGGCCTCCTCCTCCAAGGAGATGTGGCGCTCCTGCATTTCCTCATCATCCTGTTGCATTGCCAGGTTGTGCAGCATGCAGCACACTACGAGGGCTGTACTGGAGGGCAGCCGCCGACTGGTCCAGCTAATGGAACTGTATCATTAGCAGGCCGATCACCTGCTCAACCAGCATGCGTGTAGATGCATGAGCTTCATGGTCATAGTAACAAGTCTCTGCAGATGTTTAGGGCCTGCGCATATGTGTGTACCCCTTGTTCCCAAGGGACCATTCCTCCAGCTGCTGGACTACTTAGAATGCAGCTTGGATATGTGAGTGTCTAAGAATGTAGCTAACATGGACGGTCCCCAGCAAACAGGTACACACCTGCATTGTGCGGATGGCACTGTTGCAGACGATCTGCACGTGAAGGGAGTGATATCGCCCATGGTTTATAAACGGTGCCCCATACCACCATGGGGAACGTAGAGCCACATACATGCAGTCTTTGAGACCCTGCACATGGGACATTCCAGTCATGCGGGCAAAGCCCTTGCCTTCACGTCCTAACTCGCCTGGTCCCGGTCAAAGTTGATGTGATGAGCCCTCACAACTAGCACATCAATCACCTCACATACGTATTTATGTGCGGCAGATATGAGATGTCAAACAGGTCACCTGTACAGCCCTGAAATGGGCCTCTGGCATAGAGGTTCAGCACGGCTCTAACTTTCAGGGCCACAGGCAGCGAGTGACCTCCCAGTCCATGTGTTCCCATCTGCTACACAACCTGGCACAGGTGGTCCATTCCTTGGGACAGATGTGGTCATCACTGGCACTGGATCTCTGACTTCTGGAAATACGATGCTCGCCTCGAGTAGACCCCTGGCCGGTAGTGTCTCCTTTGAGCCACCTCCATATGTGGCCCTGCACCCGGTTAATCAGCAGGCTCTGCCACTCCTCCACAAAGAGTTAGCCCTACCCACGGACTGCCCCACATTGACGTCATTGCTGTTGCTCTATTTAATTCAACAGCACTGCCAACTCGACTAGCTCCATAATCCTCGTGATCCAAACATTTAAAGGAAGCCAACAGAAATATGAGCAATGAGGAGTCCTGACTATGCCCTGATCAATAGCCCTCTCAAAATATGAGACATCCACCTCGGTGCACATTCTCCTCGGTGAGCGCCTTTCCAATGAGCCTCGCTCCCACACAATGGCCATATCCCCACACAAAGCTTTCCCAACTCCAGCTGACAGATGGGTAGCCTTGGTGACCCACTTAATCCCTCAAGGGTGAGGACTGAGGGCACATGAGTGCTTTGACTCGCTTTGCATCCTGACTTCCTGGAGGCTTGAAACGTTGCCACCAAACTTGTCACGTCAGGGCTGACTGATGAGCTCTGTTACCTTTGCACTTGACATTGCATTGGGGTTAAATCTGTGTCATCTCTCTTTTATGGAGAAGTGACTGTAAGCCATGGAGTTCAATGCTCGGAGAGCTCAGCTCACAAAAAGTTAATTGGTGGGCGCAAATCAGTGGCATAATCATGCATTACAATACTGACTAAATGGGCATAATTGACAAGTCAAGAAAGGATCAGTGATGTAATTAGGAAAGTGGCTTGCCTCTGTGGTAGGCAAGGTTCATCTGATTCATTTCAAGACTCTATTTTGCACTCAGCTTCATGAATGAGTCTCACTTCTTGAGCAGCCAGCCGCCCATGACTGCATTGCGGAGATCCTGGACATCATGACCAGTAGCATTTGACATCCACACAGCTCATGCCCTGAAGCTGGTATTTGAAGCCTGAGGCTGAGGGATCACTGCGACTGCATCCATCATGCCCTTTGTGCCAGTGTTGTTCACCAGCCCATGTCAGAGCGCCCACACCGCCTGGTGCTTTACTGGACCCCACCCGAGGACCTCACAGTTGCCTACTGTGCTGACCCTTCAGATTTACCTGCTCCCACCCACTTCTCATCTGACACTCCAGAAAGGTAATCCCTCTGAGGAAACATTGCTTAAACCCCAGTCAAAGCAAGCCTAAATACCTTTTAACAAGAGGATAATTGCAAATGACTCCTCAACAAGCTCTCTGAATGGAGTGTCATTTCTTCAGGTTCTCATTTTCAGAGAGATCTACAAATGTACAATTTAGCTTTTTTCTTACTTTTCTTTTGTCTTTCTTTCCTCTCCTAATCTAACATTTGTTCCAGCTCTATTTCTTGTTCTGTACCTGATTTGGCAATGGATCCTCACTCTATAATGCAACCTCCTTCTCAGTCCTTCATGCGTTTATTTTGCCACTTTAAAATTTCATTGGTCAAGGAGATACTGCATTTGATCACATTCCAGGTGCTTTTCTTCCTTTACATTGTCATTATCAGCTTGCACTCCCAGCAACTTTGTGGACAAACTATGTTATGAACTAAAGACAGACACCTTTTGATGCCTACCACAGTGAATTCTGGGCCATGACCTTGCTCTTTCCTGCTGTGCAATGCCTCGAGCTTCATTTTCTGCTGAGGGAGTCAGGTCCACTCGTCATTTTTTAAATCTTTATAAAGCATGTAAAATGTATGCAAAGCCTCAAAACGCCTTCAAAGCAATCCCCTCACAGCTGGTCACCTGTGGACCTGAAGTTGAAAACAAGGAAACAGCAAATCGGAGATAACCATATTGATGAGATTAGATTGCATACTTAGAAGCAAGTCTTCAGAAGGAAGGAGTTTGAAATAATTAGAATGAATACAATTTGTTCCGTGTGCATTCTCACCTTGAGAAGAAAGGTGATCCATAATATCCGGAAGTGAGCAAGTGGTCTTTCCTTGCATCGCATTACATTTCCAGTTTATCAGTGGAAACGCACCATTCATTATATTAATAACAGGCATTGAAAACTCAAGTGAACAAATCTCATTGATAGGAAGGCGACAGTTGGGGGGCGGGGAGTTTGCCAAATTTGTTGTATTATTATTGAGCAGCGAATGCTGAGAAGGTGCGGGCTGGGGAAGGGAGCTGCAGGCAATGTCGGTGAGGATGGAGGCAAGCTCTTGTTGGAGTCGGGGTTGCGGAACTGGCTACGGCACTGCTTCCATTTGCCTCAGGGAAATATTCGGATAGTCCAGTGATGTTGGTTATGCTGAAGATATGGAGGTAATTTTGTCAACATTTTAAGTTAGGAGCGGGGTCGAAGCTGATGCCAATCTGAGAGAATCATGCGCTTGAGCCGACGAAACTGGATGCCAGGTTTCGGTGCTGGGAGGAGTGAGGGTGGTTGAAATGAAAGATTTGTTCCTGTAAGTGCGGTTTGCAAACTTGGAGGAATTAACGGGGAAGTAGGGGACCGGTGACATCGCCTTCCTCATGATTGGAGAGGGTGTTGTCGATGACGGAGTTTGAAGTTGGAGAAATTTTTCAGCATCATGCCAGCTATCTTGCACTTGGACCCCAGTCGATGGAGGGTATATATTTGGGGTGTTGGACCTGTCGGTGCTGGGGGAGGATGTTTTAGCCTTTCTCTTGCTGATTGCACACAGGCAGGTCCTGTTGGGGTGGAGGTCAGATTCTCCCACCAGTGCCTCAGTGTGGCTGGGGACCTGATGGAGTTCCTGTATCTTGAGACGGTGAAGGTCACCTTGAGGGGGGCGATTGAGGGGTTCCATAAGAGAATGTGTCTACTTATTCTTCACTTTAACGAATGGATAATATGGGGTTGGTGGGTGGGGGGGATTATTTGTTATTCTTTTCGTTGGGGGTTGTTTTGTTTCATGTACAAAATGGTAAAAACAAATAAAAATATTTCTTTTAAAAAAATCAGTGGAAGAAAACTCAATATGATTCTATTTGACTTGCTGGCCCTGGTGACACCCATTTGCAGCGGAGGTAAACTAAACTCGAAGAAAATGGTTCCGAGCATCGCTTGAAAGTAATAAAAATAAATACTTTAATCATGCTTAGTAACACTAAACTATCTGAATCAATACATTAAATACTTTTATCCATATTATGCCATAATGAAAAGGACTGGATCCAAATTTGGTTCCTCAGCGTCAGGAGAAGGATGTGAATTTGCAGTCAGCATTAAAGCCCCAAGTGTTGTGGGCCTCACCACATTTCGACAGTGTACACGAGACACTTTCATGTTAGTTGTGTTAAAAACATTCTAAAATCTAACAGCTCTCAATGCTGATGGAATAGCTGTCCTAAAGAACTTAACCGTTTTTCTTTCATTGCCGTTTGTTTCACGAAAATAGGGTGGAACTGAAGAGAAAACAAAGGAGTCCCTCAAGAGTCGGATGTAAGGTAAGCCTATTTTTCGCAGTTCTACACCATAAAATTAGTTGCTGCACTAAATTTTGAACTAAATGTTAACAAATGTTGAATGGTTTTATTACGTTCAAGTGGCGTTTGGAACCATTTCTGCTGAGGTTATTTCACCGTTGCCATTGATGGGTGTCACAATGGACAGCCAGTCAATTAGCATTGTATTGTAGTATGCCTTGAGTTACATCATGGCACTCAATAGTGAAGACTGGAGCTACAAGACTGCATCCGTGCGGGCAAGCAAACTGTGATGGCTACTTTCAGCCACCATGAGACATGGGAGCAGAACAGTGTATCCGACCTCCAATTTAGCGACATCCTTCACCGGGCAATTAAAGAGGTAAAGGCCACAAAATCGATCCCCTTCCCCTCCAGCAGCTCCGGCATTTCCGATACCCCAAAGATGGCCATCATTGGGTCTGGCCTGACCTCCAACCCCACAATTTCCTGGGTGGAGCAGTTGGAGGCTGGAAGTCATGTTATGAAACTTCCATGGATGTCCAGCTAGAGCCGGCAGCCCAGGTGTGCATTATTGGTCAGCCTTGCTTTGATGCTAGTGAAAATTCACTGGTAGTAGACACAGTAGAGAACGCTCATGGCTTGAACTGAAGAAGCCGACTATCTTGTACATCTATACATTGTTATGTTCCACAATAAATAGTTGCTGTGGGGGGTGATATTGCACCCGTGTCTGCTATCAGCGAGAACAGTGATGCAACGCCAAATCATCCCAGAATCGTGATTCTCGCCTGCGAGATCTCAGTTCCCAATCTCCCTGCCCTTCGCTGCTGATGTAACGAGGTTCCCCCCCCCCCCCCCACAAAGTGCAAGAATCTCATCTTAATGCTTTTACATACGTTTTAATATCAGTAACAAGCCCCCCGCCACATGATGCCCCATCACTGAATATTCAAACCTCACCGTTGTCACGTCATGCCTGCGAGGTTTACAATAGCAATTTAAAAACATGAATCGGTCGAGGGGGAACAAAGGTAAGTGCCAACCCATCAGTGCTACCTGTGTCAGTGTCAGGGGTGGACCCTTTGCTGAGCCCCATTGGGGGCAGGGTTTGTGGGTGGGGGAAGAAAGAGAGCCCTGACGCTTTTGGGATGGTTCCCCCAAGTCTATGGGGGGAGGTTCTTTCTGTGTTGATTGGGGCCACCGTTTTTAAAGGGTTCTCTGGACCGGCTCTGTGAGGCCCCGCCCCACCACAGTGATGTGCAGTATAAATGTCACAAGGTCAATTTTGCCCAAACTGAAATACACAAAAATCATAAATTCACTTCAACAGACATGAGTTAACACCAACACACAAGTACATCATTAAACGCTTTGGAGTGCTTGTAATGACGCACAACAAACAGAATCTTGTGAGAAATTTGCAGTCCTACCTCCTGATTGGCTGAAGACAGTTGTTCTTCCAGTGTTGATACTCTTTCCAGTGAAACTCGGAGACGCTCACGAACCTGGAGGAATAAGAAGAGGAAATGCATTCAAGCACTCTGTGGTTCATCGTCAGTTAAATAAATAGAACTGAACATGTGGAGAGCGAGTTGGGATTAGAGCAGCACAATACTGGTGCAGCAGGTTTTTTGAGCAAACACTACGACCGAGTTTCACACCCATAACAACCTAAGCATAACAAATTACATATCCGAGCTATGCTGTGGTTATATGGGTTTGTAAGAGGATGGTAGGGGTAGAGGGGGTGCAGAGGAGCAGTGTGGTACATGACTTCCCAGCAGTCAACCATTAAGCTGGGAACAGCAACCTATTAGGGTATGGTTACAGTATGCACTGTGATGAGAGGCACGTTTATTTTCAAGAACACAATGATTGCACCGACCTTGGTGTTCACCGTTGCTCCACTTGTGAATTATTTGGTGATTCCCAAGTGCATTTCCACTCTCTGAATGTGTGCACATCTGGAATCAATGTGTTCCCATGTTGTAGAACAAAAGCCGTTATGGAACAGCATGTTTGATATGGGTCTAACCGCAACTCCAAAATAATGAGAGGTCCCCCATATATTGCAGGCACAATTGTAACTTTCCATTGGCAACCCTGTGCTGATGTGTGCGATCGAGTCAATCTGACCCCAGAGATAATAATGGCAGTTTTCCATGGAGCAGAGACTGCTTTGCTCTGATCTAAATGTGGCACGATAATTATATGTGGAGCTAGCCATGATGCTGGGAGAGCAGGAAGGAGATGCGGAGAAAGAAAAACTGCGCTCATCTTGACACTATGATGCTTTTCTTATTAAACGGTCAGCATGGCAGCAGGCACTCTTTAAAGGTGAAATCAACAGGTGACAATGAGAGCTTTTGGAATAAATCGAACACAGCTTGTCCTGAAGGGCAAGGGTAAAGTCTGAACTCTGAATAAACCCAAGGAGGTAAAAGGATCATTGGGAAACGCGTGAACAATTTAAATTAAAACAATTTTAAAACTCAGCAACAAAAGAAATCACTGAAATCACAGTCAGGATATAAAACCACCTCCCATTTAGTGCATTGCCCAACTCATCAATAAACTAATCAGACCCAGTAGTTAAAATGGACAGGGAGAACCAATCGCCTTAAAATATAAGAGTGACAAACAGGCCTGTTCTCAACTCGCGTGGAAGCTCCATGTGTTATTAACAGTTGGAGACCAGTGGCAGTCCCGTGTGAGCAGCACAGACTAATATACATGGCTGAACACAGACTGATATATGCATGGCTATCTGTCTCTCTCTAAATTATCTCTTCTGCCACATTTTAATTTTCTTGTATTGTCAAGCTTCTGATATGCTGGCAACTAGTCGGAGTTTTATTCTGGGCTACTTGTACGTGGGTAGATAAAGAAGCCATTAATTTAAGCAGAATGCTAAGAGTCTCCATGAGTCACATCACGACAGGAGTCACTCCAAAAATACACAGATTTTGAATTTATCATGTGGAGAACTGCAGATAGAAACCTGACATTTCTATATTCTATAATGCTCTCTCACCAGAGTATAATTTGGTAACTGCCCTGGGAACATTGAAACTTAACAATATAGAACTCAAAACTGGTGTGGGCCGTTTGTCAGGTGATGAGATTACAATTCCTCGGTCATTTCTGAAAAATGAAGGCAGTGCCTACATTTCAGGCTAGCATTTACAATTAAGGTTGAATATTTGCCTCACTGCTGTCTGATTCTGCACTCCACAGGGAGCTGAGCAGCATTTGCAGAAAGCACATGGTGCAGCCAGCCTTCTGTTCCTAAAGGCTGCCTGTCCTTTTCGAGGAAGGCTGCAATGAATTACAGGAAGATGTAGCTGATTATTATTCCTGCAATTGTGAAAAAAATGGAAAATGGAACAGCAGTGAAGAGAAATGGAGTACTGAAGATGTACAGGAAGAAAAGTATAGTTCTGCAGGAGCCAGAAAATTCTGAATGGGAGCAGGTAGCTTTGGAGATTAAATCAGTGTCCAGTCTCAACAACCTGGTAGCAATGCCAAGACTTCACACAAGTGATTAGCATTGCTGCCTCACCGCGCCGGGGACCAAATTTGATTCCGACCTGGTGAGATTTTGTGGGGTCTGCAGATTCTCCCAGTGTCTGCATGGGTTTCCTCCGGTCACTCCGGTTTCCTCCCACAGTCCAAAGATAGATTGGCCACGCTAACTTGCTCCTAGTGTCCAAAGATTAGGTGGGGTTATGGGCATGAGGCAGGGGAGTGGAACTGGGTAGGGTCCTCTGGATCGGCACAGACTCGATGGGCTGAATGGCCTCCTTCCCTTCTACACTGTGGGGATTCTATGATTCTAAGTGTTCAAACGAACGCACTTGAAAATGAAATGAAATAAAAATCGCTTATTGTCACAAGTAGGCTTCAAATGAAGTTACTGTGAAAAGCCCCTAGTCGCCACATTCCGGCGCCTGTTCGGGGAGGCCGGTACAGGAATCGAACCGCGCTGCTGGCCTGCCTTGGTCTGCTTTGAAAGCCAGCTATTTAGCCGTGTGCTAAACTAGCCCGTGTTTCAAATGACATCACTGGTCTACCACTCCAATAACTTCTCATGGAGCTCAATGCACCACATTCCCATCACTCACCCAGAATCAGTCTCTAGCACTCAGGACTTGTATCTGACATCCAGTTACCATCCACCTCTCTCACACACATTCATCCATCCACTTCTCGCTAGCTTCACCTTTCTCCAGCTATTCTGCTGTCGCAAGCACATTATCCAAACACAGAGCTGCACAATCAGTGACATTCTTCCTTCGCATGACATGATCCACACATAGTACAGAGCAGAGCCGAACCAGCAGGTAATGAGGATGCCTGCATCTCCTGGGCTCAATGATTCTCTGCATCATGACGCTGCTGCAACAGAACTCGTGGCATCCCGTGTCACTGTATCAGGATCATGGAGGTTTTCTCCTTGTACCCCTTCTCAACTTCCAAACTCATCATTATACTACTACCTTTGAACACTTAGGGGCATGGCCAATCCACCTAACCTGAACCTCTTTTGATTGTGGGAAGAAGGAGGCGCACCCAGAGAAAACCCACGCAGACACGGGGAGAAAATAGAAACGGCACACAGTCATCAAGATCCGGAATTGAACCCAGATTTCTGGCCTGTGAGGCAGCCATGCTAACCGCTGTGCCACCCCTCACCATCCGACTGATAGATAGATGTTGAAGGGCGTTGATGAATGGAATCAGATTGTTTATTTTTATAGCTCTACAGAGATTTATCACGTCAGATTAGCAGCTGTTTCTCTAACACAAGTTTTATGAGTCTGCCTCTTTGTTTTCAAGGGAATAGCAGTTGTAGGGGGATACCACTTTGTTTTCGATTGCTTCATAGAAAATGAAGAGGCAGACTCATTAAAAAAATTGCGGTTAGAGAAACAGCTGCTACCCTGACTTTATGGATCGTTGCAGTGCTATAAAAATAAAGAATCAGATTTATCGCTTTGAATTTCCAGCGAGCTGCCAATCACGATGCTTTTAGGAGGCTATGGAGTGTGAATTTCAATGTTAACAATCCAGTTCAAAGCATTCAGCTGCCTAGCCATACACATTGCCTTCAATACTTCAATAAGGCAATGAAATTAACAGTATGAAAACCATTCTGAAAACCACTCCAAAGGTTTCCATCATTTCAAAGGCATAACTCTTTCACCTTCATCTCACAGACCTTTAAACTTGACATACTGACAGAGTTTCAAAAGGGCTAAAGGGTGAAGCTGAGATCATTTTCACTTTATTATTGTGGATGTGTGTTTAGGAGATAATGAGTGACTGTTTAAATGCTATAGGAGTATTCTTGAAAAACTTTGACTTTTACATACTGATAAACTGTTTGATGGGTTGAAAGGATGCAGCTGGGGATAGCAGCCAAAGGAACCCCATCCCTGAAAACCCCTGCCCTGAGCCCTCCAACTCAGCTTGACCCTATCCCCTACCTCCAGGAAGGACCCCTCTTGGCACCCTATGCAGCAATTGTTGATGCTTATCACTTTGCCACTCCTCGGACTAGAAGCCGCCAAGTCATTAATCCTCAATACTTATACCAATTCATGTCAGTGGGACTCTTGGCTGGGGGAACAAGGGGTGGGTGGATCACCCCACCTGACTGACGAATGGTGTGTACTGCCCATCAATGACATGCAAAATAGCTTTAATAAGTTATTTGCATGGTCCTGCCGGGTCATGTGCCGTTGGGAAACCCGCTATGGCCAGCAGGGCGGACATGGACACTCATACAGATCTGCCGCCTGCCACAAATCCCAATTCCGCCCTGCTGATCGCCGCGGCGGGAACAGAGAATACCGGCCAATGTCATGGATTGAGAGTGAAGAGACAAAATGGTAGATCATCACAAAATATTAAGCCAGTGTGTGCAGTCACAAGTGCCACATTCTAGAGTTCACTAAAGCTCACATTATAGAGGTCGCTAAAGCTATAGTGGTTCTATGGCATTTGTTCTAATAAGGATGATGTTGAGAATGGCACTATGGTTATGGGGAGAAGCTTCAGATACTGGGATGATTTCCACTGGAGCAAAAGGGCCAAGAGGGGAGTTAATAGAGCTCCTTTTGTAACTCACAAAGGGGGTTTAATATAGTTAATAGGGAAGGATTATATGCAAGAGTAATCAGGTAATGAGGAATCATTAACTAAGGAAGAGAGGCTAAAGGAGCAATGTCTTCACGCATGGGCATGCAAAGATCTGTAAGAGGCAACAGTAGATGAAGATGGTTTTCAGAGTGGTTTTTGCACTGTTAATTTCATTGCCTTATTGAAGTATTGAAGGCAGTGTGTATGGCTAGGCAGCTGAATGCTTTGAACTGGATTGTTAACATTGAAATTCACACTACATAGCCTCCTGAAATCATCGTGATTGGCAGCTCGCTGGAAATTCAAAGCGATAAATCTGATTCTTTATTTTTATAGCACTGCAACGATCCATAAAGTCAGGGTAGCAGCTGTTTCTCTAACTGCAATTTTTTTAATGAGTCTGCCTCTTCATTTTCTATGAAGCAATCGAAAACAAAGTGGTATCCCCCTACAACTGCTATTCCCTCAAAAACAAAGAGGCAGACTCATAAAACTTGTGTTAGAGAAACAGCTGCTAACCTGACTTGATAAGCTTTTAAGGGAAACACCACTATTATTTGAAACCAATAGAGACAGGGCCGTGGTGAGATAGCACAGCAGGGGGATTAGTTCCAAATTGCCCGAGCACAGGCTCTTTCCACATTGTGAATTGCAATGGAAGTAAATATAGTCATTCCATTGATTAAAGTAAAAATACACTTTTACTTACAAACAAGGTTTCCAGTTCAGATAAACGTTTGAAACCAATAATCTTTCAAACTACAGAGAAGAAATAGCTGTGCTCTAGGTACCCACTGACCCGGTTGTGCAGATACAAATTTTAAAATGTGCTCTCTTCAGCTTAATTACAGATCTATAATGTGTAAGGATCCTGCTGATGCTCACACAGTGTCAGTTGTATCTGATCCAGTCATCTCCCTGAAGGAGAATAGTTGACTTTGGAAGGACTCACATTCCTAATAGGTTTTGTGAAATCCCCAATGCCAATCTATGTGGTTTGTGTGGACGTTTTCACCCGTACGAAGTTCAGGGGGAGGCTAATTGGTCCATCCCCGTAGGTCTCGTGTGGGTTATAGTTTGCAATCCAACCTTACTGGGAATTAACCACAGGGTAGATGCAGATGAGGTGAAAAGCCAAAGAGGTATCTTGGAGCTGCCAACCACAAAGGCTTCGATGGCCAATCACTATTCTCGTCGACAGTAAATAGCTGACAGCAGTGTTCAAAAAGCCACATCGAAATATTTCAATTTCAGTTTACAGTTCTAGAGCAAAATCAATTTAAACAGGAATTCCTCAGTACACAAATCTATAATCGTAATCCTTTTAAAAAGTGGAAATCTGAGTAATTAGATACAAAATTCCAAGTCAGCCCTTCGAGCAACCATTTTTTCTTTTATGCTGCTCTGTTTATTCTCATTCATATGCAAGGAGTACCACAACAGAACACTGTATTCCCACTGCCATCGTATTTATGTCAGCAGCAAAATCGGTTAGCTGCAGATCACATATAATGAAAACCGCAGCAGAGAGATAAACACAATGCTACTTGGCAGCTGTCAAATGACAAATATTCAATTTATAAGTCTCCGTAATTGTGGTGAGGCATTCAGAGCTACCAGCAAAGCTTTTCACATTTAGAGCCAATAATGTCAGGTGTTGCCATCTCTGAGTGTTTGGCCAGATTCAGCTAAAATCCAAAGTCACATGCAGCGACCGTCAATCACATTGTGACTTTGGCGGACAGTCAATTCCAGTTCAAATCCACAGTAAATGGGTAACAGCATTTTGTTATTCAAGTATTGAAAGAAGCTTCACACAAAGCATTTCAAATACAATGTCTCACTTATTAAAAACAAAATCACTTTTGTTGCCAAAAACTGTGGGGAGTGTCCCCTGATCTCTATAATCACTGTTCATTGGAAGTTAACCTAACCTTGCTATTTATTACACACTTTTCACAAGTTGACCCAGCCTCAGTCGAGAGAGAGCAATTCTTTGCTCTCTCTCTCCCCCCCCCCCCCCCCCCCCCCCCACCCATCTCACCTTTTCATCCAAAGCTTTATGATGTTCAAATAATGACTTCAGCGCCTTCAGAACCTCCACTTCACTGGAAACCCCTGATGGGGATTGTGATTGTCGCTTAACCACGGTCATTCGCAACGATCTCTCATGTCTCGACACAAGGCACTCCAGATGTTCAAGTAATAGCTGTTGAAAAAAACATGGTAACATAAATTTGTTTGATGTTACTGCAACTATGTTACCAAGTTAATCAGAAACAAAGGGGTTCAACATTTACAATTAGGTGTTCAAATGTCGCAGCACATGCTGGACATCCCTTCTACATATAGCCATAAATATTTCAATATGGTTCAGAATTCAGGTATTGATGACAGCAACAAGCAACCTGCATTTGTATAGCATCTTAATTCAGTAAAACGTCACAAGTCGTTTCACCGGAGAGTTATTAATAATATCCGAGGCACAGAGGAAATTTTGCGTTCAAAAGTTTGAACAAAGCATTAAGTTTTAAGGAGCATCTTAAAGGAGGAAATAATGGGAGCAGGGCAGAGAAGTTCAAAGAGAACATTAAAGAGCATAATGTCAATTATGTATCAAGTGTGTTTAATTGTATGCCAGTGGAGAGTGCCAACTAGGTTTCACTTGAGCAGACACAGAGACTTCTGAATTACTGGTGTGGTTGGGGTAGGAGGTAGATGCTCGCAATGTTTCAATCAAAATAAATGTTAGATTGAGTAAATTTTGGCACCAGAATCCTTCATCAACAGGCAGGCCGGGAGAGAGGGAGAGGGGGCAGTCGGGACGGGAGAGAGAGGGGGCGGGGGGGGGCAGGCGGGGTGAGAGAGAGAGGGGGCAGCGGGGCGAGAGGGGGGCAGGCGGGGCAAGAGAGAGGGGGCAGGCGGGGTGAGAGAGAGAGGGGGCAGCGGGGCGAGAGGGGGGGCAGGCGGGGTGAGAGAGAGGGGGCAGGCGGGGTGAGAGAGAGGGGGCAGGCGGGGCAAGAGAGGGGGGGCAGGCGGGGCGAGAGAGATGGGGCAGGCAGGGCGAGAGAGAGGGGGCAGGCGGGGCGAGAGACAATGGGCAGGCGGGGCGAGAGAGGGGGCAGGCGGGGCGAGAGAGGGGGCAGGCGGGGCGAGAGAGGGGGCAGGCGGGGCGAGAGAGAGAGGGGGCAGGCAGGGCGAGAGGGGGGCAGGCAGGGCGAGAGAGAGGGGAGCAGGCGGGGCGAGAGAGGGGGCAGGCGGGGCTTGAGAAAGGGGGGCAGGCAGGGCAAAAGAGAGGGGGCAGGCAGGGCGAGAGAGGGGCCAGGCGGGGCGAGGGGGGGGGGCAGGCAGGGCGAAAGAGAGGGGGCAGGCAGGGCGAGAGAGGGTGCCAG